>NC_084733.1:82600618-82625618 GCF_033978785.1 Entelurus aequoreus
ATCCAAAAACTGTTCAAAATAAGTCATATGTGAAAATATGTTGTTTGTACTTGAAACGAGTAAGTCTAGATCCATCTCAGATCCGTCAGTGGGTTATAAAAGTTTCATATTTTTGGAGCGCTGCCAGTTTTAAAGTGCTCCTCTTCCCTTCACACGTGTTGTTAGTGTGCAGCTCGGAGCCGGAGAACATCCAGGCCATGGTCTACAACCTCAGCAGTCTGCTGGTAACTTGGGAGCGCCCGCGGGCCGTGTATGACGGCGCCATCGACAAATACTCGGTCAGCTACAAGATGGCCGACGCGGTGGGAGACGCCCCCTCGGAGTACCTGACCGACGGAGACCAGGACGTGGTAAAGAAGAATTGATTAGTTGTTATTGGTTAGCGCTTTCTGTCAGTCATACGTTTAAATCCTTCAGACAAAAAAGTAATCTTTAGTATTTTTCATAAGAAATAATGAACATCCAAAATATGAACATTAAACACATTTTATAGGGAATATTGACACTTTGAATATGAATTACATTACAATGAAATGTGTAAGTCAACATTTAACATCATTTTTACTTCCACTGAAAACACTTGATTATTATTGGTCATGTCATGATTCATGTTATGGTTATTGGTCATGTCATGATTCATGGTATGGTTATTGGTCATGTTATGATTCATGTTATGTTATTGGTCATGTCATGATTCATGTTATGGTTATTGGTCATGTTATGGTTATTGGTCATGTTATGATTCATGTTATGTTATTGGTCATGTCATGATTCATGTTATGGTTATTGGTCATGTTATGATTCATGTTATGTTATTGGTCATGTTATGATTCATGTTATGGTTATTGGTCATGTTATGGTTATTGGTCATGTTATGGTTATTGGTCATGTTATTATGGTTCATGTTATGGTTATTGGTCATGTCATCATTCATGTTATGGTTATTGGTCATGTTGTGATTATGGTTCATGTTATGATTCATGTTATCTTATTGGTCATGTTATTATGGTTCATGTTATGGTTATTGGTCATGTTATTATGGTTCATGTTATGGTTATTGGTCATGTCATGATTCATGGTTCATGTTATGATTCATGTTATGTTATTGGTCATGTTATTATGGTTCATGGTATGGTTATTGGTCATGTTATTATGATTCATGGTATGGTTATTGGTCATGTTATTATGGTTCATGGTATGGTTATTGGTCATGTTATGATTCATGTTATGTTATTGGTCATGTCATGATTCATGTTATGGTTATTGGTCATGTTATGATTCATGTTATGTTATTGGTCATGTTATGATTCATGTTATGGTTATTGGTCATGTTATGGTTATTGGTCATGTTATTATGGTTCATGTTATGGTTATTGGTCATGTCATGATTCATGTTATGGTTATTGGTCATGTTATGGTTATTGGTCATGTTATGTTATTGGTCATGTTATGGTTATTGGTCATGTTATGGTTATTGGTCATGTTATGATTCATGTTATGTTATTGGTCATGTCATGATTCATGTTATGGTTATTGGTCATGTTA
Organism: Entelurus aequoreus; assembly: GCF_033978785.1. NCBI lineage: Eukaryota > Metazoa > Chordata > Actinopteri > Syngnathiformes > Syngnathidae > Entelurus > Entelurus aequoreus. The sequence continues at coordinate 82,602,164 of NC_084733.1, forward strand.
TGATTCATGTTATGTTATTGGTCATGTTATGATTCATGTTATGGTTATTGGTCATGTTATGGTTATTGGTCATGTTATTATGGTTCATGTTATGGTTATTGGTCATGTCATCATTCATGTTATGGTTATTGGTCATGTTATGATTATGGTTCATGTTATGATTCATGTTATGTTATTGGTCATGTTATTATGGTTCATGTTATGGTTATTGGTCATGTTATTATGGTTCATGTTATGGTTATTGGTCATGTCATGATTCATGGTTCATGTTATGATTCATGTTATGTTATTGGTCATGTTATTATGGTTCATGGTATGGTTATTGGTCATGTTATTATGGTTCATGTTATGGTTATTGGTCATGTCATGATTCATGGTTCATGTTATGATTCATGTTATGTTATTGGTCATGTTATTATGGTTCATGGTATGGTTATTGGTCATGTTATTATGATTCATGGTATGGTTATTGGTCATGTTATTATGGTTCATGGTATGGTTATTGGTCATGTTATGATTGGTCATGTTATTATTATGGTTCATGTTATGATTCATGTTATGTTATTGGTCATGTTATTATGGTTCATGGTATGGTTATTGGTCATGTTATTATGATTCATGGTATGGTTATTGGTCATGTTTTTATGGTTCATGGTATGGTTATTGGTCATGTTGTGATTATGGTTCATGTTATGATTCATGTTATGTTATTGGTCATGTTATTATGGTTCATGGTATGGTTATTGGTCATGTTATTATGATTCATGGTATGGTTATTGGTCATGTTATTATGGTTCATGGTATGGTTATTGGTCATGTTATGATTGGTTATGTTATGATTATGGTTCATGTTATGATTCATGTTATGTTATTGGTCATGTTATTATGGTTCATGGTATGGTTATTGGTCATGTTATGATTGGTCATGTTTTGGTTATTGGTCATGTTATGATTATGGTTCATGTTATGTTATTGGTCATTTTATTATGGTTCATGGTATGGTTATTGGTCATGTTATGATTGGTCATGTTTTGGTTATTGGTCATGTTATGATTATGGTTCATGTTATGATTCATGTTATGTTATTGGTCATTTTATTATGGTTCATGTTATGGTTATTGGTCATGTTATGATTATGGTTCATGTTATGATTCATGTTATGTTATTGGTCATGTTATTATGGTTCATGGTATGGTTATTGGTCATGTTATTATGATTCATGGTATGGTTATTGGTCATGTTATTATGGTTCATGGTATGGTTATTGGTCATGTTATGATTGGTCATGTTATGATTATGGTTCATGTTATGATTCATGTTATGTTATTGGTCATGTTATTATGGTTCATGGTATGGTTATTGGTCATGTTATTATGATTCATGGTATGGTTATTGGTCATGTTATTATGGTTCATGGTATGGTTATTGGTCATGTTATGATTGGTTATGTTATGATTATGGTTCATGTTATGATTCATGTTATGTTATTGGTCATGTTATTATGGTTCATGGTATGGTTATTGGTCATGTTATGATTGGTCATGTTTTGGTTATTGGTCATGTTATGATTATGGTTCATGTTATGTTATTGGTCATTTTATTATGGTTAATGGTATGGTTATTGGTCATGTTATGATTGGTCATGTTTTGGTTATTGGTCATGTTATGATTATGGTTCATGTTATGATTCATGTTATGTTATTGGTCATTTTATTATGGTTCATGGTATGGATATTGGTCATGTTATTATGATTCATATTATGGTTATTGGTCATGTCATGATTCATGTTATGGTTATTGCTCATGTTATGATTATGGTTCATGTTATGATTCATGTTATGTTATTGGTCATGTTATTATGGTTCATGGTATGGTTATTGGTCATGTTATTATGATTCATGGTATGGTTATTGGTCATGTTATTATGGTTCATGGTATGGTTATTGGTCATGTTATGATTGGTCATGTTATGATGCATGTTATGTTATTGGTCATTTTATTATGGTTCATGGTATGGTTATTTGTCATGTTTTTATGGTTCATGGTATGGTTATTGGTCATGTTATGATTGGTCACGTTTTGGTTATTGGTCATGTTATGATTATGGTTCATGTTATGATTCATGTTATGTTATTGGTCATGTTATTATGGTTCATGGTATGGTTATTAGTCATGTTATTATGGTTCATGTTATGTTATTGGTCATGTTATTATGGTTCATGGTATGGTTATTAGTCATGTTATTATGGTTCATGGTATGGTTATTGGTCATGTTATGATTGGTCATGTTTTGATTATTGGTCATGTTATGATTAATGTTATAGTTGTGGGTCATGTTATGATTAATGTTATAGTTATGGGTCATGTTATTATGATTCATGTTATGGTTATTGGTCATGTTATGATTATGGTTCATGTTATGATTCATGTTATGTTATTGGTCATGTTATTATGGTTCATGTTATGGTTATTGGTCATGTTATTATGATTCATGGTATGGTTATTGGTCATGTTAATATGGTTCATTGTATGGTTATTGGTCATGTTATGATTGGTCATGTTTTGGTTATTGGTCATGTTATGATTAATGTTATAGTTATGGGTCATGTTATTAGGGTTCGTGTTATGGTTATTGGTCATGTTATGATTCATGTTATGTTATTGGTCATGTTATTATGATTCATGTTATGGTTGTTGGTCATGTTATTATGGTTCATGTTATGGTTATTGGTCATGTTATGATTCATGTTATGGTTATTGGTCATATTGTTATTATTAGTTATGTTATGGTTGTTGGTCATGTTATGATTAATGTCATGGTTATTGGTCATGTTATTAGGTATGTTATGGGTCATGGTCATTGTTGGTCATGTTATTTGTAATTGGTGATAGTGATTGGTCATGTTATGGGTCATTGTTATTAGGTAGGTTATGGGTCATATATATATATATATATATATATGTATATATATATATATATATATATATATATATATATATATATATATATATATATATATATATATATATATATAGGTCATTGTTGGTCATGTTATTTGTAATTGGTCATGTTATGGTGCTACCGTTGACGCCCTCGTCTTTCCCTCCCACCAGGGGGCGATACTGGACGACGTAACCGCCAACTCCACCTACGCGGTCCAGGTGGTGGCGGTGTGCGCCAACGGCCTCCGCGGACGCGCGAGCAACATCCTCACGGTCGCTATGGCCGTCGACGACCCCGGTAAGAGCGGCCGTTACCCGAGGACGACCTTAGCTTAGCTTTTCTTAGCTTAGCAACATGAGGCGTGTAGAATATTATGTCCCGTGTAAGAATGTATGTAAACCTTTTAGTCATCGCCGTCACGCCTCGCCACCTTCCTGCGTCTCTTGTTTCTGCTTCTCTCCTCTTTTTTTCTGTCTTGGTTAGTAGTTCTTCATTTTGAGATGCTCGTTGTGCGGCTCACCACCTCACTTCTTGTGTCGCCGTCTTTGTTGTGGCGTGACCGTAAGACGGTTTTTTTCATCTTCACAAAACGTTATTTTTTATTCCACCTGCATGCCGAACACCCAGAGGGAACATTAAAGCTACAGTATGTAACAGCCACTGATTGACAGACCAATAAAGCGTATGACACACACAACTTGGATGGATTTATTTAGAGACATTGACATTTAGTTTCACTTTCATAATAAACCTGTAAAATCTCACTTCATGCTTCACACCGGTTTGAACTGGTCTCCTTGTGACAGGTAAGACCGCACACTCCTTTTTGTTTTACGCCTCCTTAGTGGCAGATGGGCGGAGTTCAAAATCCTCGGAGGGGGAAGACAAGACTTATCAGAGCAGGGGTGCTCAAGCTTTTTCCACTGAGGGCCAAAGACCGACAAAACTAGAGGATGCGGGGGCCATTTTGGGGGTTTTCACCTTCAAAACATGTTCAATATGTTTTCTTTTAAAGAATTAGACAATGCAATTTCTGTAGAAGACTCGTAACTGACGGAACTGACAGTTAGCACGCACGCCAGATAGCGCCAGGTAACAAAAAACTAGCAAAACGAGCTAAAAAAGCTAGCATGCTAACATGCTAACAATAAAATGCTGACAGTTAGCATTAGTGAAACACAAAATTATATGACACCGAGGTCTAAACTGGCTAAATAAGCTTAAAAAGGCTAGCGTGCTAATGCTAGCATGCTAAAATGTTAACTAATGTGTCAAGTATTGAAAAATTTGTCCAAAATGCAAGCACGTTAGCATGCCTCAAGTAGCAAAATATGACTGAGGTGTTTACCTACAGAATTAGCTAAAAAAACCAAAACGGCTAGCATGTTAATGTTTACATGCTAACAGATATCATTCATCAAGTAACAAAATACCTGACGCTGAGGTGCAAAATTAAGAAAAAAGGTAGCATGCTAGCAGTATTATGCTAACATGCTAACAATAACATGCTTATATGTAGCATTAGTGAAACACGAAATTATACGACACTGAGGTCTATACCTGCTAAATTAGCTAAAAATGCTAGCGTGCTAAGGCTAGCAGGCTAAAATGTAGCGAAATATACTACTGAAAAATGTGTCAAAAATGCAAGCATGCTAAAATGTTAATGTGTCAAGTACCGAAAAATATTACCGAAAATTTTGTCAAAAATGCAAGCATGCCTCAAGTAGCCAAATATGACTGAGGTGTTTACCTACAAAATTAGCTAAAAAAAAAACCAGCTAGCATGTTAATTTTTACATGCTAACAGATATCATTCATCAAGTAACAAAATACCTGACGCTGAGGTGCAAAATTAAGAAAAAAGGTAGCATGCTAGAAGTATTATGCTAACATGCTAACAATAACATGCTTATATGTAGCATTAGTGAAACAGGAAATTATACCACACTGAGGTCTATACCTGCTAAATTAGCTAAAAATGCTAGCGTGCTACGGCTAGCAGGCTAAAATGTAGCGAAATATACTACTGAAAAATTGGTCGAAAATGCAAGCATGCTAAAATGTTAACGTGTCAAGTACCGAAAAATATTACTGAAAAATTTGTCAAAACTGCAAGCATGTTAGCATGCCTCAAGTAGCAAAATATGACTGAGGTGTTTACCTACAAAATTAGCTTAAAAAAAAAAAAAAACAGCTAGCATGTTGATGTTTACATGCTAACAGATATCATTCATCAAGTAACAGAATACCTGACGCTGAGGTGTAAATTTAAGAAAAAAGGTAGCATGCTAGCAGTATTATGCTAACATGCTAACAATAAAATGCTTATATTTAGCATTAGTGAAACATGAAATTATACGACAGTGAGGTCTATACCTGCTAAATTAGCTAAAAATGCTAGCGTGCTAAGGCTAGCAGGCTAAAATGTACCGAAATATACTACTGAAAAATTTGTCCAAAATGCAAGCATGCTAAAATGTTAACGTGTCAAGTACCGAAAAATATTACTGAAAAATTTGGCAAAAATGCAAGCATGTTAGCATGCCTCAAGTAGCAAAATATGACTGAGGTGTTTACCTACAAAATTAGCTACAAAAAATAAACAGCTTGCATGTTAATGTTTACATGCTAACAGATGTCATTCCTCAAGTAACAAAATACCTGACGCTGAGGTGTGTACGTGAAAAATTAAGAAAAAAGGTAGCATTCCAGCAGTATTATGCTAACATGCTAACAATAACATGCTTATATGTAGCATTAGTGAAACACGAAATTATACGACACTGAGGTCTATACATGCTAAATTAGCTAAAAATGCTAGCATGCTGAGGCTAGCGGGCTAAAATGTACCGAAATATACGACTGAAAAATTTGTCAAAAATGCAAGCATGCTAAAATGTGTGTCAAGTACCGAAAAATATTACTAAAAAAATTTGTCAAAAATGCAAGCATGTTAGCATGCCTCAAGTAGCAAAATATGACTGAGGTGTTTCCCTACAAAATTAGCTAAAAAAAACCAAAACAGCTAGCATGTTGATGTTTCCATGCTAACAGATATCATTCATCAAGTAACAGAATACCTGACGCTGAGGTGTATATGTGCAAAATCAAGAAAAAAGGTAGCATTTTAGCAGTATTATGCTAACAATAAAATACTTATATTTAGCATTAGTGAAACACAAAATTATACGACACTGAGGTCTATACCTGCTAAATTAGCTAAAAATGCTAGCGTGCTAAGGCTAGCAGGCTAAAATGTACCGAAATATACTACTGAAAAATGTGTCAAAAATGCAAGCTTGCTAAAGTTGGCATGCATTAAGTAGCAAAATATGACTGAGGTGTTTACCTTAAAAAACAGCTAGCATGTTAATGTTCACATGCTAACAGGTATCAGTCATCAAGTAACAAAATATTTGAACGCTGAGGATTACACTTGCAAAATTAGCAACAGAAAAAAGCTAGCATGCTAACAATAAAATGCTTACAGTCAGCATTAGTGAAACACCAAAATATGACACTGAGATCTATATCTGCTAAATTAGCTGAAAATGCTAGCGTGCTAATGCTAGCATGCTACAATGTTAACTAACATGTCAAATACCAAAATATATTACTAAAAAATGTGTCAAAAATGCAAGCATGCTATAGTTAGCATGCATTAAGTAGCAAAATACGACTGAGGTGTTTACCTACGAAATAAGCTAAAAATAAAAAACAGCTAGCATGTTAATGTTCACATGCTAACAGGTATCATTCATCAAGTAACAAAATATTTGAACGCTGAGGATTACACTTGCAAAATTAGCAACAGAAAAAAGCTAGCATGTCAACAATAAAATGCTTACAGTCAGCATTAGTGAAACACCAAAATATGACACTGAGATCTATACCTGCTAAATTAGCTGAAAATGCTAGCGTGCTAATGTTAGCATGCTAAAATGTTAACTAACATGTCAAGTACCAAAATATATTACTAAAAAATGTGTATAAAATGCAAGCATGCATTAAGTAGCAAAATATGACTGAGGTGTTTACCTACAAAATTAAGTAAAAATTAAAAAAAAGCTAGTATCATTCATCAAGCAAATTTGCAAAATTAGCAAAAAAGCTAGCATGCTAATATTATTCAACAATGTGCTGGGCCACGCTTGTGACACCCCTGACTCAGAGCAAAATATTTTAGTTTGCATGATGGCATGTGTTGGTCTTTTATTTTGAAATGTCTAAGCTTTCCTTCTCCCGCTGTCACTTCTAGTCTGGTGTTCCTCTCAACTCTCCAAAATGTTGGAACCCTGTCTTTGTTCATTCCGTCCTCACGTTGGGTGGGGTTTATCCTGACTGATTTGTGTTTTACCTGTCTTGCAGCAAATAGTCTCCTCCCACCTTCCAATGAGTTTGAGGACGAGGTAAGACGGCTTTGATGTTAAATCTTGGATCGAGTATCACGCTTGTAACACCTTGACTCGTCCCCAGGACATCTACCAACCGCACCTCTCCTGGGATGACGCCGTAAAAACGGAAGACCCGCCGTGGATTCCGACAAAGCCCCCAAGGACCTCCACATTACCTCGCCTCCTCCAACCTGTCGCCATAGCCACCACATCAGGGTCTGTTGTGTCAGCCACATCCCTTAGTTCTGGTCGGACCAGTGAACGCAGTACCTCCATCGTGCCACCAGAGACCGCCACATCACCACAGGTCCAAGGGTCCAAAGACTCCACCCCTTCTTTTGACATCACAACCAAGCCGGTGCTTACTTCTGCCACTCTTTTGCACGCAAAGGCCAGCGACACCCTCGGCGGCGTTAGTATGACCATGAGCACAGTAACGACTTTAGGCGGTCAAGGTGCGCCCTCAAACGGCACCGTCTTTAACGTGAGCGGCACGGCATCGTCCGTCCATTTCGGGACAGATGAAGGTCCGGCAACGCCCGAAAGGGACGATTGGACCACCGAGGCAAGCGGACTGGAAGACGTCATGGGGGTCCAGAGAGCGCCGTCTTCCTCGTCGACCCCGGGTGTGTCCCGCACCACACCCACAGAGACATCCATGCGGCAGAACGGTGTTCTCTCGCAGACCGTGACAACGCTCTCGAACGGACTGGAAGACGTCTTGGGAGTCCAGAGAGCGCCGTCTTCCTCGTCGACCCCGGGTGTGTCTCGCGCCACACCCACAGAGACATCCATGCGGCAGAACAGTGTTCTCTCGCAGACCGTGACAACGCTCTCGAACGGACTGGAAGACGTCTTGGGAGTCCAGAGAGCGCCGTCTTCCTCGTCGACCCCGGGTGTGTCTCGTGCCACACCCACAGAGACATCCATGTGGCGGAACGGTGTTCTCTCGCAGACCGTGGCAACGCTCTCAAACGGACTGGAAGACGTCCTGGGGGTCCAGAGAGCTCCGTCTTCCTCGGCGACCCCAGGTGTGCCTCTTACCACACCCACAAAGACTTCCATGTGGCGGAACGGTGTTCTCTCGCAGACCGTGGCAACGCTCTCTAACGGTGAGCGCCTCTCTGTTGGCCCCTCCTCCTTCCCGCTGTACGACGTCACGGATCCTGGCCCTGCCCCCTCCGCCTGCCTGCATGACCTTCCCCCTTCCTCCTCCTCCTCGCTGTTTCCCGCCTCTGCCTCGGACCCCCAGCATGCCGCTACCGCACCGCTGCCTAGTAATGACCCAGCTTCTGACCCCGCACCCCCGCTCCCTGTCCCCGCACCTTCTGACCCCTCCCTCTATAGCGCCACCTTTGATGATTTGGTGTCTTTCTCTTCGGGCGAGCCCTCAGTGTTTAGCCATACCCCTCACATCCAAATGGCGCCGGAGCCTTCTTACGGGGTGGAGCTGTCGGAATGGGGCGTGACCCTGTCCCTCAGCCCCACCCTGCACCCTTCGGTTCTTCTTGCTAGCGACCTCCCGCTTTCCGGCGCTACACCGGGTCTAAAGCAGTCATTTTCTAATGAGGTGGAGCTGTTCAGGGATGCCACAGGAAGCTTGCTGGAGTCCTTTCTCCCTGAGGTCAGCGGTGACGGCTTGTCCTTGGCAAGTGACGTGGACACCTTGTGCGGCTGCTCGCTGGGACCGTCGGTGTCCTCGTCCTGGCCACACGCCACGCCTCACCTCATCCTGCCATCCTCTTACGCTAGCGTGGGCCCGCCCCCTGCCTCTGGTGTCGGTGGTGGCGACCTCGTGAGTTCCCTTTCTGCGGTGGGTTCTGCTGGTCGCTCCTCAGATCGTCCTCTGCTCACTTCTTCCTCGTCTCCGACGCCGCACTCGCACCTCCTGGACGCCATTCACAGTGCCCCGCCTCTTTCTGTTGCAGCCACAACACCTGAGTCCTCGTTCTCACTGTCTGATGAGACCTCCGTCCTCCCTTCCTCCCCCACAACCTCCGTCCCTGCAGTTGCCACCCCTGAATGGCCACTGGACACCAGTAGCGGTGTCTCGGGTTCAGCGCTCTCCCCTGACCGGCAGGACGGCACGGATCAGGAGTGGGACAGGGTCCAGTTCTCGGGCTCGGGGGAGAGCACGCGCCCTCATTCCACCGACGCCACTAACACCGCTTCCTCCACCGACGCCACTAACACCGCTCCTTCATCCGGCAGCTCGCAATCCGGACAGACCCCAGAGGATCTGGAAGACCGGTCCTCTGCGTTCTATTTCGATAGCGAGAGCGGCAGCGGCAACGCCACTGGATCAGAGCGAGCAGGCCAGGTCGTGACGCCAAGCGTTCCAGCGCCGACCTCGACTCCACCGCCGACCTCGACTCCGCCGCCGACCTCGACTCCGCCACCGACCTCGACTCCGCCGCCGCCGACCCCCACTCCGCCCTGGTCGCTGGGCGGAGACGAGGAGAGCGGCTCGGGCCACGGCGAGAGTCTTTACGACAACGAGACCTCCTCGGACTTCAGCATCTCCGAGCGCACGGGACGCGAGTCGGAGAAAGAGGAGGAGCCAGTCGCAGGTAACACGCCGTCAGGGAAGGAATCGCTGAGTCACGCCTGCAAAGTGTGACTTCATGACGAGATGCGAGAAAGTCAAACGAAACCGATTCGTAGCATTTAATAATTTCTGTTCCTTCCACACGTTCACCGACTCACCGCCTCACTTTCACTAACGTCGTACAGAACAGGCGTGTATCCCAGCATGCATTTGTGCACCGTCATTGCACTTCCACTGACATGTTCTAACCAGAGATTGTTTATGAAAGTTATGTCAGTTACAGGCATGGGGGTTGAAGGTTGAATCATTTAACCTAGCAGGATGTTAAAATGTCATGTTAGCATCTAGCTCACATAGCTCTGCTAGTGTGGCTAACCTGGCGCGGTGTTAAAATGTCATTTTAGCATGTAGCTTACATAGCTATGCTAGTGTGGCTAACTTACTGTGTTGCTAAAATGCCAAAATTAGCATATAGTTCACACAGCTTTGCTAGGTTTGCTAACTTAGTGGTTTGTTAAAATGTCATGTTAGCATATAGCTCATATTGCTATGCTAGTGTTGCTAACCCTGCATGATGTAAAAATGTCATGTTAGCATGTAGCTCACATAGCTATGCCAACGTTGCTAACTTATTGTGATGTTAAAATGTCAAGTTAGCATGTAGCTCACATAGCTATGCTAGAGTGGCGAACGTAGCGTGATGTTAAAATGTCATTTTAGCGTGTGGCTTACATAGCTATGCTAACGTTGCTAACCTAGTACGATGTTAAAATGTCATTTTGAAGTTAAAGTTAAAGTACCAATGATTGTCACACACACACTAGGTGTGGTGAAATTTGTCCTCTGCATTTGACCCATCCCCTTGATCACCCCCTGGGAGGTGAGGGGAGCAGTGGGCAGCAGCGTAGCCGCGCCCGGGAATCATTTTTGGTGATTTAACCCCCAATTCCAACCCTTGATGCTGAGTGCCAAGCAGGGAGGTAATGGGTCCCATTTTTATAGTCTTTGGTATGACCCGGCCGGGGTTTGAACTGGTTGTAGTTCACACAGCTACGCCAGTGTTGCAAACCTAGCGGTTTGTTAAAATGTCACGTTAGCATGTAGCTCACCTAGCTATGCTAGTGTTCCTAACCTGACATGTAATGTTAGCAGGAAGCTCACCTGGTTGAGATAGTGTTCTTAATCTGGCATAATGTTAAAATTTCATGTTAGCATTTAGCTCATATAGCTATGTTAGTGTTGCTGACCTAGTAAGATGTTAAAATGTCATGTTAGCATGTAGTTCACACAGCTACGCTAGTGTTGCAAACCTAGCGGTTTGTTAAAATGTCACGTTAGCATGTAGCTCACCTAGCTATGCTAGTGTTCCTAACCTGACATGTAATGTTAGCAGGAAGCTCACCTGGCTGAGATAGTGTTCTTAATCTGGCATAATGTTAAAATTTCATGTTAGCATTTAGCTCATATAGCTATGTTAGTGTTGCTGACCTAGTAAGATGTTAAAATGTCATGTTAGCATGTAGTTCACACAGCTACGCTGGTGTTGCAAACCTAGCGGTTTGTTAAAATGTCACGTTAGCATGTAGCTCACCTAGCTAAGCTAGTGTTCCTAACCTGACATGATGCTATCATGTAATGTTAGCAGGAAGCTCACCTGGCTGAGATAGTGTTCTTAATCTGGCATATGTTAAAATATCATGTTAGCATTTAGCTCGTATAGCTATGCTAGTGTTGCTGACCTAGTATGATGTTAAAATGTCATGTTAGCATGTAGTTCACCTAGCTAAGCTAGTGTTCCTAACCTGACATGATGCTCACCTGGCTGAGATAGTGTTGTTAATCTGGCATAATGTTAAAATTTCATGTTAGCATTTAGCTCATATAGCTATGCTAGTGTTTCTGACCTAGTATGATGTTAAAATATCATGTTAGCATGTAGTTCACCTAGCTAAGCTAGTGTTCCTAACTAAGTATGATGTTAAAATATCATGTTAGCCTGTAGCTCAACTCGCTGAGGTAGTGTTCTTAACCTGGCATGATGTTAAAATTTCACGTTAGCATGTTGCTCACACAGCTATGCTAATGTTGCTGACCTCGTGTGATGTTAAAATGTCATGTTAGCATGTAGCCAATAGAGCTATGCTACTTCTTAACCTAGCATGATGTTCAAATGTCATGTTAGCATGTAGCTCACATAGCTACGCTAGTGGCTAACTGAGCGGGATGTTAAAAAAAATCACGTTCGCATGTAGCTCACATAGCTATGCCAGTGCAGCTAACCCAGGGTGATGTAAACACGTCATGTTAGCATGTAGCTCACTTGGCTATGCTAATGTTGCTAACTTAGCAGGATGTTAAAATGTAATGTTAGCACGAGGGTCACATAGCTATGCTAATGTTTGTGTCCTCCATGTGTGTGTGATATGTGACATCTATTACATTGGACAAGTGCACGCTTGTCAAAAGGGAATCAAGTACACAATAGCGCTCATTAGCATTAAATCTACACACACACCTTGGTTGCACTTGTATCACAATAGCAATGTGTGTGTGTGTGTGTGTGTGTGTGTGTGTGTGTGTGTGTGTGTGTGCGCGCGTGTCATGCAGACGTCAGCAACAGCAGCCACGAGTCTCGAGTGGCATCCATCAGGGAGGGCGAGAGGAAGGCCGCGGTTCCCCTGGCCGTCATCTCCACCCTCACTGGCCTCGGCCTGGTGGTCCTCATCGGCATCCTGGTGTACTGGAGGTGAGCTACATGCAGTGGCCACTAGAGGGCGGCACACACCCACAACAGGAGAGCTCAGCTGGCTCATGTGTCCGTGCATTGTTGGCAAATGTTGTATATTATTTAGTTGTTACTTTATTATAATGTACTTTGTTTACATTCGTGGCTAACTAATCTTTCTCTTGCATCTTATTGGTTGGAAAACTCGTCCAAGGCAACCAAAAAACATGAGTTTAGAAACGAATTCTTTAGTATTTTGTATAATGTTACTTATTTAGCATGCCAACAATTCATGCTAACATTTTAGCTAATTTTATTGCTTTTGATACATGGCGACTTATTAGAAATATGTTAACTTATTCTATGGTAGCGTACTGATATTAACATGCTAATGTTTTATATTAACATTTTATCTAATTTTATTGGTTTAAACCTAAAAATCATGTATTTTGATACTTGCCGACATATTAGAAATATGCTAACTTAGCCTATGGTAGTGTACTGTTATTAACATGCTAATGTTCTATGCTAACATTTCAACATATTTTATTGGTTTAAGCCTAAAATCATGGTTTTTGATACATGGCGACATATTAGAAATATGCTAACTTAGCCTATGTTGGCATACTAATATTAGCATGCTAATGTTTTATGCTAAAATTGTATCTCATTTTATTGGTTTAAACTTAAAATCATGTATTTTGATACTTGGCTACAAATTAGAAATATGTTAACTCATCCTATGTTGGCCTACTAATATTAATATGCTAATGTTTTATGCTAACATTTCAACATATTTTATTGGTTTAAGCCTAAAATCATGGCTTTTGATACATGGCGACAAATTAGCCTATGTTGGCATACTAATATTAGCATGCTAATGTTTTACGCTAACATTTTATCTCATTTTATTGGTTTAAACCTAAACATGTATTTTGATACATGGCGACATATTGGAAATATGCTAACTTATCCTATGTTGACATCCTAACATTTACATGCTAATGTTTTATGCTAACATTTCAACATATTTTATTGATTTAAGCCTAAAATCATGGTTTTTGATACATGACGACATATTAGAAATATGTTAACTTATCCTATGTTAGCATACTAATATTAATATGCTAATGTTTTATGCTAACATTATAACTAATTTTATTGGTTTAAACCTAAAAATCATGTATTTTGATACTTGGCCACATATTAGAAATATCTAAACTTATCCTATGTTGGCATACTAATATTAACATGCTAATTTTATACTATAAGTTTTGCTAATTGTATTAATTTGAACCTAAAAATCATGGATTTTGATACTTGCCGCCATATTGAAATCATGCTAACTTATCCTATCTTAGCGTGTTAATACTAACATGAAAAATTATTATATACTAACATGTTAATGTTCTATGCGAAATGTGTTAGTTTAAACTTAAAAATCATGGCTTTTGAAACTTGGTGCAATCTTGGAAGAATGCTAATTTCTCTTACGTTAGCATGCTAAAATTTTATGCAACCTAAAAATCATTGATTACAGTATGTTACTGGGTGCCATCGTAAATGTACGCTAACGTTATCATGCTAATGTTAGCGAGCAAATGTTTTATCCTAGTATTTTTGCTAATTATATTCATTTGAACCTAAAATAATGGATTTAGATGCTCGGCGCCATATTACAATTATGCTAACTTATCCTATGTTAGCGTGTTAATGTTTTATGCAAATATCTCAGCTAAATTTTATTTGTTTAAACCAAAAAAATCATGGCCTTTAAAACTTGGTGCAATCTTACAAGTATGCTAACTTCTCTTATGTTAGCATGCTAACATTTTATGCCAGCACTTTATCTAAGTTTTATTAGTTTAAACCTAAAAATCCTTGATATGTTTTATGCTAGTATTTTTGCTAATTGTATTCATTTGAACCGTTTAAATTTAAAAATCATGGCTTTTGATACTTGGCACCATCTTGGAAGTATGTTAACTCTTCCTTTTTTTTTAATCAATGCTAACTTCAATACAATACGATGAATTAGCCGCACAGTTCAAAGCGTAGCAAAAAAAGTAGCGGCTTACAGTTTGGATTTTACGGTCATTTTCAGTGACCTCTCCTTTATTTTGACATGCAAATTTCGAGGTTTGAGTGTTTTGAGTGCGGTTGAAAAGTGAGTTTCGGTGAAAGGATTAGAAATGTTCCATCAGTTTGAAGTAGTAAGGACTTAGCTTGAGTCATAGATGTGAGAGGTATTATTAATATATCTTTATATCGTGCTCCTCGTTAAAAGCGCAGACAAAGCTTGCGGCGTTTGAAAGAGTAACCTTGACGAGACTCTGACTTCATTTATCCACAGTTAAAAAGCACCGGGTTTTATTCTTTGGGTAGGAGGAAAAAAAAAAAGGAAAAAAAAAACCTTGGGCTGACGGTGAAATAATTGTAAGATTCAATCCTGTCTGCGATGATTGTTTTTCATCTGCTGGTGGTTGTTATCTGGCCCACGCTCGTGTTCCTGGCGGGATTAATCAGGCCGGGGGTAGAAAAGGACATCCTGCAGATTATGTCCGACATGAGGGACCTAGTCCCGGGAGTCCCCCCCCCCCCAGTGCGCTAATCCCGCCGTCGTGTTGGCGAGTCCTCTATGCTCACTTGGTCGCTGCTGTTGGCCTTTTTTTTTTTTTCTTGAGCTTTTCACTGCACTTCACCGCAAATTAGCATGAAGCTAAACTTCACTTGCATTCAGTGATTCTCAATAATAGCACCATTTGTCTATAACATTGTTATAAGTACACCTCCGCATGGCATTGTATCTTTATTAACATTTATAAATAATATCAGTTGTCTATAACATTGTTCTAAGTACACATCTGCATAACATTGTATCTTTATTAACATTTAAAAGTAGTATAAATTGTCTATAACATTGTTATAAGTACACCTCTGCGTGGCACTGTATCTTTATTAACATTTATAAATTGTATACTATGTCTATATCATTGTTATAAGTACACCTCTGCATGACACTATTTTATTAACATGTATAAATAGTATCATTTGTCTATAACATTGTTGTAAGTACACCTCTGCATGACACTGTTTTTTATTAACGTTTATAAATAGTATCAATTGTCTATAACATTATAAGTACACCTCTGCATAACATTGTATTTCATAACATTTATAAATAGTATAATTTATCTATAACATTGTTATAAGTACACCTCTGCATGACACTAGTTTATTAACATTTATAAATAGTACCATTTGTCAATAACATTGTTATAAGTACACCTCTGCATGACACTGTTTTTTTAATTAATTTATAAGTAGTGTATTTTGTCTATAACATTGTTATAAGTACACCTCTGCATAACATTGTATCTTTATTAACATTTATAAATAGTATAATTTGTCTATAACATTGTTATAAGTACACCTCTGCATGACACTATTAACATTTATAAATAGTATCATTTGTCTATAACATTGTTATAAGTACACCTCTGCATGACAGTTTTTTTTATTAATTTATAAGTAGTGTATTTTGTCTATAACATTGTTATAAGTACACCTCTGCATAACATTGTATCTTTATTAACATTTATAAATAGTATCATTTGTCTATAACATTGGTATAAGTACACCTCTGCATGACATTGTATCTTAATAGTATATTATGTCTATTACATTGTTATAAGTACACCTCTGCATAACATTGTATCTTTATTAACATTTATAAATAGTATAATTTGTCTATAACATTGATATAAGTACACCACTGCGTGACATTGTATCTTTATTAACATGTATAAATAGTATCATTTGTCTATAACATTGTTATAAGTACACCTCTGCATGACATTGTATCTTTATTAACATTTATAAATAGTATATTTTGTCTATAACATTGTTATAAGTACACCTCTGCATGACACTGTATCTTTATTAACATTTATAAATAGTACCATTTGTCTATAACATTGTTATAAGTACACCTCTGCATGACACTATCTTTATTAACATTTATAAATAGTACCATTTGTCTATAACATTGTTATAAGTACACCTCTGCATGACACTGTATCTTTATTAACATTTATAAATAGTACCATTTGTCTATAACATTGTTATAAGGACACCTCTGCATAACATTGTATCTTTATTAACATTTATAAATTGTATATTATGTCTATATTATTGTTATAAGTACACCTCTGCATGACACTGTTTTTCATTAACGTTATTAAATAGTATATTTTGTCTATAACATTGTTATAAGTACACCTCTGCATAACATTGTATCTTTATTAACATTTATAAATAGTATCATTTGTCTATAACATTGTTATAAGTAGACCTCTGCATGACAGTTTTTGTATTAATTTATAAGTAGTGTATTTTGTCTATAACATTGTTATAAGTACACCTCTGCATGACACTGTTTTTCATTAACGTTATTAAATAGTATATTTTGTCTATAACATTGTTATAAGTACACCTCTGCATAACATTGTATCTTTATGAACATTTATAAATAGTATCATTTGTCTATAACATTGTTATAAGTACACCTTTGCATGACACTGTTTTTTAATTAATTTATAAGTAGTGTATTTTGTCTATAACATTGTTATAAGTACACCTCTGCATAACATTGTATCTTTATTAACATTTATAAATAGTATCATTTGTCTATAACATTGTTATAAGTACACCTCTGCATGACAGTTTTTGTATTAATTTATAAGTAGTGTATTTTGTCTATAACATTGTTATAAGTACACCTCTGCATGACACTGTTTTTCATTAACGTTATTAAATAGTATATTTTGTCTATAACATTGTTATAAGTACACCTCTGCATAACATTGTATCTTTATGAACATTTATAAATAGTATCATTTGTCTATAACATTGTTATAAGTAGACCTCTGCATGACACTGTTTTTTAATTAATTTATAAGTAGTGTATTTTGTCTATAACATTGTTATAAGTACACCTCTGCATAACATTGTATCTTTATTAACATTTATAAATAGTATCATTTGTCTATAACATTGTTATAAGTACACCTCTGCATGACACTGTTTTTTAAATTAATTTATAAGTAGTGTATTTTGTCTATAACATTGTTATAAGTACACCTCTGCATGACATTGTATCCGCAGGTGATTTTTCTTTCCGATCCAATACCGAGTAAACTTCAGGCCGATGCTTTGTGCAAAAAGCCAATACGTCTGCTAAAATTGAAAAGGCTGTGTATTTCAAATCATACAATAGGGCCACATACTGAAAAGTCAAAGTATGCGACGGCCATATTGATTTATTTTTTTTAAAGAAAATGCTAAAAACCGATATTGTGTCAGCTCTGTACTATAGGGATATTATTATAAAATATATATATTTTTTTCTCATTACATACTGATTTTTTTTGCTCTTTTGTCTTACATTTTTACAATTGTTTTTTTTTCCCCTGTAAGAATAGAATACAAATTATATTGATAATACAATTGTGTAACTTCATAACTTAGTGTGTCAAACATATTAATGTTCAGTTACACATTTAAGGTGTTTTTATGGTTGTTGTCATTTTTCAGACTTTGTTTATATTTTAGGTTTATTTCGTTTTTATTTTAAAAGCTTCTAATACAAACCCCAAATCCACAAGTGGCAAAAAAAGACTGAGAAAGTTGAGGAATGCTCATCAAACACTTATTTGGAACATCCCACAGGTGAACAGGCTAATTGGGAACAGGTGGGTGCCATGATTGGGTATAAAAGCAGCTTCCATGAAATGCTCAGTCATTCACAAACAAGGACGGGGCGAGGGTCACCACTTTGTCAACAAATTGTCGAACAGTTTAAGAACAACATTTCTCAACCAAGCTATTGCAAGGAATTTAGGAATTTCACAATAATATCATCAAAAGATTCAGAGAATCTGGAGAAATCACTGCATGTAAGCGGCAAGCCCGTGACCTTGGATCCCTCAGGCGGTACTGCATCAAAAAGCGACGTCAGTGTGTAAAGGATATCGCCACATGGGCTCAGGAACACTTCAGAAAACCACTGTCAGTAACTACAGTTGGTCGTTACATCTGTAAGCGCAAGTTAAAACTCTACTATGCAAAGCCAAAGCCATTTATCAACAACACCCGGAAACGCCGCCGGCTTCGCTGGGCCCGAGCTCACCTAAGATGGACTGACACAAAAGTGTTCTGTGGTCTGACGAGTCCACATTTCAAATTGTTTTTGGAAACTGTGGACCTGGTGTCCTTTGGAACAAATAGGAAAAGAACCATCCGGATTGTTCTAGGCGCAAAGTTATTTTGGAGGGTAAACAATAAATTAAGTGATGTAAATGTTTGGTTCAAACATACTGTATATCCAAGTTAGCCTACTTTGTGATTTGTCGTGTTTTTAATCGCCAGCTTCTTCTTGTTCCGCCGCTAATCCCTGATGTCCATTTTTTGGACAACACATGTTGATCATGTCCAGGATTAACGTGACATCTTTCTTGCTGCCGAGGATTATCATGAAGACGTTTTCTGTCATCTGGTCTGACCAGCGTTCATGTCATCATCACAGGATGTTGTTATTATTGCTGCTATGCAAGCACCCATTCACCTGCTGCACAGCACCATTGAAAGTGTGCCTTTTTAGCTCATTTAGCTAAACTTGTCCTATGTCATCATGCTAACGTTGGCATGCCAAAGTTTATGTTAGCTTTTTAGCTAATTTTGTTCGGTTTAAACCTTAAAAACATGAATTTTGATACTTGGCATCTCTTACATTAGCATGCTAATGTTAGCATACTAATGTCTTATGCCAGCTTTTAGCTACTTTTGTATGTTTATACCTTTAAAATCATATATTTGGATACTTGTTGCCATCTTAGAAGTAAGCTAACTTCTCTTACTTAAGCATGCTACTGTTAGCATACTAATGTCTTATGCCAGCTTTTAGCTACTTTCGTATGTTTATACCTTTAAAATCATATATGTGGGTACTTGTTGCCATCTTAGAAGTAAGCTAACTTCTCTTACATCAGCATGCTAATTTTAGCATACTAATGTCTTATGCCAGCTTTTAGCTACTTTTGTATGTTTATACCTTTAAAATCATATATTTGGATACTTGTTGCCATCTTAGAAGTAAGCTAACTTCTCTTACATTAGCATGCTAATTTTAGCATATTAATGTATTATGCCAGCTTTTAGCTACTTTTGTATGTTTATACCTTTAAAATCATATATTTGGATACTTGTTGCCATCTTAGAAGTCAGCTAACTTCTCTTACTTAAGCATGCTACTGTTAGCATACTAATGTCTTATGCCAGCTTTTAACTACTTTTGTATGTTTATACCTTTAAAATCATATATTTGGATACTTGTTGCCATCTTAGAAGTAAGCTAACTTCTCTTACATTAGCATGCTAATTTTAGCATATTAATGTCTTATGCCAGCTTTTAGCTACTTTTGTATGTTTATACCTTTAAAATCATATATTTGGATACTTGTTGCCATCTTAGAAGTCAGCTAACTTCTCTTACTTAAGCATGCTACTGTTAGCATACTAATGTCTTATGCCAGCTTTTAGCTACTTTTGTATGTTTATACCTTTAAAATCATATATTTGGATACTTGTTGCCATCTTAGAAGTAAGCTAACTTCTCTTACTTAAGCATGCTACTGTTAGCATACTAATGTCTTATGCCAGCTTTTAGCTACTTTCGTATGTTTATACCTTTAAAATCATATATGTGGGTACTTGTTGCCATCTTAGAAGTAAGCTAACTTCTTTTACATTAGCATGCTAATTTTAGCATATTAATGTCTTATGCCAGCTTTTAGCTACTTTTGTATGTTTATACCTTTAAAATCATATATTTGGATACTTGTTGCCATCTTAGAAGTAAGCTAACTTCTCTTACTTAAGCATGCTACTGTTAGCATACTAATGTCTTATGCCAGCTTTTAGCTACTTTTGTATGTTTATACCTTTAAAATCATATATTTGGATACTTGTTGCCATCTTAGAAGTAAGCTAACTTCTCTTACATTAGCATGCTAATTTTAGCATATTAATGTCTTATGCCAGCTTTTAGCTACTTTTGTATGTTTATACCTTTAAAATCATATATTTGGATACTTGTTGCCATCTTAGAAGTAAGCTAACTTCTCTTACTTAAGCATGCTACTGTTAGCATACTAATGTCTTATGCCAGCTTTTAGCTACTTTCGTATGTTTATACCTTTAAAATCATATATTTGGATACTTGTTGCCATCTTAGAAGTAAGCTAACTTCTCTTACATTAGCATGCTAATTTTAGCATACTAATGTCTTATGCCAGCTTTTAGCTACTTTTGTATGTTTATACCTTTAAAATCATATATGTGGATACTTGTTGCCATCTTAGAAGTAAGCTAACTTCTCTTATATTAGCATGCTAATTTTAGCATACTAATGTCATATGCCAGCTTTTAGCTACTTTTGTATGTTTATACCTTTAAAATCATATATGTGGATACTTGTTGCCATCTTAGAAGTAAGCTAACTTCTCTTATATTAGCATGCTAATGTTTTACGCTATCTTTTTAGCTAATTTTGTACATTCAAACCTAAGAAATATGAATTTTTATACTCGTTGCATCTTAGAAGTAAGCTAACTTCTCTTACATTAGTATGCTAACGTTTTATGCTAGATTGTTAGCTAATTTTATATGTTTAAACCTAAGAAACATGAATTTTGATATTTGGCGCCATCTTCGAAGTATGCTAACGTCTTTTATATTAGCATGCTAATGTTAGCATACCAATGATTTATGCCAGCTTTTAGCTACTTTTGTACGTTTATACCTTTAAAATCATATATTTGGATACTTGTTGCCATCTTAGAAGTAAGCTAACTTCTCTTACATCAGCATGCTAATTTTAGCATACTAATGTCTTATGCCAGCTTTTAGCTACTTTTGTATGTTTATACCTTTAAAATCATATATTTGGATACTTGTTGCCATCTTAGAAGTAAGCTAACTTCTCTTACTTAAGCATGCTACTGTTAGCATACTAATGTCTTATGCTAGCTTTTAGCTACTTTTGTATGTTTATACCTTTCAAATCATATATGTGGATACTTGTTGCCATCTTAGAAGTAAGCTAATTTCTCTTACATTAGCATGCTAATTTTAGCATACTAATGTCTTATGCCAGCTTTTAGCTACTTTTGTATGTTTATACCTTTAAAATCATATATGTGGATACTTGTTGCCATCTTAGAAGTAAGCTAACTTCTCTTATATTAGCATGCTAATTTTAGCATACTAATGTCATATGCCAGCTTTTAGCTACTTTTGTATGTTTATACCTTTAAAATCATATATGTGGATACTTGTTGCCATCTTAGAAGTAAGCTAACTTCTGTTATATTAGCATGCTAATGTTTTACGCTCTCTTTTTAGCTAATTTTGTACATTCAAACCTAAGAAATATGAATTTTTATACTCGTTGCATCTTAGAAGTAAGCTAACTTCTCTTACATTAGTATGCTAACGTTTTATGCTAGATTGTTAGCTAATTTTATATGTTTAAACCTAAGAAACATGAATTTTGATATTTGGCGCCATCTTCGAAGTATGCTAACGTCTTTTATATTAGCATGCTAATGTTAGCATACCAATGATTTATGCCAGCTTTTAGCTACTTTTGTACGTTTATACCTTTAAAATCATATATTTGGATACTTGTTGCCATCTTAGAAGTAAGCTAACTTCTCTTACATCAGCATGCTAATTTTAGCATACTAATGTCTTATGCCAGCTTTTAGCTACTTTTGTATGTTTATACCTTTAAAATCATATATGTGGATACTTGTTGCCATCTTAGAAGTAAGCTAACTTCTCTTATATTCGCATGCTAATGTTAGCATACTAATGTCTTATGCCAGCTTTTAGCTACTTTTGTATGTTTATACCTTTCAAATCATATATGTGGATACTTGTTGCCATCTTAGAAGTAAGCTAACTTCTCTTACTTAAGCATGCTACTGTTAGCATACTAATGTCTTATGCCAGCTTTTAGCTACTTTCGTATGTTTATACCTTTAAAATCATATATGTGGGTACTTGTTGCCATCTTAGAAGTAAGCTAACTTCTCTTACTTAAGCATGCTACTGTTAGCATACTAATGTCTTATGCCAGCTTTTAGCTACTTTCGTATGTTTATACCTTTAAAATCATATATTTGGATACTTGTTGCCATCTTAGAAGTAAGCTAACTTCTCTTACATTAGCATGCTAATTTTAGCATACTAATGTCTTATGCCAGCTTTTAGCTACTTTTGTATGTTTATACCTTTAAAATCATATATGGATACTTGTTGCCATCTTAGAAGTAAGCTAACTTCTCTTACATTAGCATGCTAATTTTAGCATACTAATGTCTTATGCCAGCTTTTAGCTACTTTTGTATGTTTATACCTTTAAAATCATATATTTGGATACTTGTTGCCATCTTAGAAGTAAGCTAACTTCTCTTACATCAGCATGCTAATTTTAGCATACTAATGTCTTATGCCAGCTTTTAGCTACTTTTGTATGTTTATACCTTTAAAATCATATATGTGGATACTTGTTGCCATCTTAGAAGTAAGCTAACTTCTCTTATATTCGCATGCTAATGTTAGCATACTAATGTCTTATGCCAGCTTTTAGCTACTTTTGTATGTTTATACCTTTCAAATCATATATGTGGATACTTGTTGCCATCTTAGAAGTAAGCTAACTTCTCTTACATTAGCATGCTAATTTTAGCATACTAATGTCTTATGCCAGCTTTTAG
>NC_084733.1:82630618-82688118 GCF_033978785.1 Entelurus aequoreus
CTAAGTGTCATTTTATGGTGCGTTGCAGGAAGTGTGCGCGGCCAACGCGGCCATGACCTCGGACATCTCCAACCATCCCGACAACAAGACGAAGAATCGTTACAGCAACATCCTGGCCTGTGAGTGTTACCATGGCAACCAGACACTGCGGATGAGAGGCTCCATCCTTCTCATCCCGCGTCCTTCAGCGGAGGCGTTTTCATCAAAGAACATTTGTCAAGTGTCTTTTTAGTTTGGGCTCGTGTCACCAAGTCAGCGTGGGATAAAAAAAAAAAAAAGGCGCCACTTATCCTTCGCCGTCTTCTCGCCTTTCTCCCAGACGACCACAGTCGAGTGCGACTCCGCAGCAAGGACGGACGCAGCCGAGACTACATCAACGCCAACTTTGTGGACGTAAGGAGGCCTTTTTACAACTTCCTGCTCCCACTTTCTGTCCCGGGTTTTGCTGGCACATGGATCAGGGGGTCCAGACTTGGTCCAGCAAGGGCCGCTTGAATAACATCTGAAAGATGCGGGGGCCACTTTGATGCGTTTGCTACGTGAAATGTAAAAAAACAACACAATGTAGTGTAGGTCAGTCATTATATGCTAAACTACATGCCAAACATGGATTGGCTTGCTAACTTTTGTAGCCAATTTTGTAGCCAAACTCCTATAACTTGCTAACTGTTAGCGTCCTGCATGCTAACATCGGCGTTCTAACTTTTTTTTAGCCAAATTTTGCGGCCGAACACCCGAAACTCCTATAACTTGGTACATGACACATGCTAACTGTTAGCAATGTTAGCATTCTAACTTTTTTTGCCAATTTTGCAGCCAAACTCCTACAACTTGCTAACTGTTAGCATCCTGCATGCTAACATCGGCGTTCTAACATTTTTTTAGCCAAATTTTGCGGCCGAACACCTCAAACTCCTATAACTTGGTACATGACACATGCTAACTGTTAGCAATGTTAGCATTCTAACTTTTTTTTGCCAATTTTGCAGCCAAACTCCTACAACTTGCTAACTGTTAGCATCCTAATGTTAGCACGTATGCTAACATCAGCGTTCTAACTTTTTTTTGCCAAATTTTGCGGCCGAACACCTGAAACTCCTATAACTTGGTACATGACACATGCTAACTGTTAGCAATGTTAGCATTCTAACTTTTTGAGCCAATTTTGCAGCCAAACTCCTACAACTTGCTAACTGTTAGCATCCTGCATGCTAACATCGGCGTTCTAACTTTTTTTTAGCCAAATTTTGCGGCCGAACACCTGAAACTCCTATAACTTGGTACATGACACATGCTAACTGTTAGCAATGTTAGCATTCTAACTTTTTTTTGCCAATTTTGCAGCCAAACTCCTACAACTTGCTAACTGTTAGCATCCTGCATGCTAACATCGGCGTTCTAACTTTTTTTTAGCCAAATTTTGCGGCCGAACACCTAAAACTCCTATAACTTGGTACTTGACACATGCTAACTGTTAGCAATGTTAGCATTCTAACTTTTTTTTGCCAATTTTGCAGCCAAACTCCTACAACTTGCTAACTGTTAGCATCCTAATGTTAGCACGCATGCTAACATCGGCGTTCTAACTTTTTTTTTGCCAAATTTTGCGGCCGAACACCCAAAACTCCTATAACTTGGTACATGACACATGCTAACTGTTAGCAATGTTAGCATTCTAACTTTTTTTGCCAATTTTGCAGCCAAACTCCTACAACTTGCTAACTGTTAGCATCCTAATGTTAGCACGTATGCTAACATCGGCGTTCTAACTTTTTTTTTGCCAAATTTTGCGGCCGAACACCTCAAACTCCTATAACTTGGTACTTGACACATGCTAACTGTTAGCAATGTTAGCATTCTAACTTTTTGAGCCAATTTTGCAGCCAAACTCCTACAACTTGCTAACTGTTAGCATCCTAATGTTAGCACGTATGCTAACATCGGCGTTCTAACTTTTTTTTTGCCAAATTTTGCGGCCGAACACCTCAAACTCCTATAACTTGGTACTTGACACATGCTAACTGTTAGCAATGTTAGCATTCTAACTTTTTGAGCCAATTTTGCAGCCAAACTCCTATAACTTGCTAAGAGTTAGCATCCTAATGTTAGCACGCATGCTAACATCGGCGTTCTAACTTTTTTTTTGCCAAATTTTGCGGCCGAACACCCAAAACTCCTATAACTTGGTACATGACACATGCTAACTGTTAGCAATGTTATCATTCTAACTTTTTTTGCCAATTTTGCAGCCAAACTCCTACAACTTGCTAACTGTTAGCATCCTAATGTTAGCACGTATGCTAACATCGGC
Organism: Entelurus aequoreus; assembly: GCF_033978785.1. Classification (NCBI taxonomy): domain Eukaryota; kingdom Metazoa; phylum Chordata; class Actinopteri; order Syngnathiformes; family Syngnathidae; genus Entelurus; species Entelurus aequoreus. The sequence continues at coordinate 82,632,930 of NC_084733.1, forward strand.
GTTCTAACTTTTTTTTTGCCAAATTTTGCGGCCGAACACCTGAAACTCCTATAACTTGGTACATGACACATGCTAACTGTTAGCAATGTTAGCATTCTAACTTTTTTAGCCAATTTTGCAGCCAAACTCCTACAACTTGCTAAGAGTTAGCATCCTAATGTTAGCACGCATGCTAACATCGGCGTTCTAACTTTTTTTTAGCCAAATTTTGCGGCCGAACACCCGAAACTCCTATAACTTGGTACATGACACATGCTAACTGTTAGCAATGTTAGCATTCTAACTTTTTTTTGCCAATTTTGCAGCCAAACTCCTACAACTTGCTAACTGTTAGCATCCTAATGTTAGCACGCATGCTAACATCGGCGTTCTAACTTTTTTTTAGCCAAATTTTGCAGTCGAACACCTGAAACTCCTATAACTTGGTACATGACACATGCTAACTGTTAGCAATGTTAGCATTCTAACTTTTTTTTGCCAATTTTGCAGCCAAACTCCTACAACTTGCTAACAGTTAGCATCCTAATGTTAGCACGCATGCTAACATCAGCGTTCTAACTTTTTTTTAGCCAAATTTTGCAGTCGAACACCTGAAACTCCTATAACTTGGTACATGACACATGCTAACTGTTAGCAATGTTAACATTCTAACTTTTTTTTGCCAATTTTGCAGCCAAACTCCTACAACTTGCTAACTGTTAGCATCCTAATGTTAGCACGTATGCTAACATCAGCGTTCTAACTTTTTATACCCAAATTTTGCGGCCGAACACCTCAAACTCCTATAACTTGGTACATGACACATGCTAACTGTTAGCAATGTTAGCATTCTAACTTTTTGAGCCAATTTTGCAGCCAAACTCCTACAACTTGCTAACAGTTAGCATCCTAATGTTAGCACGCATGCTAACATCGGCGTTCTAACTTTTTTTTAGCCAAATTTTGCAGTCGAACACCTGAAACTCCTATAACTTGGTACATGACACATGCTAACTGTTAGCAATGTTAGCATTCTAACTTTTTTTGCCAATTTTGCAGCCAAACTCCTACAACTTGCTAACAGTTAGCATCCTAATGTTAGCACACATGCTAACATCGGCATTCTAACTTTTTTGTAGCCAAATTTTGCGGCCGAACACCTGAAACTCCTATAACATGGTACATGACACATGCTAACTGTTAGCAATGTTAGCATTCTAACTTTTTTTTGCCAATTTTGCAGCCAAACTCCTACAACTTGCTAACAGTTAGCATCCTAATGTTAGCACGCATGCTAACATCAGCGTTCTAACTTTTTTTTAGCCAAATTTTGCAGTCGAACACCTGAAACTCCTATAACTTGGTACATGACACATGCTAACTGTTAGCAATGTTAACATTCTAACTTTTTTTTGCCAATTTTGCAGCCAAACTCCTACAACTTGCTAACTGTTAGCATCCTAATGTTAGCACGTATGCTAACATCAGCGTTCTAACTTTTTATACCCAAATTTTGCGGCCGAACACCTCAAACTCCTATAACTTGGTACATGACACATGCTAACTGTTAGCAATGTTAGCATTCTAACTTTTTGAGCCAATTTTGCAGCCAAACTCCTACAACTTGCTAACAGTTAGCATCCTAATGTTAGCACGCATGCTAACATCGGCGTTCTAACTTTTTTTTAGCCAAATTTTGCAGTCGAACACCTGAAACTCCTATAACTTGGTACATGACACATGCTAACTGTTAGCAATGTTAGCATTCTAACTTTTTTTGCCAATTTTGCAGCCAAACTCCTACAACTTGCTAACAGTTAGCATCCTAATGTTAGCACACATGCTAACATCGGCATTCTAACTTTTTTGTAGCCAAATTTTGCGGCCGAACACCTGAAACTCCTATAACATGGTACATGACACATGCTAACTGTTAGCAATGTTAGCATTCTAACTTTTTTTTGCCAATTTTGCAGCCAAACTCCTACAACTTGCTAACTGTTAGCATCCTAACGTTAGCACGTATGCTAACATCGGCGTTCTAACTTTTTTATTGCCAAATTTTGCGGCCGAACACCTCAAACTCCTATAACTTGGTACTTGACACATGCTAACTGTTAGCAATGTTAGCATTCTAACTTTTTGAGCCAATTTTGCAGCCAAACTCCTATAACTTGCTAACAGTTAGCATCCTAATGTTAGCACGCATGCTAACATCGGCGTTCTAACTTTTTTTTGCCAAATTTTGCGGCCGAACACCCAAAACTCCTATAACTTGGTACATGACACATGCTAACTGTTAGCAATGTTAGCATTCTAACTTTTTGAGCCAATTTTGCAGCCAAACTCCTATAACTTGCTAACAGTTAGCATCCTAATGTTAGCACGCATGCTAACATCGGCGTTCTAACTTTTTTTTTGCCAAATTTTGCGGCCGAACACCTCAAACTCCTATAACTTGGTACATGACACATGCTAACTGTTAGCAATGTTAGCATTCTAACTTTTTTGCCAATTTTGCAGTCGAACACCTGAAACTCCTATAACATGGTACATGACACATGCTAACTGTTAGCAATGTTAGCATTCTAACTTTTTTTGCCAATTTTGCAGCCAAACTCCTACAACTTGCTAACTGTTAGCATCCTATTGTTAGCACGTATGCTAACATCGGCGTTCTAACTTTTTTTTAGCCAAATTTTGCGGCCGAACACCTGAAACTCCTATAACTTGGTACATGACACATGCTAACTGTTAGCAATGTTAGCATTCTAACTTTTTGAGCCAATTTTGCAGCCAAACTCCTATAACTTGCTAACAGTTAGCATCCTAATGTTAGCACGCATGCTAACATCGGCGTTCTAACTTTTTTTTAGCCAAATTTTGCGGCCGAACACCTGAAACTCCTATAACTTGGTACATGACACATGCTAACTGTTAGCAATGTTAGCATTCTAACTTTTTTTGCCAATTTTGCAGCCAAACTCCTACAACTTGCTAACAGTTAGCATCCTAATGTTAGCACGTATGCTAACATCTGCGTTCTAACTTTTTTTTGCCAAATTTTGCGGCCGAACACCTCAAACTCCTATAACTTGGTACTTAACACATGCTAACTGTTAGCAATGTTAGCATTCTAACTTTTTTAGCCAATTTTGCAGCCAAAAACCTCAAACTCTTATAACTTTGCCAACTGTTAGCATCATAATGTTAGCATGCATGCTAAAATTAGTGTTCTAACTCTTTTTTTTTGCCAATTTTGCAGTCGAACACCTGAAACTTCTATAACTTGGTACTTGACACATGCTAACTGTTAGCATCCTAATGTTAGCCTGCATGCTAACATTGGCGTTTTAACTTTTTTTGGCCAATTTTGCAGCCAAAAACCTAAAACTACAATAACTTTGCTAACTGTTAGCATCATAATGTTAGCATGCATGCTAAAATTAGTGTTGTAACTCTTTTTTTTTGCCAATTTTGCAGTCGAACACCTGAAACTTCTATAACTTGGTACTTGACACATGCTAACTGTTAGCATCCTAATGTTAGCATGCATGGTAACATTGGCGTTTTAACTTTTTTTTGGGCCAATTTTGCAGCCAAAAACCTCAAACTACAATAACTTTGCTAACTGTTAGCATCATAATGTTAGCATGCATGCTAACATTAGTGTTCTAACTTCTTTTTTTTTGCCAATTTTGCAGTCGAACACCTGAAACTTCTATAACTTGGTACTTGACACATGCTAACTGTTAGCATCCTAATGTTAGCATGCATGCTAACATTGGCGTTTTAACTTTTTTTGGCCAATTTTGCAGCCAAAAACCTTAAACTCCAATAACTTTGCTAACTGTTAGCAATTTAATATTAGCATGTATGCTAACATTGGCGTTCTAACTTCTTTTTTTTAAACAATTTTGCAGCCGAATACCTCTACAACTTGGTACTTGACACATGCTAACTGTTAGCAATGTTAGCATTCCAACTTTTTTAACCAATTTTTCAGCCAAAAACCTCCAACTCCTATAACTTTGCTAACTGCAAAATTGGCAAAAAAAATGAAAAAGTTGAACGCCAATGTTAGCATGCATGCTAACAGGTAGCCTGTGTCAAGTACCAAGTTATAGGAGTTTGAGGTGTTCGGCTGCAAAATTGGCCAAAAAAAATTTAAATGCCAATGTTAGCGTGCATGCTAACATTAGGATGCTAACAGTTAGCAAAGTTATAGGAGTTTGAGGTTTTTGGCTGCAAAATTGGTTAAAAAGGTTAGAATGCTAACATTGCTAACAGTTAGCATGTGTCAAGTACCAAGTTATAGAAGTTTGAAGTGTTTGGCTGCAAAATTGGCCAAAAAATAAGTTAGAACGCCAATGTTAGCATGCATGCTAACATTAAGATGCTAAAAGTTAGCATGTGTCAAGTACCAAGTTGTAGAAGTATTCGGCTGCAAAATTGTTAAAAAAAATATATATATATAGAACGCCAATTTTAGCATGCATGCTAACATTAGGATGCTAACAGTTAGCAAAGTTATAGGAGTTTTGAGGTTTTTGGCTGCAAAAATTGGCCGAACACCTCAAACTTCTACAACTTGGTACTTGACACATGCTAACTGTTAGCATATTAATGTTAGCATCCATGCTAACATTGGCGTTCTAACTTTTTTTTTGCCAATTTTGCAGCCGAACACCTCACACTTCTACAACTTGGTACTTGACACATGCTAACTGTTAGCATCCCAATGTTAGCATGCATGCTAACATTGGCATTAAAAAAAATGTTTGGCCAATTTTGCAGCCGAACACCTCAAACTCCTATTACTTGGTACTTGACACTTGCTGCTAGCATCCTAATGTTAGCAAGCATGTTAACATTAGCGTTCTAACTTTTTTAGCCAATTTTTGCAGCCAAAAACCTCAAAACTCCTATAACTTTGCTAACTGTTAGCATCCTAATGCATGCTAAAATTGGCGTTCTAACCTTCTTTTTTTTAGCCAAATTTGCAGCCAAACACCTCAAACTCCTATAACTTGGTACTTGACACATGCTAACTGTTAGCATCCTAATGTTAGCAAGCATGCTAACATTAGCATTCTAACTTTTTGTTTGCCAATTTTGCAGACGAACACCTCACACTCCTATAACTTGGTACTTGACACTTGCTGTTAGCGTCCTAATGTTAGCATTCTAACTTTTTGTTTGCCAATTTTGCAGACGAACACCTCAAACTTCTACAACTTGGTACTTGACACAGGCTACCTGTTAGCATGCATGCTAACATTGGCGTTCAACTTTTATTTATTTTTTTGCCGAATTTGCAGCCGAACGCCTTAAACTCCTATAACTTGGTACTTGACAAATGCTAACTGTTAACATTTTAATGGTAGCATGCATGCTAATATTGGCGTTCTTCAAAAAATGTTTGCCAATTTTGCAGCCGGACACCTCAAACTCCTATATCTTGGTACTTTACACATGCTAACTGTTAGCATTCTAAAGTTAGCATGCATGCTAACTTTTTTTTTTTGCCAATTTTGCAGCCGAACACCTCAAACTCCTATAACTTGGTACTTGACACATGCTAACTGTTAGCATCCTAATGTTAGCAAGCATGCTAACATTAGCATTCTAACTTTTTGTTTGCCAATTTTGCAGACGAACACCTCACACTCCTATAACTTGGTACTTGACACAGGCTACCTGTTAGCATGCATGCTAACATTGGCGTTCAACTTTTATTGATTTTTTTGCCGAATTTGCAGCCGAACGCCTTAAACTCCTATAACTTGGTACTTGACAAATGCTAACTGTTAACATCTTAATGGTAGCATGCATGCTAATATTGGCGTTCTAAAATTTTTTTTTGCCAATTTTGCAGCCGGACACCTCAAACTCCTATATCTTGGTACTTTACACATGCTAACTGTTAGCATTCTAAAGTTAGCATGCATGCTAACTTTTTTTTTTGCCAATTTTGCCGACAACCACGTCAAACTCCTATTACTTGGTACTTGACACTTGCTGTTAGCATCCTAATGTTAGCAAGCATGCTAACATTAGCATTCTAACTTTTTGTTTGACACACTCTTATATTTTGGTATTTGACACATGCTAACCGTTAGCATGCACGCTAACTGTTAGCATGAATGCTAACATTAGCGTTCTAACTTTTTTTTGCCAAATTTGCAGCCGAACGCGAGGATTCATATAACTTGGTACTTGACACATACCAACTGTTAGCATCTTAAAGTTAGCATGCTAACATTGGTGTGCTAGCTTTATTAGCCAATTCTGATCACCTCAAAGTCACATCATTTGGTATTTGACTCTTATGTGTCACATGGCTTCTGCCATCAGGGCTTCAAGACCAGGCACTCGTACATCGCAGCCCAGGGTCCCCTCAAGTCCAGCACCGACGACTTCTGGCGGATGATTTGGGAACAGAACGTGGGCGTCATCGTCATGATCACCAACCTGGTGGAGAAAGGCCGGGTGAGCTCTAGAAAGACCAGGTCTAGACTAGAGGGGAGCCAGAGCTTCAGTTTGGGGTACCTCCATCTTCATTTGAAATATCTGACAAAATAATGGCTGCACCTTTGCCACCACCTTGTGGATGATGTGAGTAATTCAGGTTAATGACCATAAATTGCACATGGAAGTGTACACAGAACAGCATGTACCTAGCTTCAAAAAACTTCCCTATGACTAACTTACAACTAACTCTGTTTGATATTGTCATTACTGCCACAAGTGGTGGAAAAGTGTACTACAACTGAGGGCTGTGAATCTTTGGGCCGCACACGATTGGATTCGATTCTTGGCGGTAACGATTCGATTCAGATCCGATTCTCGATTCAAAATTGACACTTTTTTTTAAAACAATTGGATGCCAGTTTTATGATGAACTACATCTACAAGCTTGCTAGCGTCTTTTATGTTAGCATAATGACGTTAGCATGCTCACATTTTTTTGGTAACTTTTTTGTTAAATTTGTATGTTTAAACCAAAAAAATCATGATTTTTGGTACTTGGTGCCATCTTGGAAGCATGTCAACATCTCTTATGTTAGCATAATGACGTTAGCATGCTCACATTTTTTGTTAACTTTTTAGCTAATTTTGTATTTTTAAACTTAAAAATCATGATTTTTTATACTTTTTGCCATCTTAGAAGCATGCTAGCGTCTTTTATGTTAGCATAATGACGTTAGCATGCTAACATTTTTTGTAAATTTTTTAGCTAATTTTGTATGTTTAAACCTAAAAATCATGATTTTTGATACTTGGTGCCATCTTAGAAGCATGCTAGCGTCTTTTATGTTAGCATAATGACGTTAGCATGCTCACATTTTTTGTTAACTTTTTAGCTAATTTTGTATTTTTAAACTTAAAAATCATGATTTTTGATACTTGGTGCCATCTTGAAAGCATGTCAACATCTCTTATGTTAGCATAATGACGTTAGCATGCTAACAAATTTTTTGTAAATTTTTTAGCTAATTTTGTATGTTTAAACCTAAAAATCATGATTTTTGATACTTGGTGCCATCTTAGAAGCATGCTAGCGTCTTTTATGTTAGCATAATGACGTTAGCATGCTCACATTTTTTGTTAACTTTTTAGCTAATTTTGTATTTTTAAACTTAAAAATCATGATTTTTGATACTTGGTGCCATCTTGGAAGCATGTCAACATCTCTTATGTTAGCATAATGATGTTAGCATGCTAACATTTTTTGTAAATTTTTTACCTAATTTTGTATGTTTAAACCTAAAAATCATGATTTTTGATACTTGGTGCCATCTTAGAAGCATGCTAGCGTCTTTTATGTTAGCATAATGACGTTAGCATGCTCACATTTTTTGTTAACTTTTTAGCTAATTTTGTATTTTTAAACTTAAAAATCATGATTTTTGATACTTGGTGCCATCTTGGAAGCATGTCAACATCTCTTATGTTAGCATAATGATGTTAGCATGCTAACATTTTTTGTAAATTTTTTACCTAATTTTGTATGTTTAAACCTAAAAATCATGATTTTTGATACTTGGTGCCATCTTAGAAGCATGCTAGCGTCTTTTATGTTAGCATAATGACGTTAGCATGCTCACATTTTTTGTTAACTTTTTAGCTAATTTTGTATTTTTAAACTTAAAAATCATGATTTTTGATACTTGGTGCCATCTTGGAAGCATGTCAACATCTCTTATGTTAGCATAATGATGTTAGCATGCTAACATTTTTTGTAAATTTTTTAGCTAATTTTGTATGTTTAAACCTAAAAATCCTGATTTTTGATACTTGGTGCCATCTTAGAAGCATGCTAGCGTCTTTTATGTTAGCATAATGACGTTAGCATGCTCACATTTTTTGTTAACTTTTTAGCTAATTTTGTATTTTTAAACTTAAAAATCATGATTTTTGATACTTGGTGCCATCTTGGAAGCATGTCAACATCTCTTATGTTAGCATAATGATGTTAGCATGCTAACATTTTTTGTAAATTTTTTACCTAATTTTGTATGTTTAAACCTAAAAATCATGATTTTTGATACTTGGTGCCATCTTAGAAGCATGCTAGCGTCTTTTATGTTAGCATAATGACGTTAGCATGCTCACATTTTTTGTTAACTTTTTAGCTAATTTTGTATTTTTAAACTTAAAAATCATGATTTTTGATACTTGGTGCCATCTTGGAAGCATGTCAACATCTCTTATGTTAGCATAATGATGTTAGCATGCTAACATTTTTTGTAAATTTTTTACCTAATTTTGTATGTTTAAACCTAAAAATCATGATTTTTGATACTTGGTGCCATCTTAGAAGCATGCTAGCGTCTTTTATGTTAGCATAATGACGTTAGCATGCTCACATTTTTTGTTAACTTTTTAGCTAATTTTGTATTTTTAAACTTAAAAATCAGGATTTTTTATACTTGGTGCCATCTTAGAAGCATGCTAGCGTCTTTTATGTTAGCACAATGACATTAGCATGCTCACATTTTTTGTTAACTTTTTAGCTAATTTTGTATTTTTAAACTTAAAAATCATGATTTTTTATACTTGGTGCCATCTTAGAAGCATGCTAGCGTCTTTTATGTTAGCATAATGATGTTAGCATGCTCAAATTTTGTATTAACTTTTTAGCTAATTTTGTATTTTTAAACTTAAAAATCATGATTTTTTTATACTTGGTGCCATCTTAGAAGCATGCTAGCATCTTTTATGTTAGCATAATGACGTTAGCATGCTCACATTTTTTGTTAACTTTTTAGCTAATTTTGTATTTTTAAACTTAAAAATCATGATTTTTTATACTTGGTGCCATCTTGGAAGCATGCTAGCATCTTTTATGTTAGCACAATGACGTTAGCATGCTCACATTTTTTGTTAACTTTTTTGTTAATTTTGTATGATTAAACCTAAAAATCATGATTTTTTATAATTGGCGCCATCTTGGAAGCATGCTAGCTAGCGTCTCTTATGTTAGCATAATGACGTTAACATGCTAACATTTTTTGTTAACTTTTAAGCTAATTTTGTATGTTTAAACCTAAAAATCATGATTTTTTTTATACTCGGTGCTATCTTGGAAGTATGCTAACGTCTCTTATGTTAGCATAATGACGTTAGCATGCTCACATTTTTTGTTAACTTTTTTGTTAATTTTGTATGATTAAACCTAAAAATCAGGATTTTTTATGATTGGCGCCATCTTGGAAGCATGCTAGCTAGCGTCTCTTATGTTAGCATAATGACGTTAACATGCTAACATTTTTTTGTTAACTTTTAAGCTAATTTTGTATGTTTAAACCTAAAAATCATGATTTTTTTTATACTTGGTGCTATCTTGGAAGTATGCTATCGTCTCTTATGTTAGCATAATGACGTTAGCATGCTAACATTTTTTGTTAACTTTTTAGCTAATTTCGTACGTTTAAACCTAAGAATCAAGATTTGTGATACTTGCCGCTATCTTGGAAGTATGCTAGCTAGCGTCTCTTATGTTAGCATAATGACGTTAACATGCTAACATTTTTTGTTAACTTTTAAGCTAATTTTGTGTTTAAACCTAAAAATCATGATTTTTTTTATACTTGGTGCTATCTTGGAAGTATGCTAACGTCTCTTGTGTTAGCATAATGACGTTAGCATGCTAACATTTTTCGTTAACTTTTTAGCTAATTTTGTACGTTTAAACCTAAGAATCAAGATTTGTGATACTTGCCGCTATCTTGGAAGTATGCTAGCTAGCGTCTCTTATGTTAGCATAATGACGTTAACATGCTAACATTTTTTGTTAACTTTTAAGCTAATTTTGTATGTTCAAACCTAAAAATCATGATTTTTTTTTATACTCGGTGCTATCTTGGAAGTATGCTAACGTCTCTTATGTTAGCATAATGACGTTAGCATGCTAACATTTTTTGTTAACTTTTTAGCTAATTTTGTACGTTTAAACCTAAGAATCAAGATTTGTGATACTTGGAAGTATGCTAGTGTCTCTTATGTTAGCATGCCAGCTTTTTAGCCAATTTTGGATGTACACAACTTAAAAGAAAGTTTTTTGATATTTGGCACAGATTTTCGAAATGAAAAAAAATACATTTTTCATTGCAAATAAGAATCGCGATTCATTCGAAAAATCACTTCTTTTTTTTTAACACACCTAATAAAAATCTAAGTCAAAACACAGCTTCACCACTTTAGTCATCATTTTTGCACTTCAAAAACTGACTCTAGCTCCAGACTTCTTCTGTCTGTTTGATATTGTCATTACTGCCACACGTGGTGGAAAAGTGTATTACAACTGAGTACCGCTGCGGCCAGATTCAGGAACCAATTCAGTTTGTAAATGGAGGTTCTGACTACTATAATGTTTTATAAAGTTCCTGGACAAGATGAAGAGTTTTTGTGACGTGTGGGTGTGTCCTCAGAGGAAGTGCGACCAGTACTGGTCGGCGGACGTGCACCAGGACTACGGCGGCATCCTGGTGACGCTGAAAAGCACCCGCCAGCTCGCCAACTACACCCGCCGCACCTTCGCCGTGGCCAACGCGCAGGTCAAAAAGGTCCGCAGGCGTGGCGCCGGTCCGCCTCGTTGCCCGCCGTGTCCGTGACCACCTCCTTCCGTTCCGCCGCAGGGTTCTCAGAAGGGGCGGGGCTCGGAGCGGACGGTCACGCAGTACCACTACACCCGCTGGCCCGACATGGGTGTGGCCGAGCACGCGCTGCCGCTGCTGACCTTCGTGCGCAAGTCGTCCCGGGCCAGGACGGCCGACATGGGCCCGGTGGTGGTGCACTGCAGGTACCTGGTGTACGTGTCCGCTGCGCGCACCTTTTTCCTCACCGTGTGTGTGTGTGTGTGTGTGTGTGTGTGCAGCGCGGGTGTGGGCCGCACAGGCACGTACATGGTGCTGGACAGCATGCTGAAGCAGGTGCGGGACGAGGGCGCCGTCAACGTGGACGGCTACCTCAAGCACATCCGCACCCAGAGGAACTACCTGGTCCAGACCCAGGTCAGTTACTTGGTGCATCTTAGAAGTGTGCTAACATCTTATGCTAGCATTCTTGCTAATTTTGTACTTTTTAACCAAATAATCGTTGATTTCATTACTTGGTGCATCTTTGAAGTATGCTAACTGTTCCCATGTTAGCATGCTAACGTTAGCATGCTAACATTTTATGCTAGCATTCTTGCTAATTTTGTACTTTTTGACCAAATAATCGTTGATTTCATTACTTGGTGCATATTAGAAGTGTGCTAACTGTTAGCATGCTGACATCTTATGCTAGCATTCTCGCTAATTTTGTACTTTTTGACCAAATAATCGTTGATTTCATTACTTGGTGCATCTTAGAAGTATGCTACCTGTTCCCATGTTAGCATGCTAACGTTAGCATGCTGATGTTAACGTTAGCATGATAATGTTAGCATGCTAACATTCTTGCTAATTTTGTACTTTTTAACCAAATAATCGTTGATTTCATTACTTGGTGCATCTTCGAAGTATGCTAACTGTTACCATGTTAGCATGCTAACGTTAGCATGCTAACATTTTATGCTAGCATTCTCGCTAATTTTGTACTTTTTAACCAAATAATCATTGATTTCATTACTTGGTGCATCTTAGAAGTATGCTACCTGTTCCCATGTTAGCATGCTAACGTTAGCATGCTGATGTTAACGTTAGCATGATAATGTTAGCATGCTAACATTCTTGCTAATTTTGTACTTTTTAACCAAATAATCGTTGATTTCATTACTTGGTGCATCTTCGAAGTATGCTAACTGTTCCCATGTTAGCATGCTAACGTTAGCATGCTACCATTTTATGCTAGCATTCTCGCTAATTTTGTACTTTTTAACCAAATAATCGTTGATTTCATTACTTGGTGCATATTAGAAGTGTGCTAACTGTTAGCATGCTGACATCTTATGCTAGCATTCTCGCTAATTTTGTACTTTTGGACCAAATAATCGTTGAGTTCATTACTTGGTGCATATTAGAAGTGTGCTAACTGTTAGCATGCTGACATCTTATGCTAGCATTCTCACTAATTTTGTACTTTTTAACCAAATAATCGTTGATTTCATTACTTGGTGCATATTAGAAGTATGCTAACTGTTAGCATGCTGACATCTTATGCTAGCATTCTCGCTAATTTTGTACTTTTTGACCAAATAATCGTTGAGTTCATTACTTGGTGCATATTAGAAGTATGCTAACTGTTAGCATGCTGACATCTTATGCTAGCATTCTCGCTAATTTTGTACTTTTTGACCAAATAATCGTTGATTTCATTACTTGGTGCATATTAGAAGTGTGCTAACTGTTAGCATGCTAACATCTTATGCTAGCATTCTTGCTAATTTTGTACTTTTTAACCAAATAATCGTTGATTTCATTACTTGGTGCATCTTAGAAGTATGCTACCTGTTCCCATGTTAGCATGCTAACGTTAGCATGCTGATGTTAACGTTAGCATGATAATGTTAGCATGATAATGTTAGCATGCTAACATTCTTGCTAATTTTGTACTTTTTAACCAAATAATCGTTGATTTCATTACTTGGTGCATCTTCGAAGTATGCTAACTGTTCCCATGTTAGCATGCTAACGTTAGCATGCCGATGTTAGCATGCTAACATTTTATGCTAGCATTCTCGCTAATTTTGTACTTTTTAACCAAATAATCGTTGATTTCATTACTTGGTGCATATTAGAAGTATGCTAACTGTTAGCATGCTGACATCTTATGCTAGCATTCTCGCTAATTTTGTACTTTTTGACCAAATAATCGTTGATTTCATTACTTGGTGCATATTAGAAGTGTGCTAACTGTTAGCATGCTAACATCTTATGCTAGCATTCTTGCTAATTTTGTACTTTTTAACCAAATAATCGTTGATTTCATTACTTGGTGCATCTTAGAAGTATGCTACCTGTTCCCATGTTAGCATGCTAACGTTAGCATGCTGATGTTAACGTTAGCATGATAATGTTAGCATGCTAACATTCTTGCTAATTTTGTACTTTTTAACCAAATAATCGTTGATTTCATTACTTGGTGCATCTTCGAAGTATGCTAACTGTTCCCATGTTAGCATGCTAACGTTAGCATGCCGATGTTAGCATGCTAACATTTTATGCTAGCATTCTCGCTAATTTTGTACTTTTTAACCAAATAATCGTTGATTTCATTACTTGGTGCATATTAGAAGTATGCTAACTGTTAGCATGCTGACATCTTATGCTAGCATTCTCGCTAATTTTGTACTTTTTGACCAAATAATCGTTGATTTCATTACTTGGTGCATATTAGAAGTGTGCTAACTGTTAGCATGCTAACATCTTATGCTAGCATTCTTGCTAATTTTGTACTTTTTAACCAAATAATCGTTGATTTCATTACTTGGTGCATCTTAGAAGTATGCTACCTGTTCCCATGTTAGCATGCTAACGTTAGCATGCTGATGTTAACGTTAGCATGATAATGTTAGCATGATAATGTTAGCATGCTAACATTCTTGCTAATTTTGTACTTTTTAACCAAATAATCGTTGATTTCATTACTTGGTGCATCTTCGAAGTATGCTAACTGTTCCCATGTTAGCATGCTAACGTTAGCATGCCGATGTTAGCATGCTAACATTTTATGCGAGCATTCTCGCTAATTTTGTACTTTTTGACCAAATAATCGTTGATTTCATTACTTGGTGCATATTAGAAGTATGCTAACTGTTAGCATGCTGACATCTTATGCTAGCATTCTCGCTAATTTTGTACTTTTTGACCAAATAATCGTTGATTTCATTACTTGGTGCATATTAGAAGTGTGCTAACTGTTAGCATGCTGACATCTTATGCTAGCATTCTTGCTAATTTTGTACTTTTTAACCAAATAATCGTTGAGTTCATTACTTGGTGCATATTAGAAGTGTGCTAACTGTTAGCATGCTAACATCTTATGCTAGCATTCTCGTTAATTTTGTCCTTTTTAACCAAATAATCGTTGATTTCATTACTTGGTGCATATTAGAAGTATGCTAACTGTTAGCATGCTGACATCTTATGCTAGCATTCTCGCTAATTTTGTACTTTTTGACCAAATAATCGTTGAGTTCATTACTTGGTGCATATTAGAAGTGTGCTAACTGTTAGCATGCTGACATCTTATGCTAGCATTTTCGCTAATTTTGTACTTTTTGACCAAATAATCGTTGATTTCATTACTTGGTGCATATTAGAAGTGTGCTAACTGTTAGCATGCTAACATCTTATGCTAGCATTCTTGCTAATTTTGTACTTTTTAACCAAATAATCGTTGATTTCATTACTTGGTGCATAATAGAAGTATGCTAACTGTTAGCATGCTGACATCTTATGCTAGCATTCTCGCTAATTTTGTACTTTTTGACCAAATAATCGTTGAGTTCATTACTTGGTGCATATTAGAAGTGTGCTAACTGTTAGCATGCTGACATCTTATGCTAGCATTCTTGCTAATTTTGTACTTTTTAACCAAATAATCGTTGATTTCATTACTTAGTGCATATTAGAAGTATGCTAACTGTTAGCATGCTAACATCTTATGCTAGCATTCTCGTTAATTTTGTACTTTTTAACCAAATAATCGTTGATTTCATTACTTGGTGCATATTAGAAGTATGCTAACTGTTAGCATGCTAACATCTTATGCTAGCATTCTCGTTAATTTTGTACTTTCTAACCAAATAATCGTTGATTTCATTACTTGGTGCATATTAGAAGTATGCTAACTGTTAGCATGCTAACATCTTATGGTAACATTTTATGCTAGCATTCTCGCTAATTTTATACTTTTCAACCAAATAAGCGTTGATTTCATTACTTGGTGCATCTCAGAAGTATGCTAACTGTTCCCATGTTAGCATGCTAACGTTAGCATGCTAACACTATATACTTGCATATTCAATAATTTTGTACTTTTTAACCAAATAATCATTGATTATATGACTTGGTGCATCTTAGAAGTATGCTTACTGTTCCCATGTTAGCATGCTAACTTTAGCATGCTAACATCTTATGCTAGCATTCTCGCTAATGTTGTACTATTTAACCAAATAATCGTTGATTTCATTATTTGGTGCATCTTAGAAGTATGCTAGCTGTTCCCATGTTAGCATGCTAACATCTTATGCTAGCATTCTCGCTAAATTTGTACTTTTTAACCAAATAATCGTTTTTTTCATTACTTGGTGCATCTTAGAAGTATGCTAGCTGTTATCATGCTAATGTTAGCATGCTAACACTATATACTTGCATTTTCAATCATTTTGTAGTTTTTAACCGAATAATAATAGATTTTGTTAGTTGGTGCATCTTAGAAGTATGCTAACTGTTCCCATGTTATCATGCTAATGTTAGCATGCTAACATCTTATACTAGCATTTTTGCAAATTTTGTACTTTTTAACCAAATAATCATTGATGATATGACTTGGTGCATCTTAGAATTATGCTAGCTTTTCCCATGTTATCATGCTAATGTTAGCATGCTAACACTATATACTTGCATTTTCAATCATTTCCTACTTTTTAACCGAATAATCATAGATTGCGTTACTTGGTGCCATCTTAGTTGTATGCTAGCTGTTACCTTGTTAACTTAATAATGTTATCATTCTAACGTTTTAGGCTAGCATTTTAGCTTTCTTTTTTTTTCAACCTAATAATCATGGATTTTGTTACTTGGTGCGATCTTTGAAATATGCTAGCTGTTACCCTGTTACCATGCTAATGTGAACCTAATAATGTCAACATGTTAACATTTTATAGTAGCATTTTAGCTCATTTTGTACTTTTTAACCAACGTTTGTTACTTGGTGCCATCTTAGTTGTATGCTAGCTGTTACCTTGTTACCATGCTAATGTTAACTTAATAACCTTAACATGCTAATGTTTTAGGCTAGCATTTTAGCTATCTTTCTTTTTTTTTCCAACCTAATAATCATGGATTTTGTTACTTGGTGCCATCTTTGAAGTATGCTAGCTGTTACCCTGTGTTGCGTTTGACCAGATGTTCCTCCAAGTGGGATGTAAAACGCTGGTCAGTCCCAAGTTACTTAGATGACACATAAACTGATCTCGGATATACACCAATCACAGAATAGGTATTTTCTATTTTTATTGTCAAATATTTGAGAATAGAGACCAGCCTCGAACAACACATCCAAATGCGTAGCCCAAGTTGATCTGAAAACTTCCCGGAAAGCCCTCTCCTCTTCAGTATCTCCCCCCGCCCTCACTTGTCTCACCTCAAACACATGCTCATTGTCTCTTATCTTGAGTCGGCCTGGGAAGCACAAGAAGGAGGAATTCCTCCTCTCTGCCTTCTACTTCAAGGCCGGCCCAAGTGCGAGCACTTTGTCATGGGATGAAAAGAAAAGCAAAGAGTACAATATGGAACATTAGCTATATGTAATATGACTATGAAAATTAATAAGTAACACAAAATATGGATATATGAAGATATATATAAATCTTTCAATTCCCCCTTCAGATCTTATCCAAAAGATCTCTCCTACGAGAGCAACACCTCTAAAGCACGCCCTACATTAAAGTAGGTGCTGTTTTGGTTTTCGAGCAGGCTATCGATAAACAATCAAACCATAGTTACATGGGAGAGAGAAGGAGGGAGTCAACGTCAATGTCGTCATTGTCAGGGAAGGAAACTAACAGTCCCTGAAAGTCACCACTATGCTTGACCCCCTTCAGTGACATAGCAAGCCCAGAACCAGGGTGGGGTAAGTGTGGGGAAAAGGACGTCCAGCGGAACAAGCAACACAGTTACCCAGGTTTTGGCATCCACCTGAGCCACAGGTTTACCTGTACCCGCTCCTAAGGTCAAAGTTACCAGGCCTTCGGTGGTGATGTCATTAGCACGCACAGATGTAAGAGCCTTTGAAACACCACCAAGGTGGGGTGGTACTTTAGGTGCTACAGAGGGTGTAGAGGTAGTTAACGCCCTCTCAAGGACATTAATTTTAATAATTCCTTTAGAGTCTGTATCAGTCAGGTCAACCCCCAAAACAACATAAAAGGGACGATGGGCACCACTTACCAGCGTATGTTGTCTGCATCCGACACCAATGGTTCAGGGTTGAGTCGTCACAAATATAGAGGTTATTACCACGGTAATAGCTATTGTGTCCCCCGTAATTAATCACACTGCACAGGTCAAAAAATAAGTCTTGCTATCCCCCCTAACCCAGTCTATTTCAAGTCCGCCGTATGTTCTAAGACACTTGTCAGTCACTGTCGTCGGGAAGGAAGGACTGAGGCACAAGAACAGTAGAACAAGCCTAAACACCAATCCGTCAGGAAATACTTCTGGGCGTAACATCCTGCTTTTCGTCTATCAAAATCAGAGTAATTCAGGTAACGAAACGGGGATAAACATCAAACTTTTCACTTAATATAACGACACAGATAGTTATGCTGAAAACAAGCAAGAGAAATTGGATAACTTCGAGTATAAAGGCTGGTCTCAAATAAGGATATACAATATAGAAGTTAAAAAGAGTAATATAGGTAGAAAATCTCTCTCTCAGCGTCGTCTTCTGGGCTGTAGGATTATGTGTGTGTAATTAAAGCCTCGCTCTTCTATGACCTAGAGGGGGAGAGGTTACTAGCACGGTCACCCCTTATGTGTGTTACTTCGTTAACACACACACTAAAAATGAGTCGTTTTCTGCTCCCGTTCTTCTTCAGCTGCCTCAGGCTCAAAAGGCACTGCTAGGGGGTCGAGTGGGGCAGATGATGTGGCTATGTCAGCAATGACATCCGCTGGTGATCTGTCAGGTTCTTCAGCAGGAGTGTAGAGGGAGAGGTGGTACCAGGTGTCCCCTTTACCAGCTAGTCGAAGGGCGTGAGACGTCCGTTCCACGACCTTGAAGGGACCAGTCCACCTGGGCTCCGTCCACTTGCGTTTGATGACCTAGATCTTGACCCTCTCAGCGGCCGGAAGGGAATCTGGAGTGGCGGGCTGTCATCCTCGTATCTGTACAGTAGAACTGGCACACAAATTCTGCATTTTTTGTGTAAAATACCATTTTGGTTTTACGCTGAGTCCTCCTTCCATGGCGGCTGCTGGTCCTGGGCTGACCTGTATGCAGCTCATAGGGTGAAAAAACTCAAAGGGCGGTAAAACAGTTTTATTCACGGACCTTCGAATGATCATTAACGCTAATTGCAACATGTCAATCCAATTAAATTTGGTCTGTGCACAGATTTTAGCCAATTAGTTTTTAATGTTCTGGTCCATCCTCTCGACCTTACCTTGGGACTGAGGATGGTACACCGAACCAAACCTGTGTTCTAGTCCGAAAGCCTTTTCGACCAAGGCTAAGTGAGTATTTTTTTTTAATGGTTGCCGTTGTCTGACCTAATCTTTTTGGGGAAACCATGTCGGGGTACTAGGTCATTCACAAGTCATTTAATTACTGATATTGCATCCTCTTTTGAGGTTGTTGTTGCTTCCGGCCAACCACTGTGATTGTCAACACAAGTCAGTACGTACCTTTTCCCTTGTACCGTATTGATCATATCAGTGAAATCAAAGACTATACATGGTTCACCCTCACCTCCTCCATATTCTAAATTTGATCTACTAAACTACTATCGATGTGTAAAATTGTTATTTTCAAATGAAAATTAGTTATAACTTCTTACCCACGGGAAAAACGTTAAAACTATGGAATGTGTCAGAGTCGGATTATTGTCGATTTTGTTCCAAGGAGTCTGTATCCACCCTCACTCACCCCCTTCTGTTTCTGAAAAAGGACTGTGTTAGTCATACTATCACTTTCAGAAACATCTAAGAAAAAGGTCAGCTAATAGTCAAGTAGCGGAGGACAAGTCATGTTTGAGGTCAATGATAGTCTCTTTAGCCTCTGTGGTCCACTGGGGGGTGGTGTTAGGGTAGGGGACCCCTTAGCAATATCACAAATAACTCAAACTCCACTAAATATGCTTATATTTTATATTGTCACCAATACTAGAAAAATACTACCCGTATGGCGGATGCTTTATCAATAGTATTTTGAAATTTTACCACACCTGGTGGCCCCAATAATTGATTAAGTCAAGCTCATGTTGTAGAAAGTCGAATGATGCGGACACGTTTGTTACTGAATACTTTCTATCAGACTTCTGCCATGGCAACTTTGTGTATGTAATGAGCAACTATAATTATTTGATATGCTTAAATGTGTAATGTGTCGTTTTAGCTCAGCTGTTGTATAGCTGCTAGCTCCTCGTAGCCTACAGGTGTCTAAAGTGCAGCCCATAGTTATGTGTTTAACACAACTATGTGCTAAACCTAAACAATTGAAAATGTGGTATTTGGGTGTCGGTGTAATGTTTGGCAGCTACGCCGTGTCTTATCATTGCACCTAAGTTCTTTGGTTTTGTAGGCGAGACAGAGAGCAAGTGAACAATGTGGGACACAATTGTGTCCATCTTATACCATGCTAGTTGTTTCAAAGATAGGTCAACATGAGCAACCACACCTTGAGTTCCAACATATATAAATATACAAAGGAGTCAAAGGTCTCCTGGTTCGAGTGTCTAACTGGTGATCATAACATATGGCGAGTCGGGTGGCAGAACACACGGAAGCATCTCAGTCAGTCAGGGTTTTCACTGTTAGAGCAGTTGGATGTCAGCCATTCCTGTTGTTTCAGGCTGTGGTATGAGCTCATGGAGGAGCCTTGGTAGTGGTGTCGCAGCTGGGTGGTTGAGCCGTCAGGTAACACCAGGAAGGTTCCTTCTGTGCGATATTGAATGTCAGGGTACAGTCTGTAAAGGAGGTCATTACCAATCTGGCAGGGTGTGTGCAGGTCAATCACGAAGGGGTGCTTTAGTGTGTGTCCCGCAATCTGAACCGGAAGTGGTTTGGTGACAGGTAACCTTCTTGTGACCCCAGCGAAGCCTTTGACCTTTAAAGAGGAAGCACACAGTTTCTTTGGTACCTCTGCATTCAGAATCGAATGGGTGGCGCCAGTGTCAATCACGAACTGATAACATTGTCCGTTGACACTCATGTCCAGCAGGGGGCCAGTCTGTATCTCCTGCTGGGGCTCCTGCGGTGGGCGTCCTTTGCCACGCCGGTATAATGTTCGTTTGCCGGCAAACCGGGACCTTTCCTGTTCAGAAATATTCGGACATTCTCGAGCCCAGTGACCAGGCTGGTCACAGGCAAAACAGTTTCTTCCCCGGACTGACTTTGAAGCACCGTGTTGTCCACCACCCGAGTCCAACCGTCTGGTCCCACGTCTGTTGAGGATTCTTTCCTCCACCTGTTGGAACTCAAAAGCAAGGTCACCCACTGCTGAATATATCCTAGCTGATCTTTGACCTTTTGGTTCTTTTAACCTTTTATTTTCAGCGATCTGTAAATTAAGGAGTTGCTTCCTTGCTGCTCTGTCACTAGCCTTATCATCCTCATCTTGAGGAAAGAGACTGCGCATAGCAGTAGCTATGTTTGTAACGTATGGTGTTATCGGTGAGGTCGAAGATTCAGCCATTAATCCTACTTGTTGTTCTGTATTTTTGCCATCTTGTGTGGAAACACAACGATACAAAATGCTTCTAAAGTCTTCTACTGAGAGAGTGTACCCTGCTGTTAGTTTGTCTAACGTGTTAAGCCAAAGACTCCCACCTTCAGACACCGGTGGAAGTTTGTCAACAATGGCTTGCATGTCTGCCACAGCAAAAGGCTTATATTGGAATCTGCCGCTATTATCAGGAAAAAGTGGATATGCGTGTCCCTCCAGCTTTTTTGAGCGTATGTTGTATGCATGTGGTTCATGTGGGTGTTGGTCAATGTAGCCTTCCATTGAGCCATTAACAGTTACAGGAGACCACAAAGTCTGGCTCTGTTGTGTGTTGTTCAAGAATGTCTGATGTGCACGTGAGAGGCTGTCATCTACTGGGGGAGGGCATTTGTTTATGGCAACAAAATGGTCTGGCGTGTAAAGTGAGGAGTTTTGCGTTGACTCATGCATTATCTGCTGTCTAGTAAGATTAGGCATATTCGGGAGGTTTTCCGCTGGGTGGCTGTTATTTTGGGGCTTAGGCACCAGAGGTGATTTACACTCAGGAGACAGCATTAGTTTTGGAGGAGGGTTCAATCTTAGAGAGGCTGTGTGAGCACCGCCCTCATTTGTAACAGGAGTAGGGGGTGGACCAGAGAGCTTTGTTTCTGTTTCGACCACCAGGGCTCCTCCTGTGACTGTCAAAAGTGGGTATAAAGACGCCTCCGGCTTTACGTCATAGGGCGGTGGCTTAGTCAAAGTCTGGGCGGGTCGTTTGAATTGTCTTACGCATGCGCGGCAGGCAAAAGACCAATCAGTCAATTCTGTCATTAATCATCGGTTCTTTCGTTGCATTTCGTTTTTCCACGTAATCCCCGTTTACTTTTATCATACGCCAAACTCTTAAATTCTCGAGCACCAACCCTGCTCTTTTTTTTCTCTTGACCATTTTCACCAGCGCACACACACACACACACACACACACACACACACACACACACACACAAGCACTCTCTCTGCGTTTCACTTTACCATAAAACTTCCAGTTACTTTTTTATTTTATTTTTTATTTTACCAGACGTTTGAGTTCACAACTTTTCGAGTATTGTAAACTCCCTCTTAACCCTTTCAAGGAACGTTCTCTTTTCTTTTTTTTTTTTTTTTTTTTTAAACTTTACCTGCTAATTCCATTGTCGACAACAGTGCATTCAATTGATTATTAAACAGTAATGATTCATCACATTTTCCCCAGCCGTCATCACATTCTTTTCTGTCACACTCCTTGGCCATTGTGTCTATTTTTCCTTAATTTTAGCGCACACTAAAGTGTCGCCGGGACCTCACAACCGGGGAATCTTTATTGTATTTATTACAAATGGCCTCCAGCCGTGGAATTTATCATATGGTACAGAAGGGCCTCCTCCCGTACGTTTCTTAATTTTAACGCACACGTTAATGCCGTAGGGAACTCGCAACCAGGGAGTATTTATTGTATTTTACAAATGGCCTCCGACCCATCCTTAATTTGTGTGCACATAAAAATGTCAACAGGGATCTCACAACCGGGGAGTATTTACTGTACCATATGATGGGCATCCAACCCGTTACTCTTTTAGGGGGCGACCAACTACCCAGGGTGAGCCACACCCAACTATTAGTTCACTCGTCAATGAAACTGCCCGTCACGGTAATCGAGACACAATGACGTGAGTTGACCACCTATTTACAATTTTAATGCAATGGCAGGCTCGGCAAAAATGCAATCAATCTATCAAAATCACCATTCTGTGTCTGGGGTACAAAGCAGTGTTTAACTTACAGACTTCTGGGCAGACTCCTAATGCAGATTTTATCTAAAAAGAAAGGTTCTGCTTACCTTGAATTATGTTTTGGCCATGTGAGTCTGTCCAGAAGATTGCAAGAGAAGGTCCAATTGTCAGCGTGTCATCTCGGACGAAGCCCCCAAATTGTTGCGTTTGACCAGATGTTCCTCCAAGTGGGATGTAAAACGTTGGTCAGTCCCAAGTTACTTAGATGACACATAAACTGATCTCGGATATACACCAATCACAGAATAGGTATTTTCTATTTTTATTGTCAAATATTTGAGAATAGAGACCAGCCTCGAACAACACATCCAAATGCGTAGCCCAAGTTGATCTGAAAACTTCCCGGAAAGCCCTCTCCTCTTCAGTATCTCCCCCCGCCCTCACTTGTCTCACCTCAAACACATGCTCATTGTCTCTTATCTTGAGTCGGCCTGGGAAGCACAAGAAGGAGGAATTCCTCCTCTCTGCCTTCTACTTCAAGGCCGGCCCAAGTGCGAGCACTTTGTCATGGGATGAAAAGAAAAGCAAAGAGTACAATATGGAACATTAGCTATATGTAATATGACTATGAAAATTAATAAGTAACACAAAATATGGATATATGAAGATATATATAAATCTTTCACCTGTTACCAGTGCTAATGTTAACATAATAATGTCAACATGCTAACATTTTATAGTAGCATTTTAGCTAGTTTTGTACTTTCTAACCAACGTTTGTTACTTGGTGCCATCTTTGAAGTACGCTACCTTTTCTCCTGTTCACATGTTAAAACATTAGAATGCTAACGTGTTTTGTTAGCACTTTAGCTCTTTTTTTTTTTTTTTTTACATAATAATCATGAATTTTATTATTTGGTGCCACCTTAGAAGTATGCTAGCTTTCCCCTGCTCGCATGCCAACGTTTTATGTTGGCATTTCAGCAAATTTCGTACTTTTTGACTTATATTCATGGATCCCGTTACTTGGCACCCTCTGAAACGTATGCTAGCCCCTTCACCTTTAGCATTACACTGTTAGCATGCTAACATTTTATAATATAATTGTTGCTCATTTTGTGTTTTAACCTAATAAACATGGGTTCTATTACTTGGTGCATCTTAAAAGTATGCTAGCTGTTCCCATGCTACAACGCAAATGTTAACACTTTTTATGCTAGCATTTTAGCTAATTCTTTACGTTTGAACCTAATAATCATGGAATCCGTATGCATACAATTTCCTCCCCTCTTACCATGCTAACGCTATTTTATATTGATGTTTTTTTCCTAGCATTTCAGCTAATTTCGTACTTTTTTCCCGGTGACGCCGGCCCTTCTCTCCCACCCGCAGGAGCAGTACGTTTTTATCCACGACGCCCTGGTGGAGGCCATCAACTGCGGGGAGTCGGAGGTGGCGGCGTCTCACCTGCACAGGTACGTGGACCAGCTTCTGACCCCGGGGCAGGACGGGAGGACGCCGCTGGACCGACAGCTGAAGGTAAGGCCTCACTTTTATCTTAGATGTATGCTAGCTGTTCTCATGTTAGCATGTTGACATTAGTATTGTACATGTTTGACCAGTGTTACGTTGTTAAACACCCCCTAGTGGTTGGTTGTAGTATTGCACACCAACATGAGAGCAAGGTGTCAAATAACGGTGAGAAAAGTTTTATTTGCTTTGATATTGAAGGCTGGTGGGAAAAAAAGTGTTGAAAAGAAGTTGAAGGATGTCGTCTTTGAAAAGCTGGAACATAATTGATGAATTCTGTCAGCCGTGTGTGCGTTTTAGCCTTTTTGTTTCAAGGGAAGCGTGAAGTGATTGTTGTGTTGTGTGTCTTTGAGAAGGACGGCCGTGACGACGCTCTGAGGGTGCTTGAGACTCCTCCGGTGTGGTCTTGACGTGGGTGTTGTGTTCACAGCTGCTGAGTGGCGCCAACTCCAAGACCAGCGACGAAGACGACGACGCGCTCGCTCTTCAGGAAAGCAACCGACACAAGAACAGAAGCGGCTCGCTGCTCCCGGGTCAGTCACAACCTATTCAAGTTTCACAGAGTGTGGGCACCATTTTCTTTCATTCAATATTGCTCTCTGAGCTGCCACCTTACCGTGGTAGAGGAGTTTGCGTGTCCCAATGATCCTAGGAGCTATGTTGTCCGGGGGCTTTATGTCTCCCAAGACAAACTGGTCCTAGGTGAGGGATCAGACAAAGAGCAGCTCGAAGACCTCAATGAAGAATAAAACCTATGGACCCAGATTTCCCTCGCCCGGACGCGGGTCACCGGGGCCCCCCTCTGGAGCCAGGCCCGGAGGTGGGGCATGATGGCGAGCGCCCGAAGAGGCAACGTGGGTTCCCCCTCCAATGGGCTCACCACCCATAGCAGGGGTCATAGAGGTCGGGTGCGATGTGAGCTGGGCGGAAGCCGAAGGCAGGGCACTTGGCGGTCCGATCCTCGGCTACAGAAGCTAGCTCTTGGGACGTGGAACGTCACCTCGCTGGGGGGGGGGAAAGGAGCCTGAGCTAGTGAGCGAGGTGGAGAAGTTCCGACTAGACATAGTCGGACTCACTTCGACGCACAGCAAGGGCTCCGGAACCAGTTCTCTCGAGAGGGGCTGGACTCTCTTCTACTCTGGCGTTGCCGGCAGTGAGAGGCGACGGGCTGGGGTGGCGATTCTTGTTGCCCCCCCGGCTCAGAGCCTGCATGTTGGAGTTCAACCCGGTGGACGAGAGGGTAGCTTCCCTCCGCCTTCGGGTGGGGGAACGGGTCCTGACTGTGGTTTGCGCTTACGCGCCAAACCGCAGCTCAGAGTACCCACCCTTTTTGGATTCACTCGAGGGAGTACTTGAGAGTGCTCCCCCGGGTGATTCCCTCGGACTTCAATGCTCATGTTGGCAGCGACAGTGAAACCTGGAGAGGCGGATTGGTAAGAATGGCCGCCCGGATCTGAACCCGAGCGGTGTTTTGTTATTGGACTTTTGTGCCCGTCACAGATTGTCCATAACGAACACCATGTTCAAACATAAGGGTGTCCATATGTGCACTTGGCACCAGGACACCCTAAGCCGCAGTTCCATGATCGACTTTGTAGTTGTGTCGTCGGATTTGCGGCCTCATGTTTTGGACACTCGGGTGAAGAGAGGGGCGGAGCTTTCTACCGATCACCACCTGGTGGTGAGTTGGCTGCGATGGTGGGGGAGGATGCCGGACAGACCTGGCAGGCCCAAACGCATTGTGAGGGTTTGCTGGGAACGTCTGGCAGAGTCTCCTGTCAGAGAGAGTTTCAATTCCCACCTCCGGAAGAACTTTGAACATGTCACGAGGGAGGTGCTGGACATTGAGTCCGAGTGGACCATGTTCCGCACCTCTATTGTCGAGGCGGCTGATTGGAGCTGTGGCCGCAAGGTAGTTGGTGCCTGTCGTGGCGGTAATCCTAGAACCCGTTGGTGGACACCGGCGGTGAGGGATGCCGTCAAGCTGAAGAAGGAGTCCTATCGGGTTCTTTTTGCTCATAGGACTCCTGAGGCAGCGGACAGGTACCGACAGGCCAAGCGGTGTGCAGCTTCGGCGGTCGCGGAGGCAAAAACTCGGACATGGGAGGACTTCGGGGAAGCCATGGAAAACGACTTCCGGACGGCTTCGAAGCGATTCTGGACCACCACCCGCCGCCTCAGGAAGGGGAAGCAGTGCACTATCAACACCGTGTATGGTGAGGACGGTGTTCTGCTGACCTCGACTGCGGATGTTGTGGATCGGTGGAGGGAATACTTCGAAGACCTCCTCAATCCCACCAACACGTCTTCCTATGAGGAAGCAGTGCCTGGGGAATCTGTGGTGGGCTCTCCTATTTCTGGGGCTGAGGTTGCTGAGGTAGTTCAAAAGCTCCTCGGTGGCAAGGCCCCGGGGGTGGATGAGATCCGCCCGGAGTTCCTTAAGGCTCTGGATGCTGTGGGGCTGTCTTGGTTGACAAGACTCTGCAGCATCGCGTGGACATCGGGGGCGGTACCTCTGGATTGGCAGACTGGGGTGGTGGTTCCTCTCTTTAAGAAGGGGAACCGGAGGGTGTGTTCTAACTATCGGGGGATCACACTCCTCAGCCTTCCCGGTAAGGTCTATTCAGGTGTACTGGAGAGGAGGCTACGCCGGATAGTCGAACCTCGGATTCAGGAGGAACAGTGTGGTTTTCGTCCTGGTCGTGGAACTGTGGACCAGCTCTATACTCTCGGCAGGGTCCTTGAGGGTGCATGGGAGTTTGCCCAACCAGTCTACATGTGTTTTGTGGACTTGGAGAAGGCATTCGACCGTGTCCCTCGGGAAGTCCTGTGGGGAGTGCTCAGAGAGTATGGGGTATCGGACTGTCTGATTGTGGCGGTCCGCTCCCTGTATGATCAGTGTCAGAGTTTGGTCCGCATTGCCGGCAGTAAGTCGGACACGTTTCCAGTGAGGGTTGGACTCCGCCAAGGCTGCCCTTTGTCACCCATTCTGTTCATAACTTTTATGGACAGAATTTCTAGGCGCAGTCAAGGCGTTGAGGGGATCCGGTTTGGTGGCTGCAGGATTAGGTCTCTGCTTTTTGCAGATGATGTGGTCCTGATGGCTTCATCTGGCCAGGATCTTCAGCTCTCGCTGGATCGGTTCGCAGCTGAGTGTGAAGCGACTGGGATGAGAATCAGCACCTCCAAGTCCGAATCCATGGTTCTCGCCCGGAAAAGGGTGGAGTGCCATCTCCGGGTTGCGGAGGAGAGACCCTGCCCCAAGTGGAGGAGTTCAAGTACCTGGGAGTCTTGTTCACGAGTGAGGGAAGAGTGGATCGTGAGATCGACAGGCGGATCGGTGCGGCGTCTTCAGTAATGCGGACGCTGTATCGATCCGTTGTGGTGAAGAAGGAGCTGAGCCGGAAGGCAAAGCTCTCAATTTACCGGTGGATCTACGTTCCCATCCTCACCTATGGTCATGAGCTTTGGGTTATGACCGAAAGGACAAGATCACGGGTACAAGCGGCCGAAAATGAGTTTCCTCCGCCGGGTGGCGGGGCTCTCCCTTAGAGATAGGGTGAGAAGCTCTGTCATCCGGGAGGAGCTCAAAGTAAAGCCACTGCTCCTCCACATGGAGAGGAGCCAGATGAGGTGGTTCGGGCATCTGGTCAGGATGCCACCCGAACGCCTCCCTAGGGAGGTGTTTAGGGCACGTCCTGGGTCTTCCACGGGGAAGACCCAGGACACGTTGGGAAGACTATGTCTCCCGGCTGTCCTGGGAACGCCTCGGGATCCCCCGGGAGGAGCTGGACGAAGTGGCTGGGGAGAGGGAAGTCTGGGCTTCCCTGCTTAGGCTGCTGCCCCCGCGACCCGACCTCGGATAAGCGGAGGAAGATGGATGGATGGATAATATTAGAAGAAAACATATATATATATATATATATATATATATATATATATATATATGTGTGTGTGTATGTACAGTATATATATTTATGTATGTATGTATACTGAGCAAAAATATCAACACTTGTGAGTTGAAGTCAAAGATGTCAAAGTTTGACTATATACACAAAAGACCTTTTCCTCTCACATATTGTCGACAAATCTGTCTAAATCTGTGTTAGTGAGCATTTCTTCTTTGCCAAGGTAGTCCATCCCCCCTCACAGGTGTGGCATGTCAAGATGCTGATTGAACAGCACGACTATCGCACAGGTGTGCCTGAGGCTGCCACAATAAAAGGTCACTTTAGACAGATTTGTCAACAATATTTGAGAGGCATAGGTCTTTTTTTTGTATATACAGTATATATATACACATACATACACACACACATTTATATATATATAAATATATACAGTATATACATTTATATATTTATGTACACATATATACTGTACATGTACACATTCAGTATATATATACATAGTGTATACATATATGCATATATATATATATATATACACACATTTATATTACAAACAACCTTTTTGTTTTTGCTCCCATTTTTCATGATATATATATATATATATATATATATATATATATATATATATATATATATATATATATATATATATATATATATATATATATATATATATATATATATATATCATGAAAAATGGGAGCAAAAACAAAAGGGTTGTTTATATTTTTGTTCAGAATACAAATGTGTGTGTGTGTGTATGTATGTATAGAAATATATATATGTGTGTGTATATATGTATATATATTTATATGTGTATATACTGTATGTGTACATGTATATATGTGTACATGAATATATAAATGTATATATATATATAAATGTGTATGTATATATATACATATATGTATATACTGTATGTGTACGTGTATATATACATTTATATATGTGTATATGTACAGTATATATACATGTGTATATATATATAAATGTATGTATATATATATATATATATGATAGTGTGTATGTACATATGTATGCATATTTATGTATGTGTATATATACGTATATACACATAAATCTATACATACTGTATATGTATAGATATGTATGCATATATATGTGTGTATATGTATATATAAGCATATATACCGTATGTACATGCATATTATTGTAGGTATATATGTGTATGTACGTATATATGTATGTATGTACTGTATATATGTATGTTTATATGTGTGTGTATATATACATATATACACATATTTATACATATATGTATAAATATGTATGCATATATATGTATGTATGGATATACTGTATATGTATAAATATGTTTGCATATATATGTATGTATATGTATGTTTGTGCATGTATATGTATATATGTGCATATATGTGTAATAATGCATATAAATGTACATGTGTATTTATATATGTGTGTGTGTGTATATATGTGTATTTATATATATATATATATATGTACATGTGTATTTATATATGTGTGTGTGTATATATGTGTATTTATATATGTATATATGCATATATATATGTACATGTGTATTTATATATGTATATGTAGTGTATGTGAGCGTGTGTTAAGAAGACAGTTCCACATAGTGAGATAGAGAATAATGATATGAGGAGCATGATAAAAACACAGTGTAGTGAGATGCTTTGTGGTCAAACACAACATGATGTGTATCTATCTTTATATTTATTTGTGTACCTTTATTTGCTCGTGTGTGCAGTTGAGAGCTCCCGTGTGCGTCTGTCTACGTGCGCGGGCGACACGTCAGACTACATCAACGCATCCTACGTGACAGTAAGACCCCGGCCCGGCTTTCAAACATCTCAAAGGTCTCAGGCAGGAGCCTACTACAGCGTGTGTTCATGCAGGGGTACAAGCACAGCAAGGAGTTCATCATTACCCAAAATCCTTTGCCACACACCCTCAAGGACTTCTGGAGGATGATTTGGGACCACGGCACACATGTCATCGTGTCACTGCCGGGACCACAACCCACTGAGGTCAGCTCATGTACACACAAATATTTACATACACACACACACACACACACACATACTTGCATACACACACATACATACAAACCCCGTTTCCATATGAGTTGGGAAATTGTGTTAGATGTAAATATAAACGGAATACAATGATTTGCAAATCCTTTTCAAGCCATATTCAGTTGAATATGCTACAAAGACAACATATTTGATGTTCAAACTCATAAACATGTTTTTTTTTTTGCAAATAATCATTAACTTTAGAATTTGATGCCAGCAACACGTGACAAAGAAGTTGGGAAAGGTGGCAATAAATACTGATAAAGTTGAGGAATGCTCATCAAACACTTATTTGGAACATCCCACAGGTGTGCAGGCTAATTGGGAACAGGTGGGTGCCATGATTGGGTATAAAAACAGCTTCCCAAAAAATGCCCAGCCTTTCACAAGAAAGGATGGGGCGAGTTACACCCCTTTGTCCACAACTGCGTGAGCAAATAGTCAAACAGTTTAAGAACAACATTTCTCAAAGTGCAATTGCAAGAAATTTAGGGATTTCAACATCTGCGGTCCATAATATCATCAAAGGGTTCAGAGAATCTGGACAAATCACTCCACGTAAGCGGCATGGCTGGAAACCAACATTGAATGACCGTGACCTTCGATCAAAAACCGACATCAAAAACCGACATCAATGTGTAAAGGATATCACCACATGGGCTAAGGAACCCTTCAGAAAACCACTGTCAGTAACTACAGTTGGTCGCTACATCTGTAAGTGCAAGTTAAAGCTCTACTATGCAAAGCGAAAGCCATTTATCAACAACACCCAGAAACGCCGCCGGCTTCTCTGGGCCCGAGATCATCTAAGATGGACTCATGCAAAGTGGAAAAGTGTTCTGTGGTCTGACGAGTCCACATTTCAAATTGTTTTTGGAAATATTCGACATCGTGTCATCCGGACCAAAGGGGAAGCGAACCATCCAGACTGTTATCGACGCAAAGTTGAAAAGCCAGCATCTGTGTTGGTATGGGGGTGCATTAGTGCCCAAGGCATGGGTATGTTACAAATCTGTGAAGGCACCATTAATGCTGAAAGGTACAAAAAGGTTTTGGAACAACATATGCTGCCATCTAAGCGCCGTATTTTTCATGGACGCCCCTGCTTATTTCAGCAAGACGATGCCAAGCCACATTCAGCACGTGTTACAACAGCGTGGCTTCGTAAAAAAAAGGGTGCGGGTACTTTCCTGGCCCGCCTGCAGTCCAGACCTGTCTCCCATCCAAAATGTGTGGTGCATTATGAAGCCTAAAATACGACAGCGGAGACCCCCGGACTGTTGAACGACTGAAGCTCTACATAAAACAAGAATGGGAAAGAATTCCACTTTCAAAGCTTCAACAATTAGTTTCCTCAGTTCCCAATCGTTTGAGTGTTGTTAAAAGGAAAGGCCATGTAACACAGTGGTGAACATGCCCTTTCCCAACTACTTTGGCACGTGTTGCAGCCATGAAATTCGAAGTTAATTATTTGCAAAAAAAAAATTAAGTTTATGAGTTTGAACATCAAATATGTTGTCTTTGTAGCATATTCAACTGAATATGGCATGAAAAGGATTTGCAAATCATTGTATTCCGTTTATATTTACATCTAACACAATTTCCCAACTCATATGGAAACGGGGTTTGTATATATACATACACATATATATATGTATACATACATGTATGTATACATATATATATGTATACATATATACTGTGTATATATATATATGTATGTATACATACATATATGTATACATATATACTGTATATATATATACAGTATATATGTATACATATATGTATGTATGTATACATACATATGTATCCATCCAGCCATCCATTTTCTACCGCTTGTCCCTTTCGGGGTCGTGGGGGTGCTGGAGCCTATCTCAGCTGCTTTTGGGTGGAAGGCGGGGTACACCCTGGACAAGTCGCCACCTCATCACAGGGCCAACACAGATAGACAGACAACATTCACATTCACACATTGAACTCAGAACCTTCGTATTGTGAGGCGCATGCACTAACCCCTGTGCCACTGTGCTGCCCTATACATATGTATATATACGTAAATACATGTGTATATATATATATATATATGTGTATATATACACACATATATATATAATATATAATGATAGTTTTTTTACCCAAGTGTTTTTATGACAAATACATCTTTTGAGTGTACTTACCGTACAAAGTGCGTACTGCTAAACTATGTACTGTATATGTCGGCGGGTTGTGATGTCACCACTCACCATGTCATGTGACCATAGGAGGAGGCGGCGGCCATCTTTGGTCCGGGCCAAGGACAGCGCTTGGCGTACGAGGCGTTCACTGTCTCCCACGTGTCGGAGAATCTGGTGTGCTTGTCCAACGAGGACCTGCTGCTGGTCCAGGACTTTGCGCTGCAGGCCACGCAGGTAAGGACCACCAGCAGAGTGCGGGGCCACGTCAGCCCCTGACCCCGCCCCTTTGTCGCCCAGGGCGACTACATCCTGGAGGTGAGCGTCTACCGCGCCCCCTGCTGGCCACGCCCAGACAGTCCCATCAGCAGCACCTGGGAGCTGCTGCACCTGCTCAAGGACACCATCTGGGCCCAGGAAGTACCCACCGTGGTCCAGGACTGGTAAGACGGGTCGCCGTGGCAACGTTTCATCTGTGATGTTCCGGCCTCATTCCCGGTTTTGTTTCCCCCCCCGCCGCAGTGTGGGCGGAGTCACGGCAGGAACCTTCTGCGCTCTTTTGACCTTGATGCGACAAGTGGACACTGAAGGTTCTGTGGACGTCTTCCAGGTGGCGAAGATCACCAACCTAGCCAGACCCGGAACCTTCTCTGACCTCGTAAGACACTCTTTCACTCGTGGCTCACCTCATCCTTTCAGAGACTGCATCCTTATTATTATTATGAAACAATCAGTAGTTTGTGATGTACACTAAGATGTACATCACAATCATCTACACTAATATTACTCTATTCTGACAATTATTATGACATTAATTTGAAGGTTTTTTTTAACCGTCAACATTCCATAGTTGCCTCCTTTGGCCGTGACGTCACAAGTTGACAACATAGAAACAAAACACCAATAATACTCCAGAATAAAATGCATGAAAGGATATAAAAATAGAAATTAAACTACAACAAAAATCTTGAACCCTTTTGAATAATGAACCTGAAAAATAAATCTAAATATAAATACAATTAAATGATTTTAAAATGCATATATTTTATAATGAATAGTATTATATATTATACTACATTATATTTATATATATATATATATACATACATATATATATATATATACACATATATATATGTGTGTATATATATATATACATATTACACATACATATATATATACACATACATATATATATATACACGCATACATATATATATATATATACACATATATATATGTGTATATATATACATATTACACATACATTTATATATATATATACACATACATACATATATATATACACATACATATATATATACACGCATACATATATATATGTATACACACACATATATATATATATATACATACATACATATATATACACATACATACATATACACACATACATATATATACATACATATACATGCGTGTGTGTGTATATATGTATATACATGTGTATATATATGTATATAATAACAAACCAAAATAAAATAAATGTTTAAACATACATTTTATGTGAAAATATTTATATTTTATAACAAGTATATATACATTTATTTATACAAACATAATATATACATACAGTCATGGTCAAAAGTTGACATACACTTGTAAAGAACATAATGTCATGGCTGTCTTGAGTTTCCAATCATTTGTACAACTCTTATTTTTTGTGATAGAGTGATTGGAGCACATACTTGTTGGTCACAAAAAAGCATTCATGAAGTTTGGTTCTTTTATGAATTCATTATGGGTCTACTGAAAATGTGAGCAAATCTGCTGGGTCAAAAGTATACATACAGCAATGTTAATATTTGCTTACATGTCCCTTGGCAAGTTTCACTGCAATAAGGCGCTTTTGACCCAGCAGATTTGCTCACATTTTCAGTAGACCCATAATAAATTCATAAAAGAACCAAACTTCATGAATGTTTTTTTGTGACCAACAAGTATGTGCTCCAATCACTCTATCACAAAAAATAAAGAGTTGTAGAAATTAGTGGAAACTCAAGACAGCCATAACATTACAAGTTTACATACACCTGTAAAGAACATAATGTCATGGCTGTCATATATATATATATTTTATTTTATTTTTTTAAGTGACTCCAAATGCTGCAAAGTTTCTTTAAACATGTTCTAGACAGCTGGGTGGCTCACACACTCACCAAAGTTTTTATCTTCATAAAAAACTGCCCATCGTTGACTTAAAAGTTGTTGTTAATGAATATTAATTCTTTACGTGGCAGGAGTGGACACTTGTCAGACTAGTTTGCTCGCCAGCAGCCATGTTGAGCATAGATGGAATGACTTAGAGGGACAAACTGTATCAAAGTGTTTCATCTTGATGACTTTTCCCCACTTTGAGGAGCGCGTGCAGTTTGTCTACACGGCGCTGCTGAGCCTGCTGAGCACGCGGGAGGACGGCGCCGACGAGAGGGGCGTGGTCGCGCTGGCGAGGAACGCGGCGGCCGAGAGCCTGGAGTCTCTGGTGTGATCGTCACGGCAACAAGAACCACTTTTTTTTTTAAAAGGACAGACTTTGCAATGTTGGACTTTTTGGTCCTCATGTGCCTTTTTTTTTCTTTCCTTCTTTCTACTGAACTTACTAACACGTCTGCTAAGAACTTTTTACTGGCAGCAACTTTCATCTGTAAATAATCTCCTCTGGACCAAATCTATTTATACTTTTATTCTGACATCTTTATACTTCCCCTGTAGGCTTTTATTCTGACAGCCATTAAAGGACGTGTTGACATAATGTAGCTCTTCTTTATTCCTGGGGGGGAGGGAGGGGGGGTCATGCAGACAAAGAGAGTTGGTTGTAATCCCTGCGGCGAGATGCTAACTGCTAATCCTCGCTAATACTCGGCAAGAAAACAAAGTAGGTCAAGTGTCCAGACCAGGTCTTGATCTTTCGCCTCATTTGCATGTTTGACTTCTCCTAACGAGCCTCCCAATTATCCCCCGCCTGCTGGCCTCGTTTGCATGGCTGCCTCTCGCCAACCGCTTAACGCCCCGCTGGCGCGTCGTCTTGCAAAAGTGCTGACTCGGCAAGTTTCATCTGCCAAATATCAGAGACTGAATAAACGCAAGTCAAGATTCCACTCGCGAGTCGTTGGTTGCAAAAGTGCTGACTTTGCAAGTTTCGTCTTCCAAAAATGTAAAATAAAAATGCATTCTGCCAGCTAAAAATTACAAATAAAAAAATTGTATACAAATAACACAAATGCATTCCACTAGCATGTGGTTATGCACTGTTGCAAAGTGAATTATATTTATATAGCGCTTTTCTCTAGTGACTCAAAGCACTTTACATAGTGAAACCCAATATCTAAGTTACATTTTTAAAGCAGTGTGGGTGACACTGGGAGCAGGTGGGTAGGCGGGGATCGAACCTGGAACCCTCAAGTTGCTGGCACGGCCACTCTACCAACTGAGCTATACGGCCCCTTGATGGTGCTGACTCATCAAGATTTATCTCCCAAACATTAAAAAAAATGTAATAAAATAAAAAATTCCAACAGTGCAAACGATGTGCAAAAGGTGCCGATTCATCAAGTTTCATCATCCCCAAAAAAATGACAAAATACCTTTACAAAATTAAACAAGATACTCCAACAAAAATAGCGTTGTGCTAGCGCGTCGTTATGCACTGTTGCAAATGTGCTGACTCATCACGTTTTATCTTCCAAAAATAAAAAAATTTAAATAAAAATAACAATAAAAAATTCCAACTATTTAAACAATGTGCGAGTGGAATGTAAAGGTGCTGATTCAAGTTGTCTTCCAAAGATGTAAAATAAATAAAATAAAAATTACAACAAAAATGCATTCCGCTAGCTAAAAATTATAAATAAAAAATTATGAAAATTACAACAACAAAAAAATTACAACAAAATCTAAATGCATTCCGCTAGCCTAGCGTGTCGTTATGCACTGTTGCAAAGGTGCTGACTCAAGTTTCGTCTTTCAAAAATGTAAAATAAAAATTACAGCAAAAATGCATTCTGCTAGCTAAAAATTACAAATAAAACAAAAATTAAGAAAATTACCCAAAAAAAACAAATTACAACAAAATCTCAATGCATTCCGCTAGCCTAGCGTGTCGTTATGCACTGTTGCAAAGGTGCTGACTCATCAAGTTTTATCTTCCAAAAATGAAAAAAATGAAATAAAAATTACAATTAAAAATTCTAACAATGCAAACAATGTGCGAGTGGAATGTAAAGGTGCTGATTCAAGTTTCAACTTCCAAAAATGTAAAATAAATAAAATAATAACAAAAATGCATTCCGCTTGCTAAAAAATTACAAATAAATAAAACCATTAAGAAAATTTAAAATAAAATGTATGAAAATTACAAAAAATAAAAAAATTACAACAAAATCTAAATGCATTTTTCCAGTCTAGCATGTTATAAACTGTTGCAAATGTGCCGACTCATCAAGTTTTATCATCCAAAAATAATAAAAAAATAAAATAAAATAAATTGAATAAATATTACAATAACAAATTCCAAAAGTGCAAACGATGTGCAAGTGGAATGCAAATGTGCTGAATTAAGTTTCATCTTCCAAAATTTTTAAATAAATAAAATAAAAATGACAACAAAAATACATTCCGCTAGCTAAAAATTACAAATAAAAAAAAACATGAAAATTAAAAAAAAAATTATGAAAATTAAATAAAATTACAACAAAATCTAAATGCATTCCGCCAGCCTAGCATGTTGTTATAAACTGTTGCAAATGTGCCAACTCATCAAGTTTTATCATCCAAAAATAATAAAATATAAAATAAAATAAATGTAATAAATATTACAATAACAAATTCCAACAGTGCAAACGATGTGCGAGTGGAATGCAAATGTGCTGAATTATGTTTAATCTTCCAAAAATGTAAAATAAAAATAAAAAAAATGACAACAAAAATGCATTCCGCTAGGTAAAAATTACAAATACAAAAAAACGTAAAATTACAACAAAATCTAAATGCATTCCGCTAGCCTAGCGTGTCGTTATGCACTGTTGCAAAGGTGCTGACTCATCAAGTTTTATCTTCCAAAAATGAAAAAAATTACAATAAAAAATTCCAACTACGCAAACAATGTGCGAGTGGAATGTAAAGGTGCTGATTCAAGTTTCAACTTCCAAAAATGTAAAATATATCAAATAATTACAACAAAAATGCATTCCGCTAGCTAAAAATTACAAATAAAAAAAACCATTAAGAAAATAAAAAATAGATAAAAAATTATGAAAATTACAACAAAAAAAAGAAATTGCAATAGAATCTAAATGCATTCTGCTAGCCTAGCGTGTCGTTATGCACTGTTGCAAATGTGCTGACTCATCAAGTTTTATCTTCCAAAAATGAAACAAATTAAATAAAAATTACAATAAAAAATTCCAACTATTTAAACAATGTGCGTGTGGAATGTAAAGGTGCTGATTCAAGTTTCGTCTTCCAAAAATGTAAAATAAATACAATAATAATAACAAAAATGCATTCCAATAGATAAAAATTACAAATAAAAAACCCATTATGAAAATTAAAAAAAAATTAAAAATAATTATAATTACAAAAAATTAAATAAAATTACAACAAAATGTAAATGCATCCTGCGAGCCTAGCATATTGTTATAAACTGTTGCAAATGTGCCAACTCATCAAGTTTTATCATCCAAAAATAAAGTATTAAATTAAATAAATTGAATAAATATTACAATAACAAATTCCAACAGTGCAAACGATGTGCGAGTGGAATGCAAATGTGCTGAATTAAGTTTCATCTTCCAAAAATGTAAAATAAATAAAATAAAAATGCATTCCGCTAGCTAAAAATTTAAAATAAATAAACTCGTAAAATTACAACAAAATCTAAGTGCATTCCGCTCGCCTAGTGCGTCGTTATGCAATGTTGCAAAGGTGCTGACTCATCAAATTTTATCTTCCAAAAAAATGTCAATAATGAAATACCTTTAAAAAATTAAACATACTATAAAAAAAATTGCATTCTTCTAGCACTTTGTTATACACTGCTGCAAAGATGACTCAGCAAATATTCGGTAAAATACATGTGGTTTGAAAAAGGAAAGCAGTACTTTAGATTTTAAAAAGTAGTTCAGTACTTTAAAAGACATTCCTAAGTAAAAATATATGTGGTGTTAAAAAAGTACCGCAGTATTTTAAAAGACACACTTCAGTAAAAATACATGTGGTTTGAAAAAGTACTGCGGTATTTTAAGACATTGCTTCAGTAAAAATTAATGTGACTTTAAATAGTGCAGTACTTTAAAAGACATTCCTAAGTAAAAAATACATGTGGTTTTCAAATGTAGTGCAGTACTTTAAGACAGCTTAAGTAGTAATACTTCAAAAGACAGTTTTAGATTGTAAAAGTAGTGCAGTAATTTAAAAGACAGTTTCCTATTTGCTAAAAAGTCAAGTCTGGACCAATGATGCCAACATAAAGCATTTTTTATTCATAAATCTGCAAAAATAATTTCTTCTTCAAATGTGACAAGACGTTAAAATCATTTTGAAATGTTTAAAAAGGTGACCTTTGACCCCACAGGCCGTTATCAACATGATCATCACATCCCAGCAGATGAAAATATTATATTTATTATTTATGCAAGACAAAGAAATGAACAAATCAAAGTGACAAAACAATCGGCATCATAAAAATAAAAATAACCGTTTTTGTTGATTTTTATCATCATAATAATATCAGCAGTGACCCTTCAACTTTGACCTAAATAGCAGCTCCGCCCTTCATATGTCATTATTATTAATAACTTACACTTTTCTAACAATATTTTCAAATATTTGGACTTGTTGTAAAAATAGAAATATATACGCTTGTGTGGGTGTGAATACATAAATATATATATATATATATATATATATATATATATATATATACACACACACACACACGTGTGTACATATATGTGTGAACACGTATATATTTGTATATACGTGTACATATATGCACATACATACATATACACGTGTGTACATATACATGTATATACGTGCGTAAATATATATGTGCATGTACACATATACATGTGTATACGTGCGTAAATATATGTAAATATATGGACACGTATATATGTGTATATACATGTGTACATATATGTATGTACACACGTAAATACGTGTGTATATGTACACGTGTCCATATATGTATGTACACATGTATATATACATGTACATATTATATTTACATATATGTATTTGTACACACGTATATAATTGTTAATATACATGTGTACATATATATGTAGACATGTATATTTGTATGTGTGCATATGTGTATATGTACACTTATTTATATATATATATATATATATATATATATATTTGTGTATAGATGTGTATATATATATATATGTATATGTACACATGTATACATGTGTACACACACATACTGTGCGATGATGATTAAAATATTGCAATATTTAGTCCAGCAGAGTACTGGAGGTCATGACATGCAGACCTTCATCCTTCAGGCGCGTCAAGGCTGGCACGTACACCTCCTTGGTCATGGGGAGCACGATGCCCTTTGACCTGATCTCACCTGCAAACAGGAGATGACATCATCGGCTCATTTGCATGTAAAGAAACAATTTCAACAAATGTGATTAGGAACAGCTTTTTCAAAAGTTCCTGAAA
The DNA here is from genome assembly GCF_033978785.1 of Entelurus aequoreus. Taxonomy (NCBI): domain Eukaryota; kingdom Metazoa; phylum Chordata; class Actinopteri; order Syngnathiformes; family Syngnathidae; genus Entelurus; species Entelurus aequoreus. The sequence goes on from NC_084733.1 coordinate 82,673,150, forward strand.
GGTTCAGACTACTCGCTAAATCAGGTGTACTGCGATTACCCAGCATGCTTTGCGGTGTTTGTATGTTTATTTTGCTTTGACTACTCCTGTGAGACTCAGGCTCTCCATGATATCGACACAGTCGGCAACACGGATCCCTCCTGCCCGTCTCCTTACGCTCTGGCGGAGCAGGTGTGAGTGACAAGGTGCTGAGGAGGTAGTACGTGAATGGACTGACCGTCGAGGATCATGCGTGCACTGATGGCTGCTGGGTAGCCCACGGTCTTGGCCATGGCGGAGAAGCCGTTGATGTCTCCGTACACCGCCAGGCTGATGTGTTTGGTCTCAAGCTCGCCCGTCGGGTGGCGAAGTCCCAGGTCGCTCCTCAGGACGACCATGTCCCGCTCACCGTAGTCTGCGAGCACACGAAGACGCACACGCTCAGTCAAATGCATCCACGTGGACGCCACGTGGCCACGAGTGTTCTTACTGAAGGACAGTTTGGCTTCCATATGTTTGCTGAGAGCCATCAGCACGCTGTCAGCGTGAGGGACGTGATCGTCACTCAGCATTCCGAACCTACAAATGCACACCAACACATACCTTCAACAAGAAGTACATGGGTGTAGACAGCCCCAATGTATCCCACCCGGGACGATGACACAAAAACCTTTCTTCCACTCATGCTTAATGGTTGTGTGAAGCTATTTATTATTGGCAAACAACTGTGATTGCTCTTTTTAAATCAAAATGACAAAAGAAAGTACCCAAATGACCCTGATCAAAAGTTTACATACCCCGGTGACTTTGATCTGATAACATGCACAAAAGTTGAATTGGACTGCATAAAACAGGAAAGGGGTATAAAAAGATATCCAAGAAGTTGAGAATGCCAATCAGCAGTGTCCAAATGCTGATTAAGAAGTGGAGAATGAGAGATTCAGGTTGACCAGCAAATATTTCAGCCACAACTGCCAGGAAGATTGTTCAAGATGCAAAGAAAAATCCACAAATAATTCAGGTAAAATACAGGAAATTGTGGTGTGGCTGTTTGAAGATGCACAATAAGGAGGCACTTGAAGAAAAATGGGCTGCATGGTCGAGTCGCCAGAAGAAAGCCATTTCTGCGCAAATGTCACAAAGTATCCCGCTTACATTACGCCAAACAGCACAGAGACAAGCCTCAAAACTTCTGGAACAAAGTAATTTGGAGTGATGAGACCAAAATTGAACTTTTCGGCCACTCAACCATGCAGCCCATTTTTCTTTAAGTGCCTCCTTATTGTGCATCTTGAAACAGCCACACCACAATTTTTCAGAGAGTCCTGTATTTCAGCTGAAGTTATTTGTGGATTTTTCTTTGCATCTCGAACAATTTTCCTGGCAGTTGTGGCTGAAATATTTGCTGGTCTCCCTGAATCCCTCATTTTCCACTTCTTAATCAGCGTTTGGACACTGCTGATTGGTATCCTCAATTCCTTGGATATCTTTTTATACACCTTTCCTGTTTTATGCAGTCCAATTACCTTTTCTCGCAGATTCTTTGACAATTATTTTGCCTTCCTTATGACTCAGAATCCAGAAACATCTGTGCAGCACTGGATGAAAGATGCAATGGTCTGTCAGAAGCTCAGAAACTCACTGACCTTTTATACACACACATTAATTACAAACAAACAGGTCACAGGTGAGGATTGGAACCTTGATTAGCCATTCAAACCTGTTTCTGTCAACTTTTGTGCATGTTATCAGATCAAAGTCACTGGGGTATTTAAATGTTTGATCGGGGTCATTTGGGTACTTTCTTTTGTCATGTTGATGTAAAAAGACTAAACACAGTTGTTTTCCAATAAATAGCTTCACACAACCATTAAGCATGAGTGGCAGAAAGGTTATTGTGTTATCATTCATATTCTCTGAAGAATGGCCAAGAAATCATAAATTCTCCCAGGGTATGTAAACTTATGAGCACGACTGTATATATATGTAGTTTATGTAGGTGTATGTAGCTATATATATTTTTTTAATTTTTTTTTTTATAATGTCCTGCCCAGCTTCTCGGGCAAATCATATAGCAGATGTATATGCCCATATCGGCTGTTCAGATTTACTTTACAAAAGAGAAGTGTAGGTTACTTCTCTTGTTGCCTTACTTGTATTTTGACTTTATTAAATGTATTTATATTATCATTTGGTGCAGCCGGGCCGGAGCAGGAGGGGATAGAAAGAGAGAAAAAGGAAGACAGAGGGGGGAATTGTGGGGACAAGAGGGGGATTAGACAGAGAGACAAAAACAACAACAACAACAACAGAGCAACATCAGCAAATACGACATGTACAAATATGATGGTAAAAGTAATAGCAAATAAGCAGTTAGCGAAAATAAAAATAAAAATACAGAAATGACAATGAGCATTATTACACTAAAAATGGAGCAATATGAATACCAATAGAAATAGTGCTATTGATAATAAACAATACCAGTACTTTACCTTTATTATCAACAATACAATTGTTCAAATGCAACAATACATATACGTAATGATAACTTGAGATACGAAAGAATGCAGAAAAATGGAGGGGAAGAAAGAGAAGCAACCTTAACCTTGTAGATTGTTATAGTAACAATAGGTTAAGCTTTGTCAGTGTGCCATGTGTTATACCCAGTTTACCCTAGGGCAACAACGTTAATATATGTTTGATGAAACGTGATTATGTGCATGAGTGTATGTGTGCATATGTACTTGTATATGTACAGTATGTGTATGTGTGCTTGTACAGTGAATGTATATGTACAGTATGTGTATGTGTGCTTGTACAGTGAATGTATATGTACAGTATGTGTATATGTGTGTACAGCGAATGTATATGTACAGTATGTGTATATGTGTGTACAGCGAATGTATATGTACAGTATGTGTATACAGTATGTGTGTTTGAACAGTGAATGTATATGTACAGTATGTGTAAATGTGTGTTTGTACAGTGAATGTATATGTACAGTATATGTATGTGTGTGTTTGTACTGTGAATGTATGTGTAGTATGTGTATGTGTGTGTTTGTACAGTGAATGTATATGTACAGTATGTGTATATGTATGTTTTTACAGTGAATGTATATGTACAGTATGTGTATACAGTATGTTTGTATAATGAAATGTGCGTGTGGATGTACGAACTTTGAGTGTGTAAATATGTACTGTATTTATTTGTATATGTATGTGGGAGCGTAGGTACCTACGTATGTCTGTATGTATGTGTGTGAGTATATGTGAATTTGCATGTACAATACATTTGACTCCCAGTGTGTGCGGGAGCCAGAGTACGGCCCCAACCTCCCCGAGAACCCATCCCACAAACAGTAGGTGTGGTGCCCAGGGAACCAGGGGCTATATATATATATATATATATATATATATATATATATATATATATATATATATATATATATATATATATATATATATATATATATATATATATATATATATATATATATATATATATATATATATATATATATATATATATATATATATATATATATATATATATATATATATATATATATATATATATATATATATATATATATATATATATATATATATATATATATATATATATATATATATATATATATATATATATATATACACACACACACACACACACACACACAGGTATATATATATATATATATATATATATATATATTAGGGCTGTGAATCTTTGGGTGTCCCACGATTCGATTCAAAATTGATTCTTGGGGTCACGATTCGATTCAAAATCGATTTTTTTTTTTTCATTTCAACACGATTCTCGATTCAAAAACGATTTAAAAAAAAATAAAATTTTTTAAATGAAAACAATACACAACAATACCATAATAATGCAATACAATTTCAAAACCAAACCCGACCCAGCAACACTCAGAATAGCAATAAACAGAGCAATTGAGAGCAATTGAGGAGACACAAACACGACACGGAACAATCTAAAAGTAGTGAGACAAAAATGAATATTATCAACAACAGTATCAATATTAGTAACAATTTCAACATAGCAGTGATTAAAAATCCCTAATTGATATTATCATTACAAACATTAGTTTAATATTTTTTTTTACAAAAAATGAATAGTGTCACAGTGACTTACACTTGCATCGCATCTCATAAACTAAATGTCTAATGATAATGTCAATGAGGGATTTTTAATCACTGCTATGTTGAAATTGTAACTAATATTGATACTGTTGTTGATAATATTCATTTTTGTTTCACTACTTTTGGTTTGTTCTGTATCGTGTTTGTGTCTCCTCTCAATTGCTCTGTTTATTGCAGTTCTGAGTGTTGCTGGGTCGGGTTTGGTTTTGGAATTGGATTGCATTGTTATGGTATTGCTGTGTATTGTTTTGTTGGATTGATTAATTTAAAAAAAAAAAAAAAAAAATTTTTTTTTATAAATAAATAAATAAAATCGATTTTTTTAAAATGAGAATCGATTCTGAATCGCACAACGTGAGAATCGCAATTCGAATTCGAATCGATTTTTTCCCACACCCCTAATTATATATATATATATATATATATATATATATATATATATATATATATATATATATATATATAGTGTATGTAGTTATATATATTTAGCATATGTAGCTATATATATGTAGTGTATGTAGGTATATATATGTAGTGTATGTAGGTGTATGTAGCTATATATATGTAGTGTATGTAGCTATATATATATATATATATATATATATATATATATATATATATATATATATATATATATATATATATATATATATATATATATATATATATATATATATATATATATATATACATACACATACAGTATATGTAGTGTATGTAGCTATATATATGTAGGTGTATGTAGCTATATATATATATATGTAGTGTATGTAGCTATATATATGTAGTGTATGTAGGTATATATATATATATATGTAGTGTATGTAGCTATATATATATACATATGTAGTGTATGTAGCTATATATATATATATATATATATATATGTAGTGTATGTAGCTATATATATATGTAGTGTATGTAGCTATATATATATATATGTATATATATATATGTAGTGTATGTAGCTATATATATGTAGCGTATGTAGGTGTATGTAGCTATATATATGTAGTGTATGTAGGTGTATGTAGCTATATATATATATATATATATATATATATATATATATATATATATATATATATATATATATATGTAGTGTATGTAGCTATATATATGTAGCGTATGTAGGTGTATGTAGCTATATATATATGTAGTGTATGTAGCTATATATATATATGTATATATATATATGTAGTGTATGTAGCTATATATATGTAGTGTATGTAGGTGTATGTAGCTATATATATATATATATACATATGTATATGTCTTAATTAGATTATCCAAAAAATAGTGCTCGATACCGTGGTAGAGCGTAATATGTATGTGTGGGAAAAAATCACAAGACTATTTCATCTCTATAAAACAGGCCTGTAGAGATGAAATAGTCTTGTGATTTTTTCCCACACTAACATATATACATATGTACATATATATGTAGTGTATGTAGCTATATATATGTAGCGTATGTAGGCGTATGTAGCTATATATATGTAGTGTATGTAGGTGTATGTAGCTATATATATATATATATATATATATATATATATATATATATATATATATATATATATATATATATATATATATATATGTAGTGTATGTAGCTATATATATGTAGCGTATGTAGGTGTATGTAGCTATATATATATGTAGTGTATGTAGCTATATATATATATATATATATATGTAGTGTATGTAGCTATATATATGTAGTGTATGTAGGTGTATGTAGCTATATATATATATATACATATGTATATGTCTTAATTAGATTATCCAAAAAATAGTGCTCGATACCGTGGTAGAGCGTAATATGTATGTGTGGGAAAAAATCACAAGACTATTTCATCTCTATGAAACAGGCCTGTAGAGATGAAATAGTCTTGTGATTTTTTCCCACACATACATATATACATATGTACATATATATGTAGTGTATGTAGCTATATATATGTAGCGTATGTAGGCGTATGTAGCTATATATATGTAGTGTATGTAGGTGTATGTAGCTATATATATATATATATATATATATATATATATATATATATATATATATATATATATATATATATATATATATATATATATATATATATATGTAGCGTATGTAGCTATATATATATGTAGCGTATGTAGCTATAAATATGTAGTGTATGTAGCTATATATATATATGTAGTGTATGTAGCTATATATACATGTAGCGTATGTAGGTGTATGTAGCTATATGTAGCTAAGTTAAGTTGGATAAAAATAGCTTTTTAATTTTGTCACACGTGCAGGCTCACCATCTCAGACAGTCCATTTTGTCTTGGTCATGGCCCACGCGCTCCATCACCGCCGCCTCAAATGCATCATGGGAGATGGTGGGGTCCAACGACAACACGTGACTCAGCAATCCTTTCTGTGGACGCCAGGACAGGCAAGAAGACATGACGTTTAAGGACGGCTCGACGAACGACGAGATTGACTTAGAAGTCTACAGTGAGGTTAAAGGCGATCATGTGACAACGGGACGGAGGTTACCCATGTGACCGGAGGGGCGGAGCTCTGCAGCAGGGGACAAGGATCACTGTTGATCAAACCCAACTTGACAAAACCACTCATGGCTCTGGAGAAACCCTGCATGACACCAGCATCATTCATGTGTGTGTGTGTGTGTGTGTGTGTGTGTGTGTGTGTGTGTGTGTGTGTGTGTGTGTGCGTGCGTGCGTGTGACCAACACACCTTATAGCGTAGCGTTCCTCTGAGCACCGTGTGCGCCTTCTGGATGTCGTACAGTTTTGCGCATTTGGTGCTGTCCCGATTGGGGTAACCTTCAAAGTTGAATCCAGGAAAGAAATCCATTGGCGTGGCGGCGTCCATCAGAGCGCCCCCTTGTGGGATGCTCACAAGCTGAAGGGGACACAAGTGCTGCTGAGCTGCGACTCACAACAAAGTGTTGCCAACGTTTAGCGTGCGCACCTTGTTGTCCCGCAGGAAGAGGGCGGGGTTGACGGTGGCGAGGAGAACTCCGTAAGGACTCCAGCTGAACTTGTAGCGAAGAGGATTGTCTGAACACTCGGGGGCAGGAAGTCCTCCGCAGAAGGAAATGTACGACTCCACCTGTGGCACCACAACACAACACATTTACTGACACGCTAACTCGTTCACACTTTCTCACACACCTGCAACAAAGTTCTCACTAAGGGAACAGTTAACATACTCACAAGATGGCGTCAAGTATCAAAAGCCAAGGTTTTACGATTAAAACACATCAAATTAGCTAAAATACTAGCATAAAACATTAGCATGCTAACATAGGAAAAGTTAGGTGGCAAGTATCAAAAGCCAACATTTTTAAATACTATCCATCCATTTTATAGAGCTTGTCCCTTAAACAAATGAAATTAGCTAAAATGCTATCATGAACCGTTAGCATGACAACATAGGAAAAGTAATAATTCTAAGATGACGTCAAGTATCAAAGTTTAAACAAATAAAATTAGCCGAGATGCTGGCATTAACGTTAGCATGCTAACATAAGAAAAGTCATCATGCTTCTAAGATGGCGTTAAGTATCAAAATCCAAGATTGTTTAAAGTTTAAACAAATACAATTAGCTAACCATGACAACAAAGGAAAAGTTACCATACTTCCATGATGGCTTTAAGCATCAAAATCCGTGATTTTTAGGTTCAAATGAAAAATTCTAACAAATACATTTTGCTAAAATGCTGGCATAAAATGTTAGCCTGCTAACATCAGCATGATAACATAGGAAAAGTTACCATACTTCTAAGATGGTGGCAAGTATCAGAATTCAATATTTTAAAGTTAAAAAAATAATATTAGCTAAGATGCTAACATAAGAAAAGTTGCCATGCTTCTATGATGGTGTTAAGTATCAAAATCTAAGATTTTACAGTTTAAACAAAATACAATTAGCTAATCATGATAACATAGGAAAAATCGGCATACTTCTATGATGGCTTTAAGCATTAAAAGCCATGATTTTTAGGTTCAAATGAAAAATTCAAACAAATACATTTTGCTAAAATGCTGGCATAAAATGTTATCATGCTAACATTAGCATGATAACATAGGAAAAGTTACCATACTTCTAAGATGGCGGCGAGTATCAAAATCCAATATTTTAAAGTTAAAAACTTTAAAATATGTTTTCATTTATTTATTTCATGAATAAATGGAGAAAAAAGAAATGAAAAAAAATTAAATTAGCTGAGATGCTAACATAAGAAAAGTTGCCATGCTTCTATGATGGCGTTAAGTTTTAAAATCTAAGATTTTAAAGTTTAAATAAATACAATTAGCTAATCATGATAACATAGGACAAATCGCCATACTTCTACGATGGCTTTAAGCATCAAAAGCCATGATTTTTAGGTTCAAATGAAAAATTCTAACAAATACATTTTCCTAAAATGCTGGCATAAAATGTTAGCATGCTAACAATAGCATGATAACAGGAAAAGTTACCATTCTTCTAAGATGGCGTGGAGTATCGAGTTAAAATGTCAAAAATGTGTTCAAAAACTAGCATACAGCTTTAGCATTCTAACATTAACATACACACACATACTCACCGTGCAGCCGTCAGCTTTAGCTTGGTCGATACATTCCATGGCTAACATGTGATCAATACCTGGATCTAGACCCATCTCGTTGACAATGGTGATGCCCGCCTCCACCGCCCTGACAAACACAAACACCACAAAATCCAACACTACACAAAACTGACAGCTTGCTACTGTGTTCAATTCTCAGGGAATTCAATCGAGGCCCCACTGGAGAGCTTCTCAAATAGTGAGGCGGGGGGGGCGTGAGAAAACAATACACAAGTATACATAAGTCAATGATAAGGTGTCAGGGGGCGTGAAAAAACAATGCACAAGTATACATAAGTATATAATTAGGTGTCGGGGGGCGTGAGAAAATAATACACAAGTATAAATAAGTCAATGATAAGGTGTCAGGGGGCGTGAGAAAACAATGCACAAGTATACATAAGTATATGATTAGGTGTCGGAGGGTGTTAGAAAACAATACACAAGTATACATAAGTATATAATAAGGTGTCGGAGGGCGTGAGAAAACAATACACCAGTATACAATAAGATGTCAGGGAGGCGTGAGAAAACAATATACATTTATACATAAGTATATGATAAGGTGTTGGGAGGGCGTGAGAAAATAATACACAAATATATAAATAAGGATATGATAAGGTGTCAGGGGCGTGAGAAAATTATACACCAGTATACATAATTATATGATAAGGTGTCAGGGAGGGGGCGTGTGAAAACAATATACATTTATACATAAGTATATGATAAGGTGCCGGGGCGCAAGATAACACACAAGTATACACGAGTATATGATAAGGTGTCGGGGGGGCCTGAGAAAACAATATAGAAGTATACATAAGTATATAATAAGGTGTCGGGGGCGTGAGATAATACACAAATATACATAAGTATATGATAACGTGTCGGGGCCGTGAGATAATACACAAATATACATAAGTATATAATAAGGTGTTGGGGGACGTGAGAAAATACACAAATATACACAAGTATATGATAAGGTGTCGGGGGCGTGAGATAATACACAAATATACATAAGTATATGATAAGGTGTCAGGGGGCGTGAGAAAACAAAATGCATTTATATATAAGTATATGATAAAGTGTCGGGGGCGTGAGAAAACAACATACATTTATATATAAGTATATGATAAAGTGTTGAGGGGGCGTGACAAAATAATACACAAGTATACATAAGGATATGATAAGGTGTGGGGGGAGCGTGAGAAAATATACATTTGTATATAAGTATATGATAAAGTGTCGGGTGGCGTGAGAAAATAATACACAAGTATACATAAGGATATGATAAAGTGTTGGGGGCTTGAGAAAATAATACACAAGTATACATAAGTATATGGTAAGGTGTTGGGGGGGCATGAGAAAACAATACACAAGTATACATAAGTATATGGTAAGGTGTCGGGGGGCATGAGAAAACAATACACAAGTATACATAAGTATATGGTAAGGTGTCGGGGGGGCATGAGAAAGCAATACACAAGTATACATAAGTATATGGTAAGGTGTCAGGGGGCGTGAGAAAGCAATACACAAGTATACATAAGTATATGGTAAGGTGTCGGGGGGCGTGAGAAAGCAATACACAAGTAGACATAAGTATATGGTAAGGTGTCGGGGGCGTGAGAAAGCAATACACAAGTATACATAAGTATATGATAAGGTGTCGGGGGGCGTGAGAAAACAATACACAAGTATACATAAGTATGTGATAAGGTGTTGGGGGGCATGAGAAAACAATACACAAGTATACATAAGTATATGGTAAGGTGTCGGGGGGGCATGAGAAAACAATACACAAGTATACATAAGTATATGATAAGGTGTCGGAGGGGCGTGAGAAAACAATACACAAGTATACATAAGTATATGGTAAGGTGTCGGGGGGCGTGAGAAAACAATACACAAGTATACATAAGTATATGGTAAGGTGTCGGGGGGCATGAGAAAACAATACACAAGTATACATAAGTATATGATAAGGTGTCGGGGGGCGTGAGAAAACAATACACAAGTATACATAAGTATATGGTAAGGTGTCGGGGGGGGCATGAGAAAACAATACACAAGTATACATAAGTATATGGTAAGGTGTCGGGGGGCATGAGAAAACAATACACAAGTATACATAAGTATATGGTAAGGTGTTGGGGGGGCATGAGAAAACAATACACAAGTATACATAAGTATATGGTAAGGTGTCGGGGGGCGTGAGAAAACAATACACAAGTATACATAGGTATATGATAAGGTGTCGGGGGGCGTGAGAAAACAATGGCCATGTCTTCTGCTTGGTGGCATGTAGGTGGTGGTGCCAGCAACTCAAAGAGAATAGGATCAGGTTTTCAATTGAATTTCAATTAAAGGGGGGTGTGAAAAACTGTGTGTCCCCTAGGGGGCGCCTGAGAAGCAATCATTAATTAGCACTGCTCTACTGTTTTACATGTACTAAGTTATTTGCAAACGTGTTGTCGTCGTGTCACCTGTTGTGCAGCTCCTTCATGGCGGGACTCAGGTAGCTGGCGGTCACCATGTTGACCTTCCTGTCGATGCAGTGTTTGGCCACTAGGGGGTGCAGCCCGTAAGGCAGCAAGCTGTGGAAGAGCGCAGGTCAGATATGTTGTATTAAATCAGAACACGTCAGAATGAGTATTTGAACCGATACAGTAACAGTTCCTCGGAATCGATACCGGTACCCAACAGTACAAAGTTTTAATATCAATCAATCATCAATCAATGTAGATTTGTGTGTGTTAATAAATATTGTTTGATAATTAAAACAAAATTGTTTTTAATGTAACATGTAAAAATGAGCGGATGTGCTGCCAAGTTGTTTTATCTTGTTTTCAATGCAGTTGCACTTCCAACACATTAGATGGCAGTGCTGTATAGGCCAACTAAAAAGTAGCTTTTCCAGGAAGCCGAATGTGTTATGTTGCACCCTACAAAGTGTTTATACTGTAAGCACTGTACTTATTACACACCAGCTGTTTAATTGTAACATTCATCTTAGTTGTAGTTTTCATTACGAAGTTTGGAGGTGTTGAAATCGCCATGTAAAATCGCCACTGCTAATAGTAGCCTGTCTCTGGCTAATTCAATGTAAATGAGCACCAAGCTAGCGCATTTTGGAAGTGTGGAGCCTTCAATCAATCAATCAATCAATGTTTATTTATATAGCCCTAAATCACAAGTGTCTCAAAGGGCTGTACAAGCCACAACGACATCCTCGGTACAGAGCCCACATACGGGCAAGGAAAACTCACCCCAGTGGGACGTCAATGTGAATGACTATGAGAAACCTTGGAGAGGACCGCATATGTGGGTAACCCCCAGCCTTACTTTACGTTTGCTGGTTTTGAAAATTTCAAAATTAGTCAGAGGGACTTTGGCTGAGTCTGCCCTGAGCCGTGATCCACTGTTTAGTCGGCAACCGGACGCAACCATTCTGCAAAAAGTTATCGCAACATAGTAAATGAAAACAGAATACAAGGATTTGCAAATCCTTTTCAACTTATATTCAATTGAATAGACTGCAAAGACAAGATATTTAATGTTCAAACTGAGAAACTTAATATTTTTTTGCAAATAATCATTAACTTTGAATTTAATGGCAGCAATACATTGTAAAAAAGTTGTCACAGGGGCATTTTTACCACTGTGTTACATGGCCTTTCCTTTTAACAACACTCAGTAAACGTTTGGGAACTGAGGAGACATTCTTGAAGCTTTTCAGGTGGAATTATTTCCCATTCTTGCTTGATGTACAGCTTAAGTTGTTCAACAGTCCCCGTTGTGGTATTTCACGCTTCATAATGCACCACACATTTTCAATGGGAGACAGGTCTGGACTACAGGCAGGCCAGTCTAGTACCCGCACTCTTTTACTATGAAGCCACGCTGTTGTAACACGTGGCTTGGCATTGTCTTTCTGAAATAAGCAGGGGCGTCCATGAAAAAGACGTTGCTTGGATGGCAACATATGTTGCTTCAAGACCTGTATGTACCTTTCAGCATTAATGGTGCCTTCACAGATGTGTAAATTACCCATGCCTTGGGCACTAATACACCCCCATACCATCACAGATGCTGGCTTTTACACTTTGCGCCTATAACAGATGGTTCTTTTCCTCTTAGGTCCGGAGGACACGACGTCCACAGTTTCCAAAAGCAATTTGAAATGTGGACTCGTCAGACCGCAGAGCACTTTTCCACTTTGCATCAGTCCATCTTAGATGAGCTCGGGCCCAGCCAAGCCGGCGGCTTTTCTGGGTGTTGTTGATAAATGGCTTTGGTTTTGCATAGTAAAGTTTTAACTTGCACTTACAGATGTAGCGACGAACTGTAGTTACTGACAGTGGTTTTCTGAAGGGTTCCTGAGCCCATGTGGTGATATCCTTTACACACTGATGTCGCTTTTTGATGCAGTATCGCTTTGGGGATCGAAAGTTGTGGCCTTGCCGCTTACGTGCAGCGATTTCTCCAGATTCTCTAAACCTTTTGATGATATTACGGACCGTAGATGGTAAAATCCCTAAATTCTTTGCAATAGCTGGTTGAGAAATGTTGTTCTTTAACTGTTTGACAGTTTGCTCGCGCATTTGTTGACAAAGTGGTGACCCTCGCCCCATCCTTGTTTGTGAATGACTGAGCATTTCATAGAAGCTGCTTTTATACCCAATCATGGCACCCACCTGTTCCCAATTAGCCTGTTCACCTGTGGGATGTTCCTAATAAGTGTTTGATGAGCATTCCTCAACTTTCTCAGTCTTTTGCCAGCTTTTTTGAAACATGTTGCAGGGATCAAATTCCAAATGAGCTAATATTTGCAAAGAATAAAGTTTTCCAGTTTGAACGTTAAATATATTGTCTTTGCAGTCTATTCAAATGAATATAGGTTGAAAAGGATTTAAAAATCATTGTATTCTGTTTTTATTTACCATTTACACAACGTGCCAACTTCACTGGTTTTGGGTTTTGTAATAGGATGTCATTATAAGTGACAATATGTAATAAGTAATAGTATGTCATTATAAGTGACAATATGTAATAAGTAATAGGATGTCATTATAAGTGACAATATGTAATAAGTAATAGTATGTCATTATAAGTGACAATATATAATAAGTAATAGGATGTCATTATAAGTGACAATATGTAATAAGTAATAGTATGTCATTATAAGTGACAATATGTAATAAGTAATAGGATGTCATTATAAGTGACAATATGTAATAAGTAATAGTATGTCATTATAAGTGACAATATGTAATAAGTAATAGTATGTCATTATAAGTGACAATATGTAATAATAGTATGTCATTATAAGTGACAATATGTAATAAGTAATAGGATGTCATTATAAGTGACAATATGTAATAAGTAATAGTATGTCATTATAAGTGACAATATGTAATAATAGTATGTCATTATAAGTGACAATATGTAATAAGTAATAGGATGTCATTATAAGTTACAATATGTAATAAGTAATATGATGTCATTATAAGTGACAATATGTAATAAGTAATAGTATGTCATTATAAGTGACAATATGTAATAAGTAATAGGATGTCATTATAAGTGACAATATGTAATAATAGTATGTCATTATAAGTGACAATATGTAATAAGTAATAGGATGTCATTATAAGTGACAATATGTAATAAGTAATAGGATGTCATTATAAGTGACAATATGTAATAAGTAATAGTATGTCATTATAAGTGACAATATGTAATAATAGTATGTCATTATAAGTGACAATATGTAATAAGTAATAGGATGTCATTATAAGTGACAATATGTAATAAGTAATAGGATGTCATTATAAGTGACAATATGTAATAAGTAATAGGATGTCATTATAAGTGACAATATGTAATAAGTAATAGTATGTCATTATAAGTGACAATATATAATAAGTAATAGGATGTCATTATAAGTGACAATATGTAATAAGTAATAGTATGTCATTATAAGTGACAATATGTAATAAGTAATAGGATGTCATTATAAGTGACAATATGTAATAAGTAATAGTATGTCATTATAAGTGACAATATGTAATAAGTAATAGTATGTCATTATAAGTGACAATATGTAATAATAGTATGTCATTATAAGTGACAATATGTAATAAGTAATAGGATGTCATTATAAGTGACAATATGTAATAAGTAATAGTATGTCATTATAAGTGACAA
>NC_084733.1:82690618-82743118 GCF_033978785.1 Entelurus aequoreus
CGTAAGGGACTGTAACGACACTTGGGATGAACTCACCTACTGTGACCTGCGTCTTGTCGCTCCGGGTCAAGTATTCCACCACAGGTCCGGAGACGTATCCGGTACCGAGCATCAGAACTCGTTTCATCCCGCTTTTCTTCAAGATCTGAGACTTTGCTCTGGCGGAAGACTTGAATAAGTTATTGTGCACACAGTGTTGGGTCTCATGACATGGCAACAATAATCTTTTAACCGGGAGACATGTATGAAGAAAGTGAGATATATTCCCCCCCCCCCCTGCCCCCCAGTCCTGCAAGCTCGATTACTCTCACAACAATAACAGCATATTAGTGTGACCTTTGCGGTTAATATTCTTCCACCGGCACCAGCCACCCCTCCCCCACTCTCATTAGCCATGTGCTAATTGGATACGACGAGCGGCAGCAGGTCCGACTCCACGTCTGACTGGAGTCTCCTGCTCGTCTTAATTAAAAAAGCAAAGAAAAACAGGTTCCTTTTTCATATCTGAGGGAGGAGAACGCAGTCAGGGATTAAGATTTGCTGGCTTGTCTGGAAAAACTCTGAGATCAATTAAGAAGTCTTAAGACGTGCCCTACATAGCAGCAAGAAGACGTTAAGAAGAACAACAATAATCATCTCTACGGTCAACGCTCCTTTCCACGCCAACCTGAGAATGTACATAATCACATGACGAGGTCCAACTTGTTTGGAAAAGTTTCACTGATGACAATGAAGACAGCTTCACTTACTACTTGTGTTGGATTTTTAGCATTTATGCATCAAACTGTTTATTTAGTTGCACTAATTCTTATCTGAAACCTGGACACGGCATAAAACAAATTAAATGAAATGTCCAGGAAATATTACAAACATGGAAATGTAAATATTGAGTAGCTTTAATGGCTGTGAATACAGCGTATAACTCATGTTCTACAAATGTATGGAATCACATTCATGAAATATTAAATTAAGTACCGGTATATATTAAGAATATACTTAAAAATACAGTCAAAGTCATCCTTATTGTCAATTTTTCAACATGTGCTTGACATACAGGAAAGTCCAAACATTTCTCTCTGAACCACACACACACATAGATATATATACACATACATACATATATAAATACAGTATATACACATACATACATAAATATATATATATATATATACATACACAAATATATACATATATATATATATATACATATATATAAATATACATATACACATATACATACATACATACATATACATATATATACACATATATAAATAAATATATGAATATACATATACACATATACATACATACATACATATACATATATATACACATATATAAATAAATATATATACTCATATATAAAAAAATAAATATATATACACATATATAAATATATATATAATTATTTATGTATATATATATATATATATTTTTTTTTTATATATGTGTATATATATTTATTTATATGTGTGTATATATATATTTATATATGTGTGTATATATATATTTATATATGTGTGTATATATATATATATACACATATATAAATAAATATATATACACATATATAAAAAAAATATATATATATACTTAAATAATTATATATATTTATTTATTTATATGTGTATATATATTTATATATGTGTGTGTATATATTTATATATGTGTGTATATATATATATATATATGTGTGTATATATATATATATATATATATATATATATATATATATATATATACCGGTGTATATATATATATATATATATATATATATATATATATATATATATATATATATATATATATATATATATACACACAACATGTATAAATAAATATATATACACATGTATAAATAAATAAATATATAATTATTTATGTATATATATATTTGTTTATATATATATGTGTATATATATCTATATGTACAGTATCTGTGTGTATATGTATATACGGCGTGGCGAAGTTGATAGAGTGGCTGTGCCAGCAATCGGAGTGTTGCTGGTTACTGGGGTTCAATTCCCACCTTCTACCTTCCTAGTCACGTCCGTTGTGTCCTTGGGCAAGACACTTCACCCTTTGCCTCTGATGGCTGCTGGTTAGCGCCTTGCATGGCAGCTCCCGCCATCAGTGTGTGAATGTGTGTGTGAATGGGTAAATGTGGAAATACTGTCAAAGCGCTTTGAGTACCTTGAAGGTAGAAAAGCGCTATACAAGTATAACCCATTTATCATTTATCATTTATATATATATATATATATATATATATATATATACGCACACATATATATACATATTTATATACAAACACACACATACATTATTATGTACGCCATATATGTATAAATATGTATATACACAGTATCTATATATATATATATATATATATATATATACACACACACACACACAAATGTACACACACACACATCTTTAGACTCAAGTGTAAAAAAAAATTCATGTAAAACGATTGTTACACTTTTTAATCATACCTGCCTATTTTGTGGTACAACAAATTGAATGAAAAAAGAAGTTCAATATTTCATTTTGAATTCAAATTTAACAAAATTCAACATAAGTTAACACGACACGTCAGACTTGCCAAGATTTTAAGTTTCATTTCTTCAAATTTCCCTAGTTATAGGAGCAACTTACTTATTTTTAGTCATTGACTTTGTAATCTTAATTTTAGCATAAAAAAATAGTATTTTGTCTCATCTAGTTTTAAAAAGTGTTAAAATTGAGAAAATAACTATTCAAATAAGATAATTTGGATTTCCTTACATAGAAAATCTTGTTTTAAGTCCTGCAACATCCCAAATCAAGATGCTTCATTTAAGAGTTGCAAGCTAAATAATGCTTGTTTTCAGACTGAAATACTTAATTCTCGCTTAAAAGTCATGCTCATTACTACATATACAAATCTTAATCATCAAGTAAAATTAACTATATCTGCATAGACGGATAATGTCACTGTGTTTTTAGTATTTTTTCCTGAAATCTAGTTTTTTTTTTAATCTTATTTTTCAGCTCAGACACAGAGAGGGGCGGGGCGAACCGTTGCGGTGGGCGGAGCTTCCATTAGGTGCGCATAGAGCAGGAAGTGGAGCAAGTTAGTAACTAGTGCAACAAGCAAGAAGGAACATTTGGACAACAGGTAGAATTAGGGCTGGGCGATATATCGAGTTTGTAAGATATATCGATATATTCTTAAACAAGATATGAATTAAAAAAATATATCATAACATTGATATAATTTATTTACCGTTAAAATTACCAAACGCCGCTTATTGTTGTCTTCCTTGTCCTCCCCCGATCCCCCTCCATGGGCTACTAAACCCCTCCCCCTTTCCTTCCAAGACGTGCTTGCAGTATAAGAACATCCAAATGATTGGAGGATGCGGGAAGAACTGTGGACACTCTTGTGACTTTGGATCACATCGGACTGTCTGCCCCGCAGTTTTTGAGGACCAGTCATAGACAATTTAGAGTGAAAAGCAAATTTTATTTTTACTCGCATACAAAACATTCTAACTTGGATTGTTTCCCTGGCGTCGAGACTCTCCCGAAGGACAGTGCAGCGAAGACACAACAAACTCCCTTCTTGTCTCTCATGGACACACACCTGTTGTTGTTGACTTTGGACTAGCGACTGCACAATGCATCAAGGCCACGGAACAGAGACACACTACGGGCTTACACACACACACACATCCACAAAAATATACGCCACACAAACACACCCCTCCACCCCAACCCAACGCCCTCGACGCAAATCCCATAGGGGTGATGAATGGATGATCAGCGCCTGAGAGCTGCGGCCTACCATCATGACCTCGCACTCCCTTCCCTCTGTTGATAGATATCTCGAGATGTATGTTGTAATATGTATGTGCTTTGCTATGGAGTTTTTTTCCCACTCCAGACTGGGCCCCCTTAGGAGCCCAGTCTAGATTGTATTTTTTTACTCATCCTTCCCCAGCGTTTTACCTTTTCCCCAGCGTTTTACTTTTTTCCCATCTTTTACGGGGCGCCTTGTGGCGACCCATCAGCGTTCCTGTTCTGTAACCCTGTACACTGTTTGTTGTGTCTAATCTTGAACGGGTTTGTGCTGAAAACAAAGTTTTGTTGTGCTTGTGCAATGACAACAAAGACCTATCTATCTGGTTGGTTTTTTACCATGATGAGTCACGATTGGTTAGGGACAGGCCAATCAGAGGCAATATTGGGTGGGTCATCGAACCAGGAAGGGAAATCACAAAGTGCCTTCCTGCAAATGTATTTTTTTTTAATCGGAGTTTGATACATTTTGTATTATTTGTACAGCTTTGTTATTTATTTTACGTACAAAGACAGTTTTTCTATTTTATTTATGTTATGTCATTCTGTACTACGTAAACAGTTTCTTTTTTGTGCTGTTAATACCCATCTTGACTAACTGGGTTAATAAAAATGCCACTGACTGTTTACAGTCATACTTGCCAACCCTCCCGAATTTTCCGGGAGACTCCCGAATTTCAGTGCCTCTCCCGAAAATCTCCCGGGACAACCAATCCCCCGAATTTCTCCCGATTTCCAGCCGGACAACTATATTGGGGGCGTGCCTTAAAAGCACTGCCTTTAGCGTCGTCTCTCACCTGAAAAGGAGACTATTATATATGTCTCCGTTATCCATAGGTTTATCTATAACCCATAAAGTAGGCAGGCACGGAGCTATTTCTCAGCGTGTGTTTATTCCAGCCGGCACGTTAATACACTGACACACAACATCCGGATTCCCATCATGCATTGCTTCAAAACTACGGCAAGTAGTAATGTCCAAAATTTCCAGCCAGACAAACAATATTGGGGGCGTGCCTTAAAAGCACTGCCTTTAGCGTCCTCTCACCTGAAAAGGAGACTATTATATACTGTATGTCTCCGTTATCCATAGGTTTATCTATAACCCTTAACACGGTGGCCGAATGGATATAGTCCCTCATGAACGGTCAGAGAAGCACAAGACGGCGGCAACGCAGTATTATGGGCCACCTTGCAAGAAACATCCCGTTCTCATTTGCGGATGTTTTCAACAAATCCGTGAAGGATATGTTCCCGGATTCAGAGATCGCTCGCCAGTACTCAAATGGCAGAAAAAGGGCTACTCAAATAGTGAAAGGTAAGTGTTGTTGTTTTTTTAAGTAAGCAGCAAGTACATATATATATAATTCAACACGATTCTCGATTCAAAAACGATTTTTTCCCGATTCAAAAGGATTCTCTATTCATTCAATACATAGATTTCAGCAGATTTCTGCTGACATGCAAGCAGAGTAGTAGATTTTTGTAAAAAGCTTTTTTTTAATTGTAAAGGACAATGTTTTATCAACTGATTGCAATAATGTAAATTTGTTTAAACTATTTAATGAACCAAAAATATGACTTATTTTATCTTTGTGAAAATATTGGACACAGTGTGTTGTCAAGCTTATGAGATGCGATGCAAGTGTAAGCCACTGTGACACTATTCTTTTTATAAATGGTAAATGGGTTATACTTGTACAGCACTTTTCTACCTTTTTAAGGAACTCAAAGCGCTTTGACACTATTTCCACATTCACCCATTCACACACACACGTTCACACACTGTGCCATGCACGGCGCTAACCAGGCCCATCAGGAGCAAGGGTGAAGTGTCTTGCTCAAGGACACAACGGACGTGACTAGGATGGTAGAAGATGGGGATTGAACCAGTAACCCTCAGATTGCTGGCACGGCCACTCTCCCAACTTCGCCACGCCGTCCCCATGTCTAAAGATAATGTCAATGAGGGATTTTTAATCACTGCTATGTTGAAATTGTAACTAATATTGATACTGTTGTTGATAATATTCATTTTTGTTTCACTACTTTTGGTTTGTTCTGTGTCGTGTTTGTGTCTCCTCTCAACTGCTCTGTTTATTGCAGTGTTACTGGGTCGGGTTTGGTTTTGGAATTGGATTGCATTGTTATGGTATTGCTGTGTATTGTTTTGTTGGATTGATTAATTTTAAAAAATAAAAATAAAATAAAAAATTTAACATAAAATAAAAATAAAATAGATTTTTTTTAAATGAGAATCGATTCTGAATCGCACAACGTGAGAATCGCGATTTGAATTCGAATCGATTTTTTCCCACACCCCTAATATATATATATATATATATAATAAATACTTAAATTTCAGTGAATTCTAGCTATAAATATACTCCTCCCCCTTTAACCCCCCCCCCAATCTCCCGAATTTGGAGATTTCAAGTTTGGCAAGTATGTTTACAGTACAGTTGTCATTCACTTCAATTTTACTGAATATCGCTCAAAAATGATTATCTTTATATGTTACTTTCACCGAATAATATATCGAGATATGGGTGACGGCGGACCTACGTCACTTCCGCCTACCAATCCCCTAGCAGCCGGTCGCCATATTGAATTTGTTGAAAACAAACCAGCTCACAGCGAACAGAGCATTGACAGAAAAAGCATTTAACATTAGCACGGACAGTATAGCCAAGTTGTGGTTAAACAGGTGGATTTTTGTTCCTTATATTTACCAGAAACGAAGTGATCCGAACACACGACCCGGGACTTTGGGGGACTCCAGTGAGAACCGTCCTCGTTTTCCCGGTGTAAAGCTGCGAGCCATTTGTCTCGTCTCTGTGGGCTTTTATCACGCTTTGGCAGAACAAAATACGACCTTTGTTTCCCCTGTTTCCGGTTGTGGTTAGCACAACCAAAAACAACACAGTTTTTCTGCATTTTGGAGGCAGAATGACGGGTTTAATCAGCGTAGGTCGACAGGTTAAAGAGTAATGGCAACGGTTTGTTTTCAACGCCAGTCTGGTTGCTATGGCTCGAAGAACCCGTATGTAGCTCAGTTGCCCGGATGTCGGCCCTGCCCCATATTTCGAGATAATACTTTTTCGTCCATATCGCCCAGCCCTAGGTAGAAGTGACAGCTACCAGAGGTGGACTGTGACTCACTAGTTTCATCTTTATTTAAACATGTACGTGTAGTGACAGTATTTGTTACCTGGTCCTGTTAGCGTGACCAGGTGACAAACGAGACGTGTTAAATTACCTGTCGTGTAATCTTCTCTCACACGAGCCGTCCATTGAAGGTCATTTTAGAGTTTCAAATAGTTAGAAACATGCACAAGTACGAACTTCAACTACTCCCCCTTTAAAACAAAAACAAGTTGACCCTTTTAGGGACAGATATAACAAGTATGTTTCTTTCTTACCGGTTCTCTCGAAGCTTCTCGATGTACTCAAACTTGGACGTCAGGGCTCCGTTTGAGGTGATTACAGCCTGGATTTAACAACAAATCACCTGACATTTAGGAAAGTTTGGAAGTTTTGTGCGTGTGTTTAGTTTGGTTGGCTTGAATGTTTACGCAACGTTTGTGGTGCGTGATTATTTTTTGCTTTTGTCCCAGCATTAGCAACGTCACGTGACCGGCATGCTATAGAAGTATGCTAGCTCTATTAGCTTAGCCGAGCTCGAAGCCGTTAAAACTTTTGATGTCATGTTTGGACAAAAGTCCCACGGTAAACTCCGCCGCGTTGCTGTAGGAGGCTTCAATCTGACTTAAATTAGTTTCCACTAAGTCTGCTTGACCTTTACCGGAAGGCACGATTGGTCCACGCATGCGCGACGACTACGTCACTTCCTGGACTTCCATTGTTTTTTTTTACGAAGAAGCCCTGCGACGTTCTGTGATATTTGAGTGTTTTATTTAAAAACAGCGAGGTTTTTTTTGAGAGTGAACAAGAATATAAACATGAATTAAGGGGTAGATTTGGAAAAAAAACGGAGTATTATCCCCACATTTTCAACCACTTTCCCTCTTCTATATTTGCAATTATTGACGCACGGGGGCGCTATTGACAACCATGATTAAAGGTTTGTTTGTTATACTTTTATTTTTTTAATCTATATCTGCGGCCTGACAAAAAGTAGACTTTCAAATGATCCGTATAGTGAATTGATGTACATGATGTAAATAAAGTACCGTATTTTTCGGACTATAAGTCGCAGTTTTTTTTCATAGTGCGACTTATACTCAGGAGCGACTTATGTGTGAAATTATTAACACATTACCGTAAAATATCAAATAACATTATTCAGCTCATTCACGTAAGAGACTAGACGTATAAGATTTCATGGGATTTAGCGATTAGGAGTGACAGATTGTTTGGTAAACGTATAGCATGTTCTATATGTTATAGTTATTTGAATGACTCTTACCATAATATGTTACGTTAACATACCAGGCACGTTCTCAGTTGGTTATTTATGCCTTGTATAACGTACACTTATTCAGCCTGTTGTTCACTATTCTTTATTTATTTTAAATTGCCTTTTAAATGTCTATTCTTGGTGTTGGGTTTTATCAAATAAATTTCCCCAAAAAATGCGACTTATACTCCAGTGCGACTTATACATGTTTTTTTCCTTCTTTATTATGCATTTTCGGCCGGTGCGACTTATACTCCGGAGCGACTTATACTCCGGAAAATACGGTAGTAAAAAAAAACCTGATTGATTTATTTCCCATTTAAGGCTGGGAAAATAAATACTGTATTCTTAAGCAACGTTTGTTTTGTATGTAATCTTTTTTACGATATGGTTCTTCGAATAAAGATGACAAAATAGAAAACCATGGTAACAGTGACGGCGTGCACGGAAATAACTTGCCGTAAAACAAGTGGACGGACGTGATGTCGTTTTCGTGTAGGGTTTTTGCACTCTGCCAAAGCAGTACATTATCATTAGAGCAGTGGTTCTTAACCTGGGTTCGATTGAACCCTAGGAGTTCGGTGAGTCGGCCTCAGGGGTTCGGCAGAGGTCAAAACACACCCGACTCATCGTGTAAATACAAACTTCTCCCTATCGGCGTATTACGGATACGGCAACAGCTGACTGGTTTGCAGGTGTGTAATTTGTTGTGAGTTTATGCACTGTGTTGGTTTTGTTCTTTGAACAAGGTGATGTTCATGCACGGTTCACTTTATGCACCAGTAAAAAAACATGGTAACACTTTAGTATGGGGAAAAAATTCACCATTAATTAGTTGCTTATTAGCATGCAAATTAGTAACATATTGGCTCTAAACTAGTCATTATTAAGTACTTATTAATGCCTTATTCGGCATGACCTTATTATAACCCTAACCCTCTAACCCTGACCCTAACCAAATAACTCTAAATTAAGTCTTTATTACTTAGAATATGTTCCCCTAGTGTCCAAATAACTCTAAATTAAGTCTTTGTTACTTAGAATATGTTCCCCCATACTAAAGTGTTACCAAAAACATATAACTTTGTCTTGAATTAAAAAAAAAATGTTTTTTTATTTTTCACTAAAGAAGGGTTCGGTGAATGCGCATATGAAACTGGTGGGGTTCGGTACCTCCAACAAGGTTAAGAACCACTGCATTAGAGGCACCAGCATTTCCTGTTTATGTCCCTTCACTATAAAAGCATGTATGAGTGCATTTAGGCACTATACTGCCTTATCACACTTACATTTCTCAACACGTTCCATTTAAAAGTTTTAAAGTATCTTTGCCGAGGTCTGAAGGACAACACCAGATATGAAGTCGGAGTCCAGGAAGGAGAAGGCAGAGGAAGATTCCACGCCTGGAAGCAGACACCTCATTGCATATTCATACATTGTGATATATATTGTGCGCGGGGGGGGGAGGGCGCATCCGGATAGCCCTGTGTAAGTCGCCGTGTTGATACTAGGGACAGATAGCTCTCAGACAAATTGTATTAGAGTTGTATCCAATAGGGAATAAACAATTCTGATTTTAAGTTTATGCGTCGTGTCCTCTTTAAACATCTTCTGGCTCCAGATTAAACGAATACGTCGACACTTTCGAACATATATGAAAGGTGTTAACTGCACTTCTTTTTTGGGGGAATTTTGCCTATCATTCATCATCCTGTTGTATGACTTTATGAATTGTAACTCGTAAATAAACGCTAACAATGGAAGTTGCTCTGTTATGCCTATAAAGCGCTCTAAAAACCTCCATCAAGGTTTAAACTCCAAATTAACTTATTTTGGTCGGCATTAGCAGTAGTTTAGATGCCTGTTGTGCCGCCTCTATTTGTCCTTTGCTTACATACCGGCTTTGAAATGAGGCGGAGCGGGTTAACTTGGCTCACCTGGCGACCAGCACGACAACCACGGAATGTGCTCGGTTTGCTGTTCGACAGGACAGAGTGGAGGACTTACGTCTCGGACTTGCGGGCTGAAGTCTTCTTCTTCCAAAGGTCTGCTGGCGTCTGAAGGCAGCTGAGGAAGACAATGCACTGCAGTGGGCATCTACGCAAACAAACTTAAAAAAACCGCGGTAGAGTCTTGGTCGGCGTGGAGGATGGCGCCTCGGTCTGCGCCTCTTACCATCTCCCAGATGTAAGGAAAGAGGCGATCTCCGAAGTACTCGGTGGCCTCGATGGGCATCTGAGCCGGGAGGTTGTCGATGGAACACATGAGGATGCCGTTGCCTTCCACGCTGCAATGAGAGCATTGATGATCATTAATGGTTGAGGGAATTCATAATTGACACAACAAAATAGCATTTTACAAGTATTTTGCGGTTTTGTAGATGGTTACAGAACAAACTTTCCACTGAGGGGCCGCACGGGAAAATGAAAGGATGCGGGGGCCATTTTGACATTTTTCACTTTTTTTTTTCTCAACCCCCAAATCCCACCCCCCATTGTTTACCTGTATCTCAGCTTTTTTGTAAGGGGAGCCGGAATGTGAAGATGGCAGAGACACAGGTGTGGAGTGTACCTGTCATGGTCGATGTGCTGGTTGGCGTCGTACATGCAGAAAGGCTTGTCGATGGTTGTGCACTCGTTCATGAACTCGATGGAGCCGCCCGTGTCGGCGGATATGTCGCAGATGGCCAAGAGTCTGGCACAAACAGAAAACAAATGTTACTCTTCCACTCGTACGGAATTAACACGTGTGGAAACCTGCACCCCCGCTGCGCTGTTATTTCCATGAACCCCACCACATGGTGGCGACGTTATCCAACCCCAACATCGGATCGACTTGAGGTTTCTCGCACGTCCTTGTGACCAACAAGTATGTGTTCCAATCACTCTATCACAAAATAATAGGAGTTGTAGAAAGTATTGGAAACTCAAGACAGCCATGACATTATGTTCTTTACAAGTGTATGTAAACTTCTGATCGCGACTGTATATACAGTACATACACATATAAAAAAACATTTTTTTATATTTATATATATATATATATATATATATATATATATATATATATATATATATATATATATATATGTTTTTTTAAATATTTTTTTAAATATATTTTTATGTTTTATATATATATATATATATATATATATATATATATAAAGGTAAAAATTGTATATTTTTATGTTTTATATATATATATAAACATAAAAATATATTAAAAAATATATAAAATTATGAAAAAAACATTTATATATATATACGTATGTATACATATATATATACACCGTATTTTAAGCACTATAAGGCGCACCTAAAAACCTCTAATTTTCCCAAAAGCTGACAGTGCGCCTTATAATCCGGTGCGCCTTATATATGGACCAATATTGAGCCACAACAGGTCTCGCAACTACGGGATGCATAAAGTAACCCCAGCCTCTACTGTAGCGTCTATTCTATGCGCCTTATAATGCGGTGCGCCTTATATATGAACAAAGTTTTAAAATAGGCCATTCATTGAAGGTGCGCCTTATAATTCGGTGCGCCTTATAGTACGGAAAAAACGGTGTATATATATATATATATATATATATATATATAATATATATATTTATTAAAAAATGTTTTTTTATATGTGTATGTATATATACAGTCGCGATCAAAAGTTTTCATACACTTGTAAAGAACAATGTCATGGCTGTCTTGAGTTTCCAATACTTTCTACAACTCCTATTATTTTGTGCTAGTGATTATTTTAAGTTTTTATTAAAATAAATAAATAATAAAAATAAAAAATAAATATATATAAATAATTAAAAAATAAAAAATACAAATAAAAAAAAATATATATATATATAAACATATACACACAATGCTGGAACTGTCATTTCAATGTGACATATAGTGCCAACTAGTGGCCTGGCATGCACATTACACTCAGATTGTTGCCATGGAGCCAAAAGGTGCGCGGCGTGCGTACTTGTGTGGCAGCGGAGGCATCCCCTCATTCGTGACAAACACGCTTTTGGACGGTCGCATCAGCTTCTGCGCGTCCAGCCGCCTGAGGAGCCGGGGCGTCTGGCGGTCCCAGTAGATGCCATTGATCAGGCAGTTTGTGTAGGGCGCCACCTGCGGGTTAGCGTTGGCGTTACAAACAGGGACTGGACTAGGGCTGGAGAAGGGCGCGCACTCACGCTGGTCCTAAAGTGGGACGTGTAGAGTTCCGGGTGGTTCTCGTACTCCAGGGGGTCGTAGATGCCGTCGCTCTTCCTCATCAGGTGGTGGTGGCGACTCAGCACGGTGGCGAAGACTTTGGTCATGTCTGGAACGACAACAGCAGTCTTGTTGATGCTTGGACATGCTTCGTGTTTCACAGCGTTTACTGTAAGCAACAATATTCTCAACCCTTCTCCTGGGCGTCACACGCCAACAGTTGGGCACCGTTCACATTTCAACACACACGGGACCCATTTTCGGTACTTTTGTGTGTTAAATAATGCTATGGTATTTTTTTATTGTAATATTTAAACATGAGCTGATTATGACAACTGTGCAGTACAATTCTATCTGGTTTTCTTATTACATTTGAGTCTCCTTTGCACTGCAGTTGCACTTCCAAAACAGAGGGCAGTACTGCATTGTAAGGGTGCACAAAAAAAAAAATCAATTCACATCTGAATCGCGATTATTTCTTATTTTCAAAAATCGGTTAAAAAATACGTAACTAAATATAACAATCCCTTTTTTTTTTAAAGACGTTTTTAAGCCATCTCTATACAACCAGAAGGAGTTTTTCTAACCTGTTTTGAAAAAGTTTAATTATAATTATGATAACAAATAATACATTGCCAGAATCGGTTTGTATTGAGAATCGTGTAGAATCGATTCTGAATTGAATTGTCACCCTAGGACAGGGCTAGTCGACGACGTAATGAAGAGGGCCGCAGTTTCAAGAGCCCAAGGTCTCAAGGGGCCGGACATCAAAATGTGGATGTGGAAACACAAAAAATTACATACATGTACAAAAAAAATGTGTTCGATTAAACTGTCAATATATTATTTTTCTTCCTCAGAAGGAAGCGGAAGTATGGAAGCAAGATTGGTTGCATGAACAAAGGCACTCACTCTCTGGTAACCGAGCAACGCAGGAAGTGATCACTGATCAGTGGGAGTGACACGCTAACAGCCAATCAGGTAACAATAACAACTATCAAGTTTGGTTGATTCTTTGCATGAAGTGAGAAGAGAAAGTCAAAATGAAGAAATTGTGGATATAAGAGGAAAGATCACCTGGAAAGTTTTTGGGATTTTTTTCCAAAAGGGACCATAGTGAGACCAAAGTGGTCTGTAAATGATACAAGGCGCTCGTCCCCACCAAGACCGCTAATACCACACCACCTTAGTTAGCCGCTCTCACCCTTTAGAACGCTTCCTGGCACTAAACCTGCAGAAAATAGATCTCCTCAGGTTCCTCTATGTTTACATGTTTTCATTTAGTCACCCTCTGCTTAAAAGGCCTAACCTCGATTCTGACCTCCTGCTAAACTACCGGCTGGTGTCGCACCTCCCCTTTATCTCTAAAATCCTCAAATTGTTGCACAGCAGCTAAATGAATACTTAACGTCTAACAATCTTGGTGAACCCTTTCAGTTTGGTTTCATTTTCACACTTTGCACTTTTTTCTTACACTTTATTAAGCATTTCTTACATAGTCCTTATTTTTGCACCTTCATAGTGTTCAAAGTGATTTTACTATTTCGTTTACATCGAGTGTTTTACACGCTTGTGTTGACATTTCCTTTCTGCCTTGATAGCTGAGGGCATTATAATCAGAGGAAGGTTTAAATATTTCGGTTTCATACATTTTTCTCCAAAAATATCAATAATTATCGATATCGAGCAATATGAAACACGTCTATCGTGACAGTTTTCAGCCGTATCGCCCAGCCCTATGTCAGAAATGCTAGGTTAGCTTCCTGGTACCTCAGTGATCACATGACACGTACCCCCAGTTTGACACACGTCCTTCAGCTCATGAGGCTCCACGTATTCCACGGGAAGCTCGTTGATGATGTCCTGCGCTCCCTGCATAGAGTCAACAAGGCGACATCACTACAGCAAGCGTCGGCTTTGATGCGTCAGCGTACCTTGGAGACGTTGCCGGTGCCCGTGAAGCAGAAGGTGACGGGGCCGATGGACTTGGGCATGAGGCCCAGGGAGATCTCGTAGCCGCAGTCCCGGACGGCCTGGATGGCCTGGCTGACGTTGCGGTAGTTGTGCGCCATGCCGACGTGCTGGCGGCGAGGCAGAAATCATACTCATGCGGGTACTAAAACTTGCGCTGTGTGTTTGGGGTGAGAGTTACCATGAAGGGGGTGTGGTGGCCCAGCGCCAGGAAGCGGAGACCCAAACCGTGCAAAATGTTGATCATGCCTAAAGGAACAACAACCAGGTTGTTAAAGGATTCGATTTAATGTCAGCAGGGGTATTGACCAATGAGCGGAAAGCGGAATGTAGATCGCATACCTGCGACACCGGCCCACTGACCGAACGCTACGATGCGAAAGCCGTTAGCGTCGACCATCTTCTCGTAGTCTATCAGGCGAACTTCCTGGAAAGGTTTTACAAATCCAAAATAATCATCATCCACTTCATAAAGCTTCAAAACAAAATGAGAGAAAAACTGTCATAAAATGTTGAAATGGTCTGTACTTATGCGAAAAGGATTTCAGTTCTAGTAGCAATCTGGCCGGGCAAGGTATTTTCAAAATAAATGTAATCATCTGAAAGTTTTTAATAGCTGTCAATTTATCGCCATCCTGGGGACAACGTGAGTTACTTAGTTTTAAGTGTGTTTTCTTAAAAATATGTGCACAGCATCTTTTTATATGACCCAATCCAAACAACCTCCTCTAGTCATGGCGCAGACAAAAAAAAATTCAACAAACATGGTCACACATAACACAACCTGCTCACTGAGCTTTGTGGATTTGAAATTCCTTTTAAATCCATTGCAGGGCATGATGGGAAAAATGCAAAACACTCTCCACAGTTATCCATGTTGATATTTCTGATTGATTACAAAGCTTTAAGGAGGTTGTCGCGGAAGTAAACAAGGAGCTAAACTTTCACATACTTTTAATATTCAATTATCATAATAATTACATATCCATTATATTAATAAAATATGTACATATGTATGTATATACAATTAGGCTGTGTATATATACAGTACATATTAACACATATACACATACATACATATACGCACATATATATATACATACATACATATTAGGGCTGCAACTAACGATTAATTTGATAATCGATCAATCTGTCGATTATTACTTCGATTAATAATCGGATAAAAGAGACAAACTACATTTCTATCCTTTCCAGTATTTTATTGGAAAAAAACAGCATACTGGCACCATACTTATTTTGATTATTGTTTCTCAGCTGTTGCAGTTTATAAAGATTTATTGAAAAAAAAAAAAAAAATATATATATATATATATATATATATATATATATATATATATATATATATATATATATAAAAATATATATATATACCGTATTTATTTTTTTAAAGCCTCTGTGCATGCACATAGCATAGATCCAACAAATCGATGACTAAATTAATCGGCAACTATTTTTACAATCAATTTTAATCGATTTAATCGATTAGTTGTTGCAGCCCTAATACATATATACACATATATACATAAAATGTAAATTTCTCCACTCCGGAGTCATTTAAAAACATGTGCATCCACATAAAAACATTCACCAGCTGTCACGTTCATTGTGTCCAATCACAAGCCGACTTAACCGCACATCATAACACCTCTTTTTTATCAATACAGCGATACACTACATGTAGATTATATTTGATATTTACCTTTAATCATACACACGTACAGTGAACCCTCCAGGTTGCCAACAGTAAATGTTAGGATCTCCTGCTTTAATACTCTAGCACACAGCTAAGCTAACATATTCCAAAATAAATGTATTATTATTAGGGATGTCCGATAATGGCTTTTTGCCGATATCCGATATTCCGATATTGTCCAACTCTTTAATTACCGATACCAACCGATACCGATATCAACCGATATATGCAGTCGTGGAATTAACACATTATTATGCCTAATTTGGACAACCAGGTATGGTGAAGATAAGGTTCTTTAAAAACATTTAGTAAAATAAGATAAATAAATTAAAAACATTTTCTTGAATAAAAAAGAAAGTACAACGATATAAAAACAGTTACATAGAAACTAGTAATGAATGAAAATTACTAAAATTATCTGTTAAAGGTTAGTACTATTAGTGGACCAGCAGCACGCACAATCATGTGTGCTTACGGACTGTATCCCTTGCAGACTGTATTGATATATATTGATATATAATGTAGGAACCAGAATATTAATAACAGAAAGAAACAACCCTTTTGTGTGAATGAGTGTAAATGGGGGAGGGAGGTTTTTTGGGTTGGTGCACTAATTGTAAGTGTATCTTGTGTTTTTTTATGTTGATTTAATTTAAAAAAAAAAAAAAAAAAAAAAAAACGATACCGATAATAAAAAAAACGATACCGATAATTTCCGATATTACATTTTAACGCATATATCGGCCGGTAATATCGGCAGGCCGATATTATCGGACATCTCTAATTATTATTATTATTATCATTACATTCAGTGTGAATGGAAGTGTAAAAACGCAGCATTTGACTGCTTTTGTGACACCACACAAGACCACCAGTGATGGCAAAAAGTGTGATGGTAACCATAGAACAGGAAATGGAAACGACTGCAACCAAAAAATAATTAAAGAACTTTGGCTGCTCAGTCATGTATTAGTATGACCAATCTAATGCTTAATATTACAAAAACATTAATACTGCATTACCAATCTAATGCTAAATATTACATTAAAAAAAATATGACCAATCGAATGCTTAATATTACAAAAACATTAATACAATGCTAAATATTACATGCAAAATAATATGGCCAATTTAATGCTAAATATTACAAAAACATTAATACCGATGTTAAATATACCGGTCCTACACCAGTACCTATAAAAGGCCACTAGGTGGCGGTATCATCATAGGCTGTTATCACACAGTTAAAGCACAATTTTATGACAGCCAGTTTAATTCCCTTCCCGTGATTTCCGTCGGCAATATTATTGTTTTAACACGAGAACTACCTGACTGACTGACTTCCAACAGCTATTTGCTTCTGCGCTGGTGGCGCTCAGGTGGCCCGCGTTAAGAGTTGCCGTTGCCATGGCGATTCAACGTCTCCTCTGATGCCTCTTGGTCGACACACGCACATACATTGAATTTTGTCAAGGTCTGTTTCACAAAAACTTCCCTGGTGTAATTAGGACAGTTGGCTGGCTTTTTGTGTGCAGGTGGGAAGACGTGACTTTGTGCATGCAAGTCACGTGTGTTCTATATTTTATCCTCCTCCTTTGATAGCAATGCAGTTTATTAGAACTGTAGCTATCGATTATTTTAATAATCGACTCATCGATCAATTAGTGTGTTGGATTAATCCAGTAATTGGACAAAACACACTATATATCGTGACGTCAGGTGCAGAAATAAACACACAGGTCTGGCTATAAGAATAACACAATGCTGAGGTCATCGTCTTTTTCCTAATGCCAATCTTCGATAAAACCTCACACGGATGCTGCTTTTTCTTTTTGTTTGCCACATTTTGTTGAGCAATGTTCAGTTGATTGTCTTTTTTCACAAATAAAATGGGTCTTTTTTATTTCAAATGTATTCATGTATATGTTAAGTTTATTAATAAAGCCATATAAATACTACACATAGGTTATATTTCATGCGTTTTGACATCAATTACAGCAGGGGTCACCAACGCGGTGCCCGCGGGCACCAGGCAGCCCGTAAGGACCAGATGAGTAGCCCGCTGGCCTGTTCTCAAAATAGCTCAAATAGCAGCACTTACCAGTGAGCTGCCTCTACTTTTTAAATTGTATTTATTTACTAGCAAGCTGGTCTCGCTTTGCTCGACATTTTTAATTCTAAGAGAGACAAAACTCAAATAGAATTTGAAAATCCAAGAAAATATTTTAAAGACTTGGTCTTCACTTGTTTAAATAAATTCATTAATTTTTTTTACTTTGCTTCTTATAACTTTCAGAAAGACAATTTTAGAGACAAAATACAACCTTAAAAATGATTTTATATACCTTTTTACCTTTTAAATTCTTTCCTCTTCTTTCCTGACAATTTAAATCAATGTTCAAGTAAATTTATTTTTTTTATTGTAAAGATTAATAAATAAATTTGAATTTAATTCTTCATTTTAGCTTCTGTTTTTTCGAGGAAGAATATTTGTGAAATATTTCTTCAAACTTATTATGATTAAAATTCAAAAAACAACTTTCTTCTTTGCTTGCTCAGCTTCCTTCTCCATAATGCAATGAACATGATTGAAACAGATTCATGAACACAGATGTCCAGAATACTGTGGAATTATGAAATGAAAACAGAGCTTTTTCGTATTGGCTTCAATGTGGAAGGCATACCCGTGTTCGCCGGGCTACGTCACGCGCATACGTCATCCTCAGAGGCGTTTCGAACCGGAAGTTTAGCGGCAAATTTAAAATGACACTTTATAAGTTAACCCGGCCGTATTGGCATGTGTTATAATGTTAAGATTTCATCATTGATATATAAACTATCAGACTGCGTGGTCGGTAGTAGTGGGTTTCAGTAGGCCTTTAAATCTTATTTCAAAGTCTTTTGAATTTGTTTTAAAATTTTTGTTCTGGAAAATCTAGAAGAAATAATGATTTGTCTTTGTTAGAAATATAGCTTGGTCCAATTTGTTATACATTCTAACAAAGTGCAGATTGGATTTTAACCTATTTAAAACATGTCATCAAAATTCCAAAATTAATCTTGATCAGGAAAAATTACTAATGATGTTCCATAAATTATTTTTTTTATTTTTTCAAAAAGATTAGAATTAGCTAGTTTTTCTCCTCTTTTTTTCGGTTGAATTTTCAAGAGTCGAAATTGAAGATAAACTATGTTTCAAAATTTAATTGTCATTTTTTTCGTGTTTTCGCCTCTTTTAAACCGTTCAATTAAGTGTAAATATCATTAATTATTAATAATAACATAGAGTTAAAGGTAAATTGAGCAAATTGGCTATTTCTGGCAATTTATTTAAGTGTGTATCAAACTGGTAGCCCTTCGCATTAATCAGTACCCAAGAAGTAGCTCTTGGTTTCAAAAAGGTTGGTGACCCCTGAATTACAGTATACACATAATTTGGTAATAAGTTAATTTAAGTAACAAAAAATCTCTTTTAGTGAGCCGAGCCACTAAGAGCCGCATTTCCCATCACTAACCCACAACGCTTATTTTAGGGGAAATAGTTCAACTAAATATTCTGACCGTCTCTTCAGAACGCGCCGTTTTATTTACGTGCCTCCACTTGGACAGCGTATTCTCCCCGTCATCCTTCAGTTTTAAGCGCTTGAATATGAACTACTACTAAAGGGCGACAGCGGAGGATGCATGTGCATGTACGAGCCAGTCTGCCCCACAACAAGAGGATAGAGGAAAAGAAGGATATTATTGAATGCAGTGTGGACGACGATAGCGGACTCGCGCAAAACAATTTGGGTAAATTTCTACCGTATATGGATGATCCGCTTATGTCACACTTGGGAAAAACCTCAGATGAGCAAATTCCAAACGGCTCGTTGGAGAAGTATGAAGGAAGGCAAGATAGTTTTATAAATATCTCTGCCATGCCTCCATGCTTTGATTTCACATTATAGGGAATTATGGAGATCCCAAATACACAAAAACGTTTAAGAAAAATTGGTTTTGCCTAATAGTTCAACTTGAAATATTAACTTGTTTACCTTCTTTTAACTTTTATTTAACTTGTGTTACCTTCTATTCATCTCCTTTTGACCGTATTTTACTTTTTATAAACCTTCTTCTACCTTTTATTTAGCTTGTTTTCATTTATATTTTCCTCTTATTTACCTTATTTTACCTTTTAACTGTTTTACCTCCTATTTACCTATTATTGACCTTATTTGACCTTTTAACTTGGTTTACCTTCTATTTAACTTGTTTACCTTTAATTGAGCTTGTTTTACCTTCTATATACCTTCCATTTACATTTTATTTACCTTCTATATAACTGGTTTTATCTTCTTTTACCTTTAATTTACATTATTGTACCCTTTATTTAGCTTGCTTACCTTTTATTTAGCTTCTTTACCTTTTATTTAGCTTGTTTTTTTTACTTGTTTAACTTATTTTTTCTGGTATTTATCTTCTTTTACCATTTGTTTAGCTTGTTTACCCTTTATTTAGCTTAATTTACCTTTTATTTAGCTTAATTTACCTTTTATAGACCTTCCATTTACCTTCTTTATTTTACCTTTGATTTACCTTTTTTCACCCTTGATTTAGCTAGCTTACCCTTTATTTAGCTTAGTTTACCTTTTAAATACCTTTCATTTACGTTTTATTTACCTTCTTTTTATCTTGTTTTATCTTCTTTTACATTTTATTTACCTTCTTTTACCATTTATGTAGCTTGTTTACCCTTTATTTAACGTGCTTTACCTTCTATATTTTATTTGTCTATAAATTGCATATTAATTATTTTCTGTGTGTTATTTCTAATTCAGGATGTTTTTATTTTGTCTTTAGAATGTGTTGGGGGCCAAAAAAAAACGAGCTGTGGACCGCAAATGGTCCTCGGGCAACACCGTGGACACCCCTGGACTCGAACAATAGCATTAATAATAATAATAAAAATAATAACAATATTAATAATAATAATAATAATAATGATAATAATAAATAATAATAATAATATTGTTAATAACAATAATGATAAATAATATTAATAATAATATTGATGATGATAATAATAATAATAATACTCATAATAAGAATACAAATAATAATAAGAAGAATAATGTTAATAATAACAATAATAATACTAACAATAATAATAATAACAATAATTATAATAATATTAATAATGAGTACTACTTTCTGCCTGGCAGGAGTGCTCACCTTCTTTAGGAGATCATCCAGCAGCCCCATGTTGGCCTCCTGAGCCTTGATGGTGTGGGAGAAGAAGGCGTAGGTCTTCTTGGGGATCACCTTCTCCTCGGGCGGCCTCTTGACGCCGAGGATCAGCGAGGCCGCCGAGATGTCCTCCTGGATGACGGCGCCGGCTTTAGCGTAGAACTGAAAGCGGAATAACCCCAAGTCAGCTGGAAGCTAAGAAGAAGAAGAAGTCACACACATTCACCTTCTCGTGGATCGCCCTACGGTTGGACGGCTGGACCACAACTTTGATGCCGTCTTGTGTCAGCTCCCGGACGTGACGCGGGGCCAGCGGCGCCCTGCGCTCCCACGGGTTGATGTCCTCCCGCCGGATGGCTATGACGGCCCTGTGGTGCTCATAGCGCCGCTGGGCCAGCAGGCAGCTCGACCTCTTCCGGCCGTTACGGCTGAGGAGTCGGAACATGGCTCGGACCTTCTGCCAGGAAAGGCCAAAAAATACAAAAACATGAAGGAAACATCTTCCTGCGTGTTCTCCCTGAGCATCTGTGGCTTTTCTCCGGACTCCTCCCACATTCCAAAAACGGACATGCCACCTTAAATCATTCATTAGTGACACTACACCGTATACCAGGGGTGTCCACACTTTGCAACTTGTGAGTAATTTTGGCTAATGACCATGAATTACACTTTGAAGTGTAAGCATTTTTATATGTGACCCAATCCAAACAACCTTACCCACTCATGGCGCAAAAAAACTAACACAGAAAGTCAACATACATGGTCACACAACCTACTTACGGAACTTTGTGGATGTTATAGAAAAAACATCAAATCGCGACACATAATTCAAAACTACACCCATTTAAATCCCCTGCTATCTCCACACTTATCCATGTTTGGCACATTTTAGCTGGTTGATATTTTTGATTACAAAACTTTAAGGAGATTGTCACGGACGTAAACAAGGCAGGAGTCGAACTTTCATACACTTTTAATATTTAATTATATTATTTACAAATTATACATCCAAGCGGTAGAAAATGGATGCATGAATGGATATCCATTAAAATAATATAATATATACATGTATACACATACATATATATATACACACACACCAGTGTTTCCCTAAAACTGCCAAGATACCCGAGGCGGCGGGGGCGTGGCTATGGGCGTGGCTATTGGGCGTTGTCACCATGACATCATCGAGTAATTTGCATAATTTACTACAATGATATGATTTTCTCTAAAAAGGCTCAAAAAATGTATACTTACTAATTAATAACAGTTTTGTTTTAAACATCCATCCATCCATTTTACAATATAATTACAACACTTTATGTACATATTTATATACAGATTTGAACAATAAGTTATTCACTGAAATATATTTATTAATTGTGGTTCTTACAAAAAATATATCTTATAAAATATAAAAGCTAAAATGTCTCTTAAAGCTCTGCCCCTTTAATTAGGGCATACTAAGTAATTTAACTTTAGCATACTACTACAACCATATTATTTACCAGCAACATAAAGTGAAACAGAGGCAGAGGTGTCCTGCCACAGTCAGTAACAAATAAACAGAAAACAGTAGTGGTCAAATACAAATAAGGCAACAAGAGAAGTATCCTACACTTCTTTTTTGTAAAGTAAATCTGAACAGCCGATATAGGCATCTACATCAACTATATGATTTGCCTGAGAAGCTGGACAGGACAAAAAAAATAATAACAATAAAAATTAAAAAAAATTAAAAAAAATTTTTTTAAATCTATTTGTGGCGGACGTAATTCTTTCGTGGCGGGCCGCCACAAATAAATGAATGTGTGGGAAACACTGCACACACACAAACATATACACACATACATACTGTCTTGAAGGCTTTTTTTTGCAACACCGAGTGGCCACAATAATTTACTAAGCTCATCATGCATCGAGTTGAGTGATGCCGACACGTTTGTTACTGGATACTTTTTAACAGTCTGCTGCCTCGGAGACTTTGTATGTGTATTTAAAATTATTTGATATTTGTTTATATCGACAAATGTCATGTTTTGGACCGCAATGTTGATCAATTGAGGACCCCTTATACTGTCTGTACATAGTTTCCCCTTAGACTACTGAATATGTGATCATCATGATGTCATTGTATACTTTGTATAATCTGCTATGATGCATATGTCTTCTTTAAAAAGGCTAAACAATGTTATACATACATTTGAAAACAAATCAGTTTCATTATTATTAAGTAATAATTTATTTTGAAGTATACATATATATATATATATATATGTATGTAAAAATGGATTACAAAGGACAGATTTTAAATAATTATAATAAAAAATAAATAAAGCATTTTTTAACTTGGGACTTCCGGCGGGCTGGATTTTGGACGCTGGCGGGCCGGATACGTAGTTTGGGGACCACTGATATAGACGATCCACATAGATCAGGGGTGCCCATTACGTCGATCGCGAGCTACCGGTCGATCGTGGAGGGTGTGTCGGTCGATCCCCAGCCAGGCATTAAAAAAATAGACCTCAAAATTAGCGATCATCAATCTTCACTATGACGTCACTTTTGTCACTTGATTGACATTCACGGCACCCGAAAGGCTTGTGAGATGACGCTGGCTGCTGCGAGCTCATTAAGAAAAAAATCACCGACAGGAAGGCGAGAAACACTTTTTATTTCAATAGACTCTCACGCCGTACCTGCCGTCAAAACTCTGAAGACCGACTGCACAGTTCCTGTCTTCACAATAAAAGCGCTGCTCCATCCTGCCTGCGCTAACAACATAATGGGTCCCACATCAACCTTAAGAAAGTCAATGACTTCACTATAAAAGTGGGTGACATTGTTGTCACCAGGAAAGATGAGGTCACCTACCTAGGTTCCATTCTAGAGGCTAACCTTTCCTGTGATAAAATGGCAACCAAGGTAATCAAAAAGGTTAACCAACGAACGAGATTTCTCTACAGAATCTCCTCTCTGGTCAACAAAAGCACCTTGAGGATTCTGGCGGGAACTCTCGTTCAACCCTTTTTCGATTACGCATGCACCTCCTGGTATCCTAGCACATCCAAAACCCT
Organism: Entelurus aequoreus; assembly: GCF_033978785.1. Classification (NCBI taxonomy): domain Eukaryota; kingdom Metazoa; phylum Chordata; class Actinopteri; order Syngnathiformes; family Syngnathidae; genus Entelurus; species Entelurus aequoreus. The sequence goes on from NC_084733.1 coordinate 82,715,090, forward strand.
CAAATCTAAACTCCAAACATCCCAGAACAAGCTAGTCAGGTTACTTCTAGACCTCCACCCCAGATCCCACCTCACTCCTACCCACTTCTCCAAAGTGGGCTGGCTCAAGGTGGAGGACAGAGTTAAACAACTTGCACTGAGCCTAGTCTATAAAATCCACTACACCTCCCTGATACCGAAGTACATGTCAAACTACTTCCTTAACGTAAATGACCGCCATAACCACAACACCAGGGGGAGCTCCACTAACCACGTTAAACCCAGATTCCGAACTAACAAAGGTCTTAACTCATTCTCTTTCTATGCCACATCAATGTGGAATGTGCTCCCAACAGGTATAAAAGAAAGGGCATCTCTATCCTCCTTCAAAACCGCAATAAAAGTTCACCTCCAGGCAGCTACAACCCTAAACTAACACCCTCCCCGGATTGCTAATAATCAAATGTAAACAATCAAATACAGATACTTTTTCTTATGCCTTCTGATCTCTCTCTCTATGTCCACTACTTGCTGTCCATATCCTACCCTCCCCCCCTCCACACCCCTGATTGTAAATATTGTAAATAATTCAATGTGATTATCTTGTGTGATGACTGTATTATGATGATAGTATATCTGATAGTATATATCTGTATCATGAATCAATTTAAGTCGACCCCGACTTAAACAAGTTGAAAAACTTATTCAGGTGTTACCATTTAGTGGTCAATTGTACGGAATATGTACTTCCCTGTGCAACCTACTAATAAAAGTCTCAATCAATCAATCAATCAATAAGAGTCTCAGAAAGCCGGCGTGCACAAGCTCGCAAGCTACGGAGTTTGCCGTCAATGTATTTTTTGTAAAGTGTATAAAAACGAGTATGGAAGCTGGACAAATAAGATGCCAAAAAACAACCATTTTCATGTGGTATTGGACAGAAAGAAGGACTTTTTTTTTCCATCATCTGAAAATGCGGACGTTATCAGCACTACCGTCTGATTCCAATCAATGCAAGTCATCAGAATCAGGTATATTTTTGTCTTCATGAAAGAAAATAATCTATATGTGTTAAACATGCTTGTATTATCATAAAACACATTTAACTTGTTGACAAAAAATGTCTCCATAAATAAATAAATATAAAATATATATTAGAATGAGGTAGATCCCCTCGACTTGGTCAATTGAAAAGTAGCTCGCCTGCAGAAAAAGTGTGGCCACACTTTGTAGATGGATTTCAATTCATTTCAATGGGAGATGCTGCTTTGAGATACAAGTGTTTATAGTTAAGAGTTCCCTTCATGAAAACAATTAAGCTCGTAAGTTGAGGTGCTACTATAGTGTAATGTGACTGATGGTGAGGGTGGGAACTACAGCTAGGGGTCAGAGGTCAACAGCTAGCTCGGACACGCCACAAACCCATGACGTCATACTACCTCTTACTATCCCGGCCTTTTAAGTACGCCACTTAAATAGTCCAACAAAGTCGTTATTTACGCTCTCGCTGCTGTGATTTACTGTAGGCCGGAAGCTGTCTTTAAACCTGTTGAACGCGCCTGGTTGAAGTCCAGGAAAATTCTCGCGTGTTTTAGTGAGTTGCACTAAGTTGAAAGTAAAATGAGTGGAAAAGTGAGCGGAGTACGGCGCTGCTGGTTACCTCGCGCTGTCGGCGTGGACAGGGCAATTTCCGGGGTCTTCTCTGATTTTTCAACAAACCTCGCTTCAGGAGGACCAGTTGACTAACTAGTCAGCCGGGCCGGAACCAGCTCCCAGACCCAGTTGGAGTCCTCACTTCGGACCGCACCGAGGAATGGTGGCGGCCGTCCAAGAAGTTTTTTGTGTGGAGTGTCCCTCAGAGGTGACACAAGGTAGCCTTAACACACACGCATGGAAATCAAAGTTGTCCACTTCCGGTTACGATTTCAGAATAAAGCCGCTACGTCCAATTCAATCGATTACATCTACCTAAACTAAATTAATATGTGACTCACAAAATCACCCCCAATATTATGTAATAGTTATAAAAAAGTAAAACATGTGTGTTAGTATTTAGGTTTAGTCGTTTTCCTATTTGAGGAAATGTGTGTTTTATTTTATAAGGACAAGAGACACAGTCACTGTTCCGGTTCTGTCCGCCGGACAACTGGAGGAAAATCGAACATTAAGAATAAAAATGTACATATCTGACTTGTGTCCACGGCCCAATGTGTCTGTTGTGGGGAAAGGCCAACAAAACAAGTGACGGACTTTTTAATGTGCGAAGTTTGTCGTGTTTCGCCTTCAACAACTTTGACTGGGGATTGTGTACTTCAGGGAAACCATGTTCCAAGTGATAACAAGCGAAAGTGTACACTCACATGACTCGTCGGCTTTTTGTTTAACTCTCTTTTGAATGCATCCAGCTGTTAAATACACATTATAATCTGCTTAAAAACTGCAATTGAGGATAACTTTTTGGTAAACTGGTCAATTCGACAGTACCACCACGTGGTTTTGGAATCTCCGAGGTGACATGAATGTATCCGCATTCAGGCGACGTAAAAGCACGGCGTCGCACTTTGATGACTCACCTTGAACGAACCACAGTAATATTTATTATTGTATACTTTGATATACACACTTACTTATATTGTTTGGCGCACATATATAACTTTGCAACCATTTTGTAAATATTTTAAATGCAGAAATAATTGTACTTTATAAACGAGAATGGATATCCTTAATAACTTGAAGTAAATAACCTGTTGTTATTATGCTAACTGTTAGCATGCTAAAGATGTTTTAACAATTTTCGCATGCGTTCGCCTCAGAGTCATATAACTTGGTAGGTACTTGACACATGCTAACAATAGCGTGATAAGGTTGTGGGGTTTTTTTTGCCAATTTTGCCGTCGTACATCTTAAGATTCCCATATCTTGGTAACTTTTTAACTGTTAGCATGCTAACTGTTAGCATGCTAAAGATGTTTTCACAATTTTTGCATGCGTTCGCCTCAGAGTCATATAACTTGGTAGGTACTTGACACATGCTAACAATAGCGTGCTAAGTTTTTATTTTGCCAATTTTGCCGTTGTACATTTTAAGAGTTCCATAACTTGGTAGATGACGCTTGTTACCTGTTAGCAGGCTAATGTTAACATGCTAACTGTTAGCATGCTAAAGATGTTTTAACAATTTTTGCATGTGTATGCCTCAGTCATATAACTTGGTAGGCATTTGACACATGCTAACATTAGCGTGCTAGCTTTTATTTTTTTCCCGCCAACATCTTAAGAGTTCCATAACTTGGTAGATGACGCTTGTTAACAGTTATCATGCTAAAGATGTTTTAAAATTTTTCGCATGTGTTCGCCTCAGAGTCATATAACTTGGTAGGCATTTGACACATGCTAACATTAGCGTGCTCCTTTTTTTTAGTCAATTTTGCCGTCAACATCTTAAGAGTTCCGTAACTTGGTAGATAATGCCTGTTAACTGTTAGCATGCTAATCTTAACATGCTAACTGTTAGCATGCTAAAGATGTTTTCACAATTTTCGCATGCGTTCGCCTCAGAGTCATATAACTTGGTAGGTACTTGACACATGCTAACAATAGCGTGCTAAGTTTTTATTTTGCCAATTTTGCCGTTGTACCTTTTAAGAGTTCCATAACTTGGTAGATGACGCTTGTTATCTGTTAGCAGGCTAATGTTAACATGCTAACTGTTAGCATGCTAAAGATGTTTTAACAATTTTTGCATGTGTATGCCTCAGTCATATAACTTGGTAGGCATTTGACACATGCTAACATTAGCGTGCTAGCTTTTTTTTTTTTTTCGCCAATTTTTCCGTCAACATCTTAAGAGTTACATAACTTAATAGATGACGCTTGTTAACTGTTAACATGCTAAAGATGTTTTAACAATTTTCGCATGTGTTCGCCTCAGAGTCATATAACTTGGTAGGCATTTGACACATGCTAACATTAGCGTGCTCCTTTTTTTTAGTCAATTTTGCCGTCAACATCTTAAGAGTTCCGTAACTTGGTAGATAATGCCTGTTAACTGTTAGCATGCTAATCTTAACATGCTAACTGTTAGCATGCTAAAGATGTTTTCACAATTTTCGCATGCGTTCGCCTCAGAGTCATATAACTTGGTAGGTACTTGACACATGCTAACAATAGCGTGCTAAGTTTTTATTTTGCCAATTTTGCGTCGTACATTTTAAGAGTTCCATAACTTGGTAGATGACGCTTGATAACTGTTAGCAAAGCATGCTAAATATGTTTTAACAATTTTCGCATGCGTTCGCTTCAGAGTCACCTAACTTGGTAGGCACTTGACCCATGCTAACATTAGCGTGCTACTTTTTCTTTCAGCCAATTTTGCCGTCAACATCTTAAAAGTTCCATAACTTGGTAGACGACGCTTGATAACTGTTAGCATGCTAATGGTGTTTTAACAATTTTCGCATGCGTTCGCCTCAGAGTCATATAACTTGGTAGGCATTTGATACATGCTAACATTAGCGTGCTACTTTTTTTTTTTTAAGCCAATTTTGCCATCAACATCTTAAGAGTCCCATAACTTGGTAGATGATGCTTGTTAACTGTTAGCATGCTAAAGATGTTTTAACAATTTTCGCATGTGTCCGCCTCAGAGTCAAATAACTTGGTAGGTACTTGACACTTGCTAACTGTTAGCATGTTAAGGATCTTTTTAAAATGTTCTACATGCGTACACCTCACAGTCATATAACTGTGTAGGTACTTGACACATGCTAACATTAGCATGCTAAAACATTTTTTTGTGCCAATTTTGCTGCCTTACACCTTAGGGTCCTATAACATGGTAGGTGACATTGTTAGTTATTAGCATGCTAATGTTAACATGCCAACTGTTAGCATGCTAAGGCTCTTTTAACCCATTTTGCATATAATTGTAACGTGACGCTTGCTAACTGTTAGCATGCTAATGTTAACATGCTAACTGTTAGCAACAAAATAAAAACAACAATAACATTGATGCATAATAATTCATGTATACAAACATGTGCTGCTTTTCAGGTGCTTATTTAATATCCACGTCAATCACTTAGAAAGGTTTTTAGCTCCAAAAGCAATAAATCCTGAGACAAAACGAATAAAACATCAACAATAACAGCAATGACATTTATTTCGTTCAAAAATAATCAATCGCATTAATCAGGGTCAGCCATTTTTCAGGGGTCAGAGGTCACAGAGGGAGGAGGAGAGCTTTTTTTTTTGTCTAGGGGCCAGGGGTCAAGGGTCAGGGGTCAAGTGTGGGGCTAACAAGCTGACAGACTTTAGGAAGAAGTCTGTCGAATTTACGCTAAAAAAAACTGGCAGCTCATTTACTGTAAAATAACAGTGGCACCAGTTTTCCTTTTTACAGTAACGCACTGTAAAATCAACAACTGTAGGCTTTACCGTAAAAAGATGGTAGTTTACTGTAAAAACCTAAAACATCTGGCAGTTCAAAAAATTAATAGGAGTAGTATCGATTCTACATTTACAGTACAGTAATTCACTGTAAAAACAACAACTGCAGATTTTACCATAAAAAAAAAACAAAAAAACTGGCAGCTCGGTCGGTAGAGTTTTACCATAAAAATAACAGTGGTACTGATTTTACATTTACGGTAACGCACTGTAAAATTGACCACTGTAGATTTTACGGGAAAAAAAACTGGTAGTTCAGTCACCAGAATTTTACTGTAAAAACGTTTAAAAAATGGCAGTTTATGTGAATTTTAAAATGTATTGTTTTTCCATTTACAGTAATTCACTGTAAAAAAACAAAACAACAACTGCAGATTTTACAGGAAAAAACTAGTGGTTCAGTCACCAGAATTTTACTGTAAAAAACAGAGCCGTATCCTTTTTCAATCTACAGTAATGCACTGTAAAATTCACAATCGTAGATTTTACGGTAAAAAAAACTGGTAGTCGGCAGAATTTTTATGTAACAATGTAAAAAAAAAAAGGCAGTTTATAAGAATTTTTAAAAGTATTGTTTTTCCATTTACAGTAATTCACTGTAAAAACAAAACAAAAAAAACAACAACTGTAGATTTTACGGTAAAGAAATGGTAGTTCTGTTGCCAGAATTTTACTGTAAAAAAAAACGTAGCAGTATCATTTTTCAATCTACAGTAATACACTGAAAAATCGACAATTGTAGGTTTTACAGTAAAAAACTGGTAGTTTATCGCCAGAATGTTATTGTAAATATGACGTAGCTGTATAATTTTTCAATCTACAGTAATGCACTGTAAAATTCACGATCGCCGATTTTACGGAAAAAAACTGGTAGTCGCCAGAATTTTTATGTAGCGACGAAAAACAACTGTCATTTAAAAACAATTAATACAATCAGTATCACTTTTCCATTTACAGTAACGCACTGTAAAATCAACGACTGTAGATTTTACGGTAGAAAACTGGCAGTTCAGTTACCAAAATGTCACTGTAAAAATAAAAGTGGTACCGTTTTTTAATGTACAGTAGTGCACCGTAAGATTAACAGCTGTAGATTTTACGGTAGAGAACTGGTAGTTCAGTCACCAGAATTTTACTGTAAAAATAACAGCAGTATAATTTTTCGATCTACAGTAATGCACTGTAAGATTAACAACTGTAGGTTTTACAGTAAAAAACTGGTAGTTCCGTCGCCAGGATTTTTGTGTGAAAATGAAAGTAGCATCGTTTTTCAATTTACAGTAATGCACTGTAAAATTCACATTTGTAGATTTTACAGAAAAAAAACTGGTAGTGGCCAGAATTTTACTGTAAAAATAACAACCATATAATTTTTTTTTAATTTACAGTAATGCACTGTAAAATCGACAACTGTAGGTTTTACAGTAAAAAACTGTAAAAGTTGCCGGAATTTTACTGTAAAAATAACTGGTATATTTTTTTCAATTTACAGTAGTGCACTGTAAGATTAACAACTGTAGGTTTTACAGTAAAAAACTGGTAGTTCCGTCGCCAGAATTTTACTATGAAAATAAGAGTAGCATCCTTATTAAATTTACAGTAATGCACTGTAAAATTCACAACTGTAGGTTTTACAATAAAAAACTGGTAGTTCCGTCGCCAGAATTTTACTGTAAAAATAAAATTTGCATCGTTTTTCAATTTCCAGTAATACACTGTAAAATACACGATTGTAGATTTCACGGCAAAAAAAACTGGTAGTTCAGTTGCCAGAATTTTACTGTAAAAATAAAATTTGCATCGTTTTTCAATTTCCAGTAATGCACTGTAAAATACACGATTGTAGATTTTACGGTAAAAAAAAAAACGGGTAGTTCAGTTGCCAGAATTTTACTGTAAAAATAAAAGTAGCATCAGTAATTTACAGTAATGCACTGTGAAAACAGCGACCGTAGATTTGTCATATAAACTGTTCTGTAGTATTATTTTTTTGGGTAAAAACACCGTCAATTTTATGTTAAAATTTTGTCGACTTAGCTGCCATTTTTTTATTATTATTTTTTTAACAGTAAAATCTCCATTTTTAAAATTTTTTTTAAAGCGTGGCTCCAACCGGGAAGTAGTTGGCGTCTTTTAAAGAGACGGCGCCGGCAGATCATCGGGGACAAAGTGGAAGTTGTGTGTTGGCGACCAGAAGATAACACAAATACTCGTAATACTCCTGTAATACCACTCGTCTCCACAGGGGGCAGCAGTGAGTATTAGTAATAATCATGTGAACTTACTTGTTTCCACAGGGGGCAGCAGTGAGTATTGGTAATCATTAGGTAATCCTACTTGTCTCCACAGGGGGCAGCAGTGAGTATTAGTAATAATCATGTGAACTTACTTGTTTCCACAGGGGGCAGCAGTGAGTATTGGTAATCATTATGTAATCCTACTTGTCTCCACAGGGGGCAGCAGTGAGTATTAGTAATAATCATGTAATACTACTTCTCTCCACAGGGGGCAGCAGTGAGTATTAGTAATAATCATGTAATACTACTTTTCTCCACAGGGGGCAGCAGTGAGTATTCGTAATAATCGTGTAATACTACTTGTCTCCGCAGGGGGAAGCAGTGAATATTCATAATAATCGTGTAATACTACTTGTCTCCACAGGGGGCAGCAGCGATGCGTGTGGTTTCTGAGGAGGATGGGCAACAATAAATACTACTTGGTGGAAAAGGGGGCGTGGCTCAGGCCCGCGGCGGCGATGGCGACGGCTGCCCGCCGGCGGAGTCGTGCAGCTTCCTGACGTGCTTCTTGAGGTCAAAGTTCCTGCAGAAGCCCTTGCCACAGGTGGGACAGGTGAAGGGCTTCTTGTCGTTGTGCGTGTGCATGTGGAAGGTGAGGTTGTACACCTGGTGGAAGGCCTTGCTGCACACGGAGCACTTGAACTGCTTCTCGCCGCTGTGCGTCAGCTTGTGGTTCTTGTAGTTCCCTGCACACACACACACACACCGCTCCTGTCAGCCCAACACTACTTTACTTCTTTTTACACTTCCTGAGGAGGGCATGTTGCCATGGCAACACAAGCCAGGACACTCCAGTCGCAGCTTTTTGTTGCTTTTTTGAGCATCTCTTGCACATTTTGGCCTTAAATTAAGCATTTTTAAGCATAAAAATGTGTGAAATATTTACACATTTTTTTTTGCACAATTATTATTAGAGTGTTTTTCCCCAACAAGAATTTTTGTACACTAAAATTTTTTTTGTTAAAAAATGTTTTATACTGAAATTGTGTACACTGAATCATTTGCACTATTTTTTTACACAGATTTTTTTTACCCAAAAATTGTTTGTTCACTAAATGTTTATTTAAATTATGTAAATATTTTTTTTTGCTCTTAATTTTTTCATATTGAATTTTTGCACACATAATTTTTCTGCACTGAAATTTTTGTACACTAAATTTCTATCAACTTAATTTATTTTTGCACTGATTTTTTCTGCAAAAAATGTTTTATACTGAATTTTTGCACACTGAATTATTTTTTATACACTGACATTTTTTTTTACCCAAAAATGTATTGTACACAACATTTTTATACACTTGTTTTTATTATTAGTATTATTTTTATACACTTGAATTTTTTTTATATTGAATTTTTGTACACATAATTGTTCTGCACTGCAATTTTTTTTAACACTCAATTTTGATATACAAAATTTTTTGCACCATTTTTTTGCGCTGAATGTTTCTGCACATTTTTTGCAGAAAAATGTTTTACACTGAATTTTTTTTATACTGAATTTTTGTACACTGAAGTTTTGCACTGAATATTTTTTTACACAAAAATAGTTTGCACTGAATTTTTGTACACTCAATTTTTATCAACTGAATTTTTTTGCACAGTATTTTTTACACACATTTTTTTGCACTGATTTTTTTATTTTGAAGTTTTGTACACATCATGTTTCCGCACAGAAGTGTTTCGCAATACATTTTTCATACACTTCTTTTTTTGCACTTAATTTTTTATATAGAATTTTTGGACGCATATTTTTTTTGCACTGCAATTTTTTTTAACACAAAATTTTGATGTACCAATTTTTTTGCACCATTTTTTTACGCGGAATGTTTCTGCACAACATTTTTTGCAGAAAAATGTTTTACACCGACTTTTTTTCATACTGAATTTTTGTACACTGAATTTTTTTGCACAATTTTGTTTAAACTGAAGTTTTGCACTGAATATTTTTTACACTCAATTTTTTGCACTGATTTTTTTATATAAAATTTTTGTACAAATCATGTTTCCGCACTGAAATGTTTTACACTGATTTTTTTGCACCATTTTTTTTATTTTTTTTTACACAGAAGTGTTTTGCACTGAATTTTTTTACACAATTTCTTTACATCATTTTTTTTTACTTAATTTTTTTTCACTGAATGTTTTTGCACAACATTTTTTTACACTTGATTTTCATACACTGATATTTTTTGGGAAAAAATGTTTTACACTGAATGTTTTTATACTGAATTTTTGTACACTGAATTGTTTCGCACAATTTTTTTACACTGAAATTGTATACACTAAATCCTTTTGCATTGAATATTTTTTAGACAAAAATTGTTTAACTAAATTTTTTTGCACAGCATTTTTTACACTTCATTTTTATGCAATATTTTTTATACTGAATTTTTAATATTGACTCATTGTACACATCATTTTATGTACTAAATTGTTCGGAATTTCCTTTTTTTTTTTTTTTTACAAAAACATGTTTTTCACTGATTATTTATATTGAACTTGTGTACACTGAATTGCTTCATACTTAATTTTTTTGCACAGAATTTAATTTTTTTATGTTTTACACTGATTTTTTTTATACTAAATTTCTGTACACTGAATTGTTTTGCACGATTTTTTTTACACAAAAGTTTTATTCACTGATTTTTTTGCACAACATTTCTTTTACGTCTAATTTTATAGACATAATTTTTTGGCATTGAATTTTTCCGCACTGAAATGTTTTACACTTAATTTTTACACATTGAATTAAAAAAAACAACCTGTATTTTAACAAACTGAATTTTTAAACACACACGTTTGGCTCACACATTTTTATTCAATGAAAAGTCAGCATAATTTGATATAAAAACAGAATATTCTGCTAAATTCAGTGTCAAAAAAGCCTTTCACAATAAAGAGACACATGAACCTGCAAACAAAGCAATCAGAATGTGCTGACCAGTATCGTGGCCTCTGATTGGCTCGTTAACATAAAAAGTTCAAGGCGTAAAAAGTTGTTTAAAGCCTCTTATTTCCTGTCAAAGTGGCTCTCATCGGGTTAAAAACGTCTTTAAAAGGTTGTCAACAGTTTTTATGCCTTAGCTACAGAAAAGTTATAATAACTAAAATGAATAATTCCTATATTTCGTGGAAATCAATTCACCGCAAATGTACCGCGATAAACGAGGGACCACTGGAACGTCAAATTGACACGTCATGGCACTTTAGTCACGTGACTACATGTGCTGGTGTGATGTGACGTCAGTGACGCTTCCTTACAGCAGGGGGAGCTGTGGAGCAACACACTAGTCTCACTTTCTGTGGCTTCACTTTGGACGGTGGGGGAAACACTCCCACTCCAATGAAATGTTTGGGTCAAATAAGTTATTTTGTCCGAACAATTATTTTAGGAACAAACATATTGAATATGAATTGTAATAATTGATGCTGCATGCAAAAACACGTGATTAGGAATACAACATTTATTTATGAACACTTTTAATCATCGCTGACGATATTTGGCAATAATAATAAATAATAATTATTATTATAATAATGCAAAATGTTTTTCTTAACATTTTCTTACCTTTCTGGTGGAATCCTTTGCCGCAGAACTCGCAGACGAAGGGTTTGTAGCCCGCGTGGATGCGCGTGTGCGTGTTGAGCGTGGAGCTGCGATTGAAGGCTTTGCCGCACTGCGTGCACTTGTGTGGTTTCTCCTGCCGAGCAAAGACAAACACTCCCTCTTATTAAATATGAATATCATCTCTCATATTTCACACACAAATATGACAATTATCTCTCATGTTTCACACACACATATGAATATTATCGCTCATATTTTACGCACAAATATGACAATTATTTCTCATATTTCCCACACAAATATGACAATTATCTCACATATTTCACACACAATTATGACAATTATCTCTCATATTTCCTACACAAATATGAAATTTATCTTTAATATTTCACACACAAATATGACAATTATCTCTCATATTACACGCACAAACATGAATATTATCTCTCATATTTCACGCAGAAACATTAATATTATCTCTCATATTTCACACACAAATATGAATATTATCACTCATATTTCACGCACAAATATGACAATTATATCTCATATTTCACACACAAATATGAACATTATCTCTCATATTTCACGCACAAATATGAATATTATCTCTCATATTTCACGCACAATTATGACAATTATCTCTCATATTTCACACATGAATATGAATATTATCGCTCATATTTCACACACAAATATGACAATTATTTCTCATATTTCACGGACAAATATGACAATTATCTCTCATATTTCACGCACAAATATGACAATCTCTCATATTTCACACACAAATATGAATATTATCTCATATTTCACACACAAATATAAATATAATATCTCATATTTCACACACAAATATGAAAATTATCGCTCATATTTCACACACAAATATGAACATTATCTCTCATATTTCACGCACAAATATGAATATTATCTCTCATATTTCACGCACAATTATGACAATTATCTCTCATATTTCACACATAAATATGGATATTATCGCTCATATTTCACACACAAATATGACAATTATTTCTCATATTTCACGGACAAATATGACAATTATCTCTCATATTTCACGCACAAATATGACAATCTCTCATATTTCACACACAAATATGACAATCTCTCATATTTCACACACAAATATGAATAATATCTCATATTTCACACACAAATATGAAAATTATCTCTCATATTTCACAAACAAATATGAATATTATCTTTAATATTTCACACACAAATATGAATATTATCTCTCATATTTCACGCACAATTATGACAATTATCTCTCATATTTCACACATAAATATGAATATTATCGCTCATATTTCACACACAAATATGACAATTATAACTCATATTTCACACACAAATATGACAATTATCTCTCATACATCACACACAAATATGAATATTATCTCTTATATTTCCCACACAAATATGACAATTATCTCTCATATTTCACACACAAATATGAATTTTATCTCTCATATTTCACACACAAATATGACAATTATCTCTCATATTTCACGCACAAATATGACAATTATCTCTCATATTTCACAAAAAAATCTGAATATTATCTCTCATATTCCACACACAAATATGACAATTATAACTCATATTTCACACACAAATATGAAAATTATAACTCATATTTCACACACAAATATGAATATTTTCTCCCATATTTCACACACAAATATGACAATTATCTCTCATATATCACACACAAATATGAACATTATCTCTCATATTTCCCACACAAATATGACAATTATCGCTCATATTTCACACACAAATATGAATATTATCTCTCATATTTCACACACAAATATGACAATTATCTGTCATATTTCAAAAATATGACAATTATCGCTTATATTTCACACACAAATATGACAGTTATCAATCATATTTCACACACAAATATAAATATCATCACTCAGAAAACGAACAGTGTGTACTCGAAGTGTGAACGATTCAGAAAAAACGAGCAGTTATGAAACAGAATTATAGATAATAGTCAACACGATGAATAAAAATGATAAGTTATGAAACAGAATTAGAAATAATTCTAAATTTAAAATTGTTTAATACTTATAAATAATTGTGAAGATGATGAATGAAAAATGACGAGTTATGGAACATATGTAAATGTCAACATGATGCATATTTTGGTGAAAAATGACAAGTTATGGTACAACAATATTAAACATTGTCAACATGATGAACATGATTGATACAAAATGATGAGTTATGGAAGATAAATATTCATAAATGTTAACACGATGAATAAAAGTGCTACAAATGATGAGTTATGGAACATGCAGTAAATAAATGTGAACATGATGCATATTTTGATTAAAAATGACGAGTAATGGTACCAACATATTACAAGATGTCAACATTATAAATATATTTTTTATGATACAAAAATATTAGATGATATAAAAAAATGGTTGAAAAATTATGAGTTATGAAACAGAATTATAAATAATTCTAAATTCTACATTATTGTAATAATGATAAATAATTGTGAAGATGATGAATAAGATGAAAAATGACAAGTTATTGGTATTTGTAATTGTAAACGTGATGCATATTTTGGTGAAAAATGACGAGCTATGGTACAAAAATATTAACAATTGTCAACATTGTAAATAGAATTGATAAAAACGGACGAGTTATGATACAAAAATATTTAAAATGGTCAACATGATGAACATAATTAATGAAAAATGCTGAAAACATGCAGTAAATAAATGTCAACATGATGCATATAAACATATATTTTATAATAATAATAATAATAATAATAATAATAGTTTTACCTGAGTGTGGATGATTTTGTGTCTGCACAAAGTGCTGGCTTGGCGGAAACCTTTGCCGCAAACTTTGCACACGAACGGGCGCGCGCCCGTGTGCACGGGCATGTGGCGCGTGAGGTTGTAGTGCGCGTTGAAAACCTGCAGAAAATTCACAAAACATACCAAAAAAAAAAAAAAAAAAAATTAGAAGAAGACAATAAATGTGCGCAGGAAGGTTAAATTGGTCCGTTCGGCCGGAATCCTACACTTTGAGGTGCCAGTGAACGTCTCAGGAAATGATCCTAATAAAGTCTCCTCGACTTCAAACATTTTAAAGACATAAAAAAAACATTTTAACCTGCGTTTTTTTAGTCCAATAAAACGAAGACTATTTTTGGGGATAATTTAAATAAAACATTGGCTTGCTGACATGGAAGTGAATATTAGAAATATAGCAAATATCAAGTTTAAAAGTACACTTATCGTTCAATTAGTGATGACTAATTAATTTTAAAGACTTCTTTAATTGGTCATCAAAAATGTGCAAAAACTTCCTGGGCCTAAACATTTTTAATTCTTTTTTTGGTCTCATTAAACTCCTGAGACGCACTAATGAGTCAATTATTACTTCAAACAAAAATAAAATACTGATAAAAGTATTTATTTTAGTACAATAAAAAGATTAAGTTGGCTTAAATGTCTTGAATCGAAATGAAGACATTGTAATAGACAGCAATGCAGTACAAGTACACACTTTAATGCAGTAAAACTATGTTGCACTAGTATTTAGTACTCTTAAGGTGACTTTGTAGTATTTAAAAAAATAGTTTGTAGCATTTAATATATATTTTTAGAGTTGTAGTATTTGATACAATTTTTTTTATAGAGTTTGTAGTGTTTTTAGTAGTATTTAGTATTGTTTTAAGGGGAGTTTGTGGTATTTAGTAAAGAGATATTGTAGTAGTTGTAAAATATATTTTGTAGTATTTTTCAAAGATAGTTTGTAGTAATATGTTATAATGTATAATATTCCCTGCATTTTTAGTAAGAGTTTGTGGTATTTTTCGAAACGAGTTGTAATATTTCTCAAGATAATTGGCAGTATTTAGTATATTTACTGAAATACTTTGTATTTGTTAAAGACAGATTGTAGTATTTAGTCTTTTTAAGGAGAGTTTGTAGTATTTTCAAAGTGAGATTGTAGTATTTAGTATTGTAAAAGAGTTTGTAACATTTAGCATATTTTAAAGAGTTTGTAGTATTATATTAGTGTTTTCTAAAAAGAGTGGGGATTTAGTACTTTTCAAATACTTTGTAGTAATTTATTTTATAGTGTATAATACTTAGTATATTTACACAAAGAGTTTGTCGTATTGTTAAGATCGTTTGTAGTATTTAGAGAACGGAATTATAAGAAATAGTTTTCAGTATTAGGACAGTTTGTACTATTTGTTGTATTTAGTATTCTTTTATAGTACTTAGTTTGTAGTATTTAGTATGTATTATTTAAAATGTTTGCAGTATTTTATAAAATACATTTTGCAGTATTTGGTTTGTAGTATTTCGTATTTATTTTGTATTATTTAGTATTCATTTTGTAGTATTTGGTTAGTAGTATATATTATTTGGTTTGTAGTATTTTGTATTTCTGATGTAGTATTTATTTTGTAGTGTTTTCAGCTGAGATAGGCTCCAGCATCCCCCGAGAACCCGAAAGGGACAAGCGGTAGAAAATGGGTGGATGGATAGTTAGTAGTATATAGTATTTGGTATATGTTAAGTAGTATTTATGTAGTATTCGTTTTGTAATAAATAGTATTTTTTGTAGTATTTAGTATTTATTTTGCAGTATTTGGTTAGTAGTATATAGTAATTGGTTTGTAGTATTTTGTATTTGTTTTGTAGTATTTAGTGTTTGATATGTGGTTTTGTAGAATTTAGTATTTGTTTTGTAGTATTGGGTATTTGGCTGGTAGTATTTGTTTTGTAGTGTTTGGTATAGTATTCGTTTTGTAGTAAATAGTATTTTTGTAGTTTTTAGTATTTTTTTTGCAGTATTTGGTTAGTAGGATATATTGTATTTGGTTTGTAGTATTTGGTATTTGTTATGTAGTATTTAGTATTTGTTATGTGGTTGTGTAGTATTTAGTATTTATTTTGTAGTATTGGGTATTTGTTATGTAGTATTCGTTTTGTAGTAAATGGTATTTTTTGTAGCATTTAGTATCTATTTTTGCAGTATTTGGTTAGTAGTATAGAGTAATTGGTTTGAGTATTTTATATTTGTTTTGTAGTATTTAGTGTTTGTTAAGTGGTTTTGTAGTATTTAGTATTTGTTTTGTAGTATTGGGTATTTGGCAGTATTTGTTTAGTAGTATTCATATTTGTTGTGTAGTATATAGTATTTTTTTGTAGTATTTGGTATATGTTATGTAGTATTTAGTATTTGTTATGTGGTTGTGTAGTATTTACTATTTATTTTGTAGTATTGGGTATTTGTTATGTAGTATTCGTTTTGTAGTAAATGGTATTTTTTGTAGCATTTAGTATTTATTTTTGCAGTAATTGGTTAGTAGTATATAGTATTTGTTTTGTAGTATTTTGTATTTGTTTTGTAGTATTTAGTATTTGTTAAGTGGTTTTGCAGTATTTAGTATTTGTTTTGTAGTATTGGGTATTTGTTATGTAGTATTCGTTTTGTACTATATAGTATTTTTTGTAGTATTTGGTAGTTTTTGGCATTTGTCACGTATTTGTTTTGTATTATTCAGTATTTGTTACATAGTATTCGTTTTGTAGTATATTTTGTAGTATTTGCTATTTGTGGTGTAGTATTCGTCATGTAGTATTACTGGTGCATTATTCTCGGTGTGGACTCACCTTCCCGCACACCTCACAGGTGAAGACTTTGGGTTTGTTTCCGGAACAAGAAGCCGCGAGTCGCGCCGCCGAAGCCGCCGAGGAGTTCTTGAGAATCTTGTCGGCGAAGTCGCGGTCCTTGATCAGGTTCTGGATGTGGTTCTGACCCAGCTGCTGGTGGTAACGTTCCGCCGGGTTCTGCAGACCCGGCTTGGCGCGCTCGTCCAGCAAAGTCCGGTGCCGGGCGCCCAGCAGGTAGGAGGCCATGGGGTGCAGGTTGAGGTTGAGGAGCCCCGCGGCCGCGGCAGGCGAGCAAGAGCCGGCGTCGCCGCCGCAGTTCAGGTAGCACACGGTGCTTCGGGCCGGGAAGGACGGCTGGGTCACGACGCGCGGCCGGAAGAGTTTGTACTGACCGTCCGTGTGCAGGTTCCGGGCGGGCTCGTCCTGCTGCTGGTTGTGGTTCTGGTTGGAGTAGTTGAGCCCGAACCCCAACAAGTCCGCCGGAGCGTCCTGCAGGTGTGTGGCGTCCAGGCCGGCGAGCCCCAGCCGGTGGTGGGCCGGGTCGTAACCGAGCGGCACCAGCGGGATCATGCAGTGCAGCGAGGACGGGCACACGTCGGCGAGGCCCACCGGAGCCGAGCGGAACCAGCCCGGCAGCGGCGTGGACTTGGGCTCGGGCGTCTGGGCCATGATCCGGTCGATAGAGAACGCCAGCGACTTGGCCGCGGCCTGGCCCCCAGCGGCCGGGGGCGAGCCCAGCAGGGCCGCGCCGCGCCGCGCCTCCATCCGTATGGTGGTACCCCCCCAAAAAAAAAAAAAAAAAAAAAAAAAAAAAAAAGGCAGAAAGACGAAAAAAAAAGTGAGGGGCGAACACCGGAGGGGATCCGAGCCGAGCCGGACCGGGCCGGTGTCGCTCCCTCAGCCAGACACCCCCCCACCCCCGCCCTCCCTCCTCCTCCGCCCCGCTGATTGACGCCGGTTCCGGGCGACGGGCGCGCTCGATGGCGGCGTGCGGAGAGCCGAGACCCCGCGCGAGCGGAACCAAAGTGGATCGTTGCGGTTCTCCTGTCAGTCAACGACTGACTCCTGGTGGGCCCGCGGCACCGGCACCAGGAGGAGGAGGACGAGAGGGCGGGGCTTGGACTCGGCGGGTCTCGGGTCCCCTTCAGGCTCCGCATGACGTCACCGGAGTCCTCCGGCGGGGCAGCTTGTCCTCCCGCTTGGAGCCCGACACACCGCCGGACCTCCTCCGGGGGGAAAAAAAACCCTCGGTCATGCAAGAAAAATCTGAAAAAAATTATGATTTCTTCATGAATAAAGTAAAAAGGCTTCTTTATTCGTTCTTACTCCATTTTATTATTGATTATAGAATATTGAAAATAATCTATAGCATTCACTTTTATTCATTTGAAGTATTAGCAATTTATTTGCGTTCATTTTTAATTATCGTTTTTACACTCAAGTATTAAAAATATTTTATAACATTCATTGTTAATGATTAAAAATAGTGTATTTCCATTAATTTAGACATTTTAAAAACATTTTATTTACATTCATTTTTAATCATTAAAAAATATGTATTATAATTTAATTTAAAAAATGTTTGCATTAATTTATTATTAAAAGTAATGTATTTACATTTATTTTTAATAATTAAAACATTCATTGTTATTTATTGAAAAAATGTTTTTACAATATTTGACTATTAAAGATAATTCATTTATATATTTTAAATAAATGAAAAAAATCCCATTTTTATGGTTAATTTACTCTAAATTTCTGTAGTTTTTCAATTAAAAAAAAAAGTTTATAAAACTGTAGAATTGAAGACATTATCTATAAATAAACAATCTGCCTGTTATTTTAAGTAATATGCCAGTAATGACAAACTATGTATATTTATATTTTTTTTTACAGAAAAATACCAAATTAATGATCATTTTCTGTTTTCTTAAATTACTTTCAAATTCATGTAATATTACGATACTTTTCTGTAAAACGTTTCATGAAAATATTATTTATATATCAAAAAATTGTGTTTTTGATCATTATTTGGTTTACAATGTTTTACTTTAATTTTATGGTTTTCCTAGCTGCCAGTAGATGACCGTTTTTTTTACAGATTTTGTTTTTACAGTGTATCTTCATTTTCAACCATTAAAAATAATGTATTTGCATTGTTTAGTTATTACAAAATAATGTATATACGTTTATTTTTTATTATTAAAATGTCAATACATCTACATTCATTTTTAATTATTGAAAAAATGTCCTTACACTCACTTTTTCCACATTTTTTTATGACATCACGTGACCCTCTCACATTTGAACATTTTTACAGTTGGATCAGAACACAAGAGAACATTTTTAACATTTTCAAAAACCAAAAATATTTTTAAGTTCTGCACGAGTGGACTTTGACAACCTGAACACAAAACAAAACCAAAAAAAAAAAAAAAAGGAACTAGAACTTTTTAATCCACTTTGTGGTCCAATTAGGAAGGAAACAAGTTGACTTTGAGCACTTTCATTTGACCACACACAAATAATTACAATTAATCACAAATAATCACAATTAATCACATATTTACAAATAATTTACTACAGGAGGTCACGCTCCTTGGACTGTGGTGCTGGTCCAGGTTGAGAAAGAGAAGACCTGGTCACGTGACTTGGTGCCAGGACTCAGGAGACCACAAGAAGTTTGTAGAACTTCCACACAAATCATCTTCATCATGTCTGAAGTGCTCATGCAGACGTCCACCAGGGGGCGTGTCCCAATCAATCAAAAAACAGGGGGCGTGTCCCACCAGGGGGCGTGTCCCAAAACGTCCAGAAATCTTCCCGTGACGTCAACAGGGGGGTCCAAGGAGCCGTCTTGAAGGTCCAAGACCGCATGAGTCCACCCGCGGATCTTTCTAGAACACGGTCTGACTTTCTTGGAGAAGAACTCTCGGGTTCTGCAGTACTTTTGGGACCAGCGTCGAGAGGTCGAAGGTCAAAATGTTCTGGGGAATTCCAGTGTACGACGGGGGCGGAGCTTGTACTGTCCTGTACTTTATTACTGTCCTGTACTTTATTACTGTCCTTTACTTTATTACTGTCCTGTACTTTATTACTGTCCTGTACTTTATTACTGTCCTGTACTTTATTGTACTGACTGCAATAATTCTGTTTTGTTATAATAATCTTTAAATAATGTTTGTGAAGTTTGGTCAAGAAGATGACATCTGTGAGGATGGTGAAGGTGAAGGTGTGGTGAAGGTGAAGGTGTGACGATGGTGAAGGTGTGATGATGGTGAAGGTGTGACAATGGTGAAGGTGTGACGATGGTAAAGGTGTGATGATGGTAAAGGTGTGATGATGGTAAAGGTGTGATGATGGTGAAGGTGTGATGATGGTGATGTGATGATGGTAAAGGTGTGATGATGGTAAAGGTGTGATGATGGTGAAGGTGTGATGATGGTAAAGGTGTGATGATGGTGAAGGTGTGATGAGGGTGAAGGTGTGATTATGGTGAAGGTGTGGTGAAGGTGTGAAGATGGTGAAGGTGTGGTGAAGGTGTGATGATGGTAAAGGTGTGACGATGGTGAAGGTGTGACGATGGTAAAGGTGTGAGGATGGTAAAGGTGTGATGATGGTGAAGGTGTGATGATGGTAAAGGTGTGATGATGGTGAAGGTGTGACGATGGTGAAGGTGTGATTATGGTGAAGGTGTGAAGGTGTGGTGAAGGTGTGATGATGGTAAAGGTGTGACGGTGGTGAAGGTGTGACGATGGTGAAGGCGTGATGATGGTAAAGGTGTGATGATGGTAAAGGTGTGATGATGTTAAAAGTGTGATGATGGTGAAGGTGTGATGATGGTAAAAGTGTGATGATGTTAAAAGTGTGATGATGGTGAAGGTGTGATGATGTTAAAAGTGTGATGATGGTGAAGGTGTGATGATGGTAAAAGTGTGATGATGGTGAAGGTGTGACGATGGTGAAGGTGTGGTGAAGGTGTGAAGATGGTGAAGGTGTGGTGAAGGTGTGATGATGGTAAAGGTGTGACGATGGTGAAGGTGTGACGATGGTGAAGGCGTGATGATGGTAAAGGTGTGATGATGGTAAAGGTGTGATGATGTTAAAGGTGTGATGATGGTGAAGGTGTGATGATGGTAAAAGTGTGATGATGGTGAAGGTGTGACGATGGTGAAGGTGTGGTGAAGGTGTGAAGATGGTGAAGGTGTGGTGAAGGTGTGATGATGGTGAAGGTGTGATGATGGTAAAGGTGTGACGATGGTGAAGGTGTGACAATGGTGAAGGCGTGATGATGGTAAAGGTGTGATGATGGTAAAGGTGTGATGATGTTAAAGGTGTGATGATGGTGAAGGTGTGATGATGGTAAAAGTGTGATGATGGTGAAGGTGTGACGATGGTGAAGGTGTGCTTATGGTGAAGGTGTGGTGAAGGTGTGAAGATGGTGAAGATGTGACTATGGTGAAGGTGTGACGATGGTGAAGGTGTGACAATGGTGAAGGTGTGACTATGGTGAAGGTGTAATGAAGGTGAGACTATGGTGAAGGTGTGACTATGGTGAAGGTGTGATGAAGGTGAAGGTGTGATGAAGGTGAAGGTGTGACTAAGGTGAAGGTGTGATGAAGGTGAAGGTGTGACGATGGTGAAGGTGTGACTATGGTGAAGGTGTGACTATGGTGAAGGTGTGATGAAGGTGAAGGTGTGATGAAGGTGAAGGTGTGACGATGGTGAAGGTGTGACTATGGTGAAGGTGTGACTATGGTGAAGGTGTGATGAAGGTGAAGGTGTGATGAAGGTGAAGGTGTGACGATGGTGAAGGTGTGACTATGGTGAAGGTGTGACTATGGTGAAGGTGTGATGAAGGTGAAGGTGTGACGATGGTGAAGGTGTGGTGAAGGTGTGACTAAGGTGAAGGTGTGACTAAGGTGAAGGTGTGATGAAGGTGAAGGTGTGACGATGGTGAAGGTGTGGCTACAGACGTGACGATGAAGTCGTTCAGTCATCTTCATCACTGTCCCTCATGCTGATCCCCTGCAAGGCGTCGCCTGCCTTGACGGCCACAGTGGCTTCCTCCAGTGCCAGGCGGTTGCAGACGCTCTCGTAGTTCTTGTTGCTGAGGGTGGTGTCCAACACACCCTGCAGGCGGAAGTCTCTGAAGGTCTTCTGCGCAGCCAGACGTGGGAGGTCAGAGGTCAAACACCAGCAAGGAGCTCTCAGGGTGTCTTTTGCTCACCTTCACCATCTTGATGAGGGTCTTCAGCTGGTAGAGATGAAGCTGCAGGTCCAACCTGTCCGTCAACCACCCACACAGCATCTTCATGCTGCTGCTGTACCATTGCTGCACACAACACCATGGACACAATCATGCTGAGGAACCTGCAGCGGAACCTGCATAGGAGCCTGCTGAGGAACCTGCATAGGAGCCTGCTGAGGAACCTGCATAGGAGCCTGCTGAGGAACCTGCTGAGAAACTTTCATAGGAGTCTGCTGAGAAACCTTCTTAGGAACCTGCATAGGAGCCTGCTGAGGAACCTTTTGAGGAACCTGCATAGGAGCCTGCTGAGGAACCTGCATAGGAGCCTGCTGAGAAATCTTCTGAGGAACCTGCATAGGAGCCTGCTGAGGAACCTTTTGAGGAACCTGCATAGGAGCCTGCTGAGGAACCTGCATAGGAGCCTGCTGAGAAATCTTCTGAGGAGCCTGCATAGGAGCCTGCTGAGGAACCTTTTGAGGAACGTGCATAGGAGCCTTTTGAGGAACCTGCATAGGAGCCTGCTGAGGAACCTGCTGTGAAACTTTCATAGGAGTCTGCTGAGAAAACTTCTTAGGAACATGCATAGGAGCCTGCTGAGGAACCTGCATAGGAGCCTGCTGAGAAATCTTCTGAGGAACCTGCATAGGAGCCTGCTGAGGAACCTTTTGAGGAACCTGCATAGGAGCCTGCTGAGGAACCTGCATAGGAGCCTGCTGAGGAACCTGCATAGGAGCCTGCTGAGGAACCTGCATAGGAGCCTGCTGAGGAACCTGCATAGGAGCCGGCATAGGAACCTTTTGAGGAACCTGCATAGGAGCCTTTTGAGGAACCTGCATAGGAGCCTTTTGAGGAACCTGCATAGGAGCCTGCTGAGGAACCTGTATAGGAGCCTGCATAGGAGCCTTTTGAGGAACCTGCATAGGAGCCTTTTGAGGAACCTGCATAGGAGCCTGCTGAGGAACCTGTATAGGAGCCTGCATAGGAGCCTTTTGAGGAACCTGCATAGGAGCCTGCTGAGGAACCTTCTGAGGAACCTGCATAAGAGCCTGCTGATGAACCTTCTGAGGAACCTGCATAGGAGCCTGCTGAGAAACCTGATGAGAAACCTTCTGAGGAATCTGCATAGGAGTCTGCTGAGAAACCTTCTGAGGAACCTGCTGAGGAACCTTCTGAGGAACCTGCATAGGAGCCTGCTGAGAAACCTGATGAGAAACCTTCTGAGAAACCTCCATAGGAATCTGCTGAGAAACCTTCTGAGAAACCTGCATTGGAGCCTGCTGAGGAACCTTCTGAGGAACCTGCATAGGAGCCTGCTGAGGAACCTGCATAGGAACCTGCATAGGAGCCTGCTGAGGAACCTTCTGAGGAACCTGCATAGGAGCCTGCTGAGGAACCTTCTGAGGAACCTGCATAAGAGCCTGCTGAGGAACCTTCTGAGGAACCTGCATAGGAGCCTGCTGAGAAACCTGCATAGGAGCCTGCTGAGGAACCTTTTGAGGAACCTGCATAGGAGCCTGCTGAGGAACCTGCTGAGGAACCTGCTGAGAAACCTTCTGAGAAACCTGCATAGGAGCCTGCTGAGAAACCTTCTGAGGAACCTTCTATGGACTACACTGGTTCTGCAAGACCAAGGAGCAGGGCAGGAGAAGGACTTCAGTCCAGCCTTCATGAGGGATCAACTTGAGTGGAACTAGCAAGAACCTTTAAGGAGGAACAGGAACTTTCTCAGAACTTTTATCTTGTGTGCAGTTGAAGTTCTAAGAAGCAAACATCATCACATTTGACCAAAGCTAACACGTTCTAGAACAAAAGTGACCTAAGTGCCGACTAGCTAATTTTTTTAACGGCCCACGACACAATTGTTAGCATTCTAATATTAGCATGCTAGCTTTTTTGCTAATTTTGAATGTATACACATTAGAGTCAAAAACTGTTGCTACTTGACGAATGATACCTGTTAGCATGCTAAAGTTAATATGCTAGTTTTTTTCAGCTAATGTTGTAGCTGTACACCTTTTTGTACTTGATGCATGTTAATGTTAGCATGCTAGCATTTTAAAAAATCAGGTACACACCTCAAAGTACTATATTTTGAAACATTACCACAAGTTACAGTTAGCATTTTTGCATGCTAACATTAGCATGCTACATATTTAGCTAAGTTAGCAGGTATTTTACTAATGTTAACAGTAAGCCTGATATTTTTTGCATGTTAGCATAGTTTTGTTAGCATGATAGCTTATTTTTTTAATATATACACAAGTCTCAAAAACTGTTGCTACTGGACAAATGATACCTGTTAGCATGCTGACGTTAATATGCTAGCTTTTTTCAGCTAACTTTGTAGGTATATACCTCAGTCACAATTTGGTACTTGATGCATGCTAATGTTAGCATCTTCAACACATTTTACAGGTAAACACCTCAGAGTAAATTGTTTAGAATGCTAACATTAGCATGCTACATTTTTAAGCTAAGTTAGCATGTATACACTTTAGTATCAACTATTTCTGGTATTTTACTAAAGTTAACGTAAGACTGCTATTTTTGCATGTTAGCGTAGTTTTGTTAGCATGCTAGCTTTTTAATTTTTTTTTATTTTTTTACTAATTTTGAATATATACACACAAGTCTCAAAAACTGTTGCTACTGGACGAATGATACCTGTTAGCATACTGACGTTAATATGCTAGCTTTTTTCAGCTAACTTTGTAGGTATACACCTCAGTCATATTTTGGTACTTGATGCATGCTAATGTTAGCATCTTCAACACATTTTACAGGTAAACACCTCAGAGTAATATATTGTTTAGAATGCTAACATTAGCATGCTACATTTTTAAGCTAAGTTAGCAGGTATACACTTTAGTATGAGCTATTTTTTGATATTTTACTAATGTTAAGGGTAAGCCTGCTATTTTTTGCATGTTAGCGTACTTTTGTTAGCATGCTACCTTTAAAAAAAAATATTTTTTGACAAATTTTGAATATATACACACAAGTCTCAAAAACTGTTGCTACTGGACGAATGATACCTGTTAGCATGCTGACGTTAATATGCTAGCTTTTTTCAGCTAACTTTGTAGGTATACACCTCAGTCATATTTTGGTACATGATGCATGCTACTGCTAACATCTTCAACACATTTTACAGGGTAAACACCTCAGAGTAATATATTTTTTAGAATGCTAACATTAGCATGCTAATTTTTTTTTAGCTAATTGAGCAGGTACACACTTGAAGGTCCTGTATCTTTGTATTTCACGATTGTAAGTGTGCTATTGGTCACATGTTAACATGCTAGTTTTTTTTAGCTTATAATTTTGTTACTTGACGCTATCTGGCTAGCGTGCTAACTTTTAGCGTTTTAGCACGGCTGTGGAGCTTCAGCATTCACATCATTTCTGCAGAAATTGCAATCATATATTGTACTGGTTTTGAAGATGAAAATACCAAATCTTTTGATTTGTCAGTGCGTGGAAAAAAAAATGGGGCACCCGTGTTCTAGAAGGTTCTCCTCTATGCTAATGGCAAAGAAGCACAGCCCGCGAGCAAGCGCCAAACGATCACATGGAGGTTCAGGGCTGCGAATCAAACGCACTTTTTTTTGCCTCCGAAGGGCGCGCCACTCTTGCGGCGGGTGGGACGCCGCTTCTATTCAGCGGATTGGCGGCGGCGGGAGATTGCTGTGACACGGCGGTGACCCCAAAATATTCAGATGAGCGCGCTGGCGTAATTACTTTGGCGAGCAAAACATCATTCTTGCCGTTCTAAAAGACCAAAAACATTCAGGGTCGGCAAACACTTAACTCTTCCACCTCTGACCCCCTCCGGTGGCGGAATGGTGTAATTACGCGCTTGTAAATTAACACTTGGACTGTCTTAATACCTCTGGAGAGACGTGTTATTATTAAGGAAGAAGGAACACAAGCATGGATATGGACACGCCCCCTTTTTAACAACCCTGTCGTCATGGAAACATACGCAACACAATGTTGGCATATTGTGTCGCATGTTATTAGGACACTTTTTTATCATTTGTAATAATAATAATATTATAAGCAATAATATATACATATATATAAATCATATATTCTAACACCTTTTATGCTGATTTATTTTTAATGTACAACACATGATATCGCATTATCTTAGATGGGAAAGTGGACAACAATATATATCGATGCGATAGCATCAAAAAACAAGGATCGGATGATATCAGCGAGCATGTAAAATGTGTGATATCAGGTGCGACACAAGCAGTCCTGTCACGAGTTTACTTGTGTGTGTGATATCATGTGCGATACAAGCAGTCCTGCGGCGTGTTTACTTGTGTGTGATATCATGTGCGACACAAGCAGTCCTGCGGCTTTTTTACTTGCGTGTGATATCATCTGCGATACAAGCAGTCCTGCGGCATGTTTACTTGCGTGTGATATCATGTGAGATACAAGCAGTCCTGCAGTGTGTTTACTTGTGTGTGTGTGATATCATGTGCGATACAAGCAGTCCTGTTGCCTGTTTGCTTGTGTGATATCATGTGCGATACAAGCAGTCCTGCTGCTTTTTTAGTTGCGTGTGGTATCATCTGCGATACAAGCAGTCCTGCAGCAAGTTTACTTGCGTGTGATATCATCTGCGATACAAGCAGTCCTGCAGCAAGTTTACTTGTGTGTGATATCATGTGAGATATGAGCAGTCCTGCAGTGTGTTTACTTGTGTGTGTCATAGCATGTGCGATACAAGCAGTCCTGCGGCTTTTTTACTTGCGTGTGACATCTGCGATACAAGCAGTCCTGCTGCTTTTTTACTTGTGTGTGATATCATCTGCGATACAAGGAGCCCTACAGCAAGTTTACTTGAGTGTGATATCATGTGAGATACAAGCAGTCCTGTTGCGTGTTTGCTTGTGTGTGAAATCATGTGAGATACAAGCAGTCCTGCAGTGTGTTTACTTGTGTGTGTGTGTGATATCATGTGCGATACAAACAGTCCTGCAGCAAGTTTACTTGTGTGCGATATGATGTGTGACACGCGCAATCCTGCGGCGTGTTTACTTGTGTGTGATATCATGTGCGATACAAGCAAGCAGTCCTGCGACTTTTTTTTACTTGCGTGTGATATCATCTGCGATACAAGCAGTCCTGCAGCAAGTTTACTTGTGTGTGATATCATGTGAGATATAAGCAGTCCTGCAGTGTGTTTACTTGTGTGTGTCATAGCATGTGCGATACAAGCAGTCCTGCGGCTTTTTTACTTGCGTGTGATATCTGCGATACAAGCAGTCCTGCTGCTTTTTTACTTGTGTGTGATATCATCTGCGATCCAAGGAGCCCTACAGCAAGTTTACTTGAGTGTGATATCATGTGAGATACAAGCAGTCCTGTTGCGTGTTTGCTTGTGTGTGATATCATGTGAGATACAAGCAGTCCTGCAGTGTGTTTACTTGTGTGTGTGTGATATCATGTGCGATACAAACAGTCCTGCAGCAAGTTTACTTGTGTGCGATATCATGTGTGACACGAGCAATCCTGCAGCGTGTTTACTTGTGTGTGTGTGATATTATGTGCGATACAAGCAGGCCTGCGGCTTTTTTACTTGCGTGTGATATCTGCGATACAAGCAGTCCTGCAGCAAATTTACTTGAGTGTGATATCATGTGCGATACAATCAGTCCTGTGGCGTGTTTACCTGTGTGTGATATCATGTGCGATACAAGCAGTCCTGTCGCGTGTTTACTTGTGTGTGATATCATGTGCAATACAAGCAGTTCTGCAGCGTGTTTACTAGTG
>NC_084733.1:82750618-82850618 GCF_033978785.1 Entelurus aequoreus
ATGCTGTGCTTCATTCCACTCAAGACATAATTAAAGGTCATTGACCCAAAAAAATCTCATGATGTCCACTAGATGTTGACAAATATACAACATTTAAGTCGTCAGACTTTTAAAATTATGAATGCAATCTCCATGCGGGTAAGAAAAGTATTGTGGAAAGAGATTATTCTAGATTATACCTAATGTCATGACTGGTTTTATTGATTATTGACTATTTTATTGATTATGGGACAAGCAGTAGAAAACGGATGGATGGTACTTTTTCGTCACTTATTGTTTGTCTTTGGTACACTAATGTGTATATTTTAGGCCATTGGTTCTTTGTTTTATTTTTGCAAAAAAAAAAAATAAAAATTTTTTATATTGCTCTTTTTATCTTTGGTATGAACATTATTATGTAAAGTCGAAGTTATTGTTTTTTTTTTTTGGTTGTTTGTTGTTGCCATTTTTGTATTACAATATTTTATTATTTGATCATGTTGTACTGCATTGTAATCTTTTGTTTTGTGTGATGTTTTTTTTGCCTGGACCCCAGGAAGAATAGTCTCCACTGCGGTGTAGACTAATGGGGATCCTTAATAAACTAAACTAAACTAAATTCGTAATTAATTTAACGACGTCTCACGGGCCAATTTCAAGACGTCGGCGGGCCGCACTTGGTATTGACACCCCTGGCTTAGTTGTGGTGCAGGAAAACCAAGTGGGTTTTTTTTGACACGGATGACAACATTATAACGTGTTTAGTGATATTTGTTAGCATCAAAAAAATATCCTTAATCGTATTAATAAAGTAGATTAACAAATAAGCTAATTAGCGTAGCTATCTTGATATCGCTGGCAAACATTGCTGAACAACAAATCATGAGACAACATCTGAAATAAAAACAACTGCAGACATGAATTGTAGATGCGAGTAATATTTGTCGCAGGAAATCAACTGCAAACAAACTTATCCTTTTTCTCATTAGCACCACGATCACAGCAGCACTCGTTATGTCAATCAAATACGTGAGCTAGCGATGCACCAATACAACCGACTTTGTCTTTCACCGCTTAATGTTTAATTTGTGGACCCCTCAGATGTAAAGACATGATGTGCCTGCAATATTTTCTTCTCTAAATACCGTGAGTGTCGAATAAAGTGAGCTGGCAGTAACCTCTTGGTCATGATAAATAGTTGAAATATTTAAAAAATATTTTTCTTCATTATGTTAAAATCTACTCTACTAATGATATATTATTGGGCACTTGTCTATATGCTGCTGCATCTTTGTGGCTGTTTTGACGCAGCTCTTTGCACACTATTTGCAAATGTACACCGCCTTTCCGCCTACAATGGTTGGGGTGAAACGTCTCCACACGTCAGACGGTGTACGTGGCATTATTCTGTTTGTATTTATTCATTCTTGTAAACCACTAACGCAATGCCACACGCGGATATAAATAGTCAGCTAAACAATTGGAGTAGTCTTTAAAAATATTTTACTGATGGACAAATGAATAGAAATAGGCTGGATGAATAAACGAACACTCAATCAGCAATCCTACATTCTTGTATGACAACAGAATGGCGAGCAGAACCGAAGGCAGAGGAAACTACACCTTTTGACTTAGTGTTTGCGAGTTGAACTTTACAGATCACAAAAAAGGTCAATTCGGATCGCTAACGTTGTTAGCATAAATGAATGGGATTTAACATAGAGAAAATGAGCATCACGGCTAACGGAGAAATATTTTTGCTTCGTTGTGAGACTGTGGTGGTACATAAACCTAGCTAGCTAGAGATATTGGCCCCAAAATCATTTAAGAAGTACAGGAACAGCTAACTAGCTTGAGTGGAAGTCTGCTGGAGTAGTCTGCAGTCATACAATAACAAGCAATTACACCTCTATTACACTTAAATACCATAGATCAAATATATTTACCCCAGTAATATCATCAAAACTTACCTGACTGGATGAAGTCCTTGGGCTCAAATACTAGTGTGGCCTCAATAGCCCTGCTGTAGTGTGTAGCATGCTGGGAATGATCTGTGCATGTGTTGGAAGAATGCACTGCACATGTGATGGAGGAATGCACAGTGCAGGGTTGAAATTCTACTGAATTTGCATTAAATCAGTTTTCTTTTAGCTAATAATCATGCTGCAAGATCTAGCATGTTGCATTCAATGTTTATTCCCATTAATTCCCATGGAAAGTTTCCAACTTTGAATATTCCCGGAATTTTGCAACCCTACACAATGTTCCGCTTCCTGTTTGAGATGGACGACACCTGTGTGTGACACCAGTGTGTGACACCATGTTGCAATTCCTGTTTGAGATGGGTTACATATGTGACACAATGTTCCACTTCCTGCTCAGCAACTTCACAACACACTGAAGAGGAACATCACCCCGTGTGTGTGTGTGTGTGTGTGCACTTGTTTCACCATCCTTGTGTGGACATACACTTGACAAACCATCCTTTCTGTGAGGACCTTTTGACTTGTGAGGATATTTGCCTGGTCCTCACAACTACAGAAGTAAAACTTTTTTTTTTACTTTGTGTGTTTTGCATTCTGAAGTGAGGTTGCAACTCTCTACTCCCATCTAGTGCTAGATATTTTTTTTTTCATCATTCTAGCTATAGTGGAAAGGGGGGCCCTCACAACCTACTAACCAAACATGGGTCCACACAAAGTAGGCAAGACATATATGTGTGTGTGTGTGTGTGTGTGTGTGTGTGTCACAAGCCTTCTCAATAAACATTATTGTAACCATAAGACTGAAAAGAGGAAAAAGAAGAAGAGAGAGGAAAAAAAGGAGAAGACAAGTAATAATAAGAAGAAGAAGAAGGAAAAAAAAGGAAAAGAGGGAAAACAAGGAGAAGGAGATAAAAAGAAAAAAGAAAGAAAATGAAGAAGAATCAAAATAAAATCAAGAAAACAAAGAGATAAAGAAGAGTAGAAAAATGGACTTACATCAAAGATTTTTTCCAAGTAGAGTTCATCATTGATGGAATCACGAAGGATGTCTTGATTGAGTCGTATGAATGTGATGTAGGTGTCTGCCATGTCCATTCCTGCTTTCTGGAACACACATCACAACTTATTATTATTATATTGAAATATATTTTTTAATTTCAAATGTGCATAAAAACAAGAGCAAGCCTGATCCAATACAGTGCTGTAGCCTTAACAGCCATTATAACAAAATGAAAAGAATGGAGAATAAAAAACAAAAACAAATGAGCATTGGACTTTCTTTATTTTTATTTTTTACATATTTGAAAAGGAGTGAGAAGAAGTTTACACTTATTATAAATTAATAATTAATATTACATTGTTATTATACACTACATTCATATTATTATATTACGCTGTTATTACACTACATCAATATTATATTAAGATTGTGTGGTATGAATGTGATGTAGGTAACACGCATCACAACTTATTTAAGGCCTACTGAAAGCCACTACTACCGACCACGCAGTCTGATAGTTTATATATCAATGATGAAATCTTAACATTGCAACACATGCCAATACGGCCGGGTTAACTTATAAAGTAAATTTCCCGGGAAATAGCCGGCTGAAAACGTCTCGGTATGATGACGTTTGCGCGTGACGTCACGGATTGTGCGGAAGTATTGGGACACCATTGTGTCCCAATACAAACAGCGTCTGTTTTCATCGCAAAATTCCACAGTATTCTGGACATCTGTGTTGGTGAATCTTTTGCAATCTGTTTAATGAACAGAGGTGGGACCAAGTCATTGCTTTGCAAGTCACAAGTAAGTCTCAAGTCTTTGCCCTCAAGTCTCGAGTCAAGTCCCGAGTCAAGACAGGCAAGTCCCGAGTCAAGTCCAAAGTCAAGACTGGAAAGTCTCAAGTCAAGTCACAAGTCCTGCATTTTGAGTTTCGAGTCCTTTCAAGTCCTTTTGACCACAGACTAATATTTTTACACAGATTGTGTATGCTTTTAAACCGCTGTATTTATTTATTAAAACAAGTGCATTTGAAATAGCAGGAAAGAAAATAGTACTGACATTGCAATTCATAATAGCACTATTAACCAGTCATTTTAATAGTTTAAACAATTTTAAACATTTAACTCATTCCTTTACAGAATAAACACATTTGCAAAAACAAGTGCAACTGTACTTATTTGTACAAAAGTGTTAACATTGTATTTCCATGGCATATTGCATTGTAACTAGTTCCACAGCAGTTTCTATTCTGTTCTTACCTTATCTCATTGATCTCATCTCATACTGTATGTGTGTTGATGTGTGCGTACACATGAAAAACATAACAAATACATGAACATAACAATGAACAGAGTTGTACTTTTTAGATGTCAGGGCCCTATGCAATATGTACACATATTCTTAATATAGTATATATTTTAACTGACCTTTATTTGACTATGTTTGTCTTTTTGTAGGTGGCTAAAATATGCGGTGCTGCTGACCGCCGTCTAACGTTATGTTACTGTGTGTGATACATTGACTAACGTAACGTTAAGTATAGGTACCTCATGCAACCCTGCTTAAAAAATCACTTGACAAAAAGTATGAATAAGGTAGCAAACTGCAGTGGACGCAACATATTGCCGTGTTTGAAATGACGTTATAACCATAAACATCTTATAAGTAGTCGCAATATTGGTTGCTGTGACGCGAGCAATTTGCATCTTGAAGTGGTGATGAGGAGCCGGCGAGCAGCCTAAACTGACAGTTGACAGGTAGAAAACAAAGATGCCGGGCTGGTGTTCAGCGTTTTCCTGCTCAAATGAGCGGACTGTTGAAAATAGGAATCGGGGATTACTTTTCACAAGTAAGATTTAACATTAATGTACTATTGGTTGTATTTTATGAAAATAACATTACCACAGAGTTGAGAAGGAGCAAAGATCTTCAATATTTGTATGTGAAAATCACAAATAAATCTTCTGGGGGAGGATGACGCCCCTACAGGGGTTTGGTTTACAAACTTTCTGCCCCACCTAAAACAAAATTCACCAGCCGCCACTGATTATAATGCATTCTCATTTTAGGCAAAATATAAGACAATACTTTCTTAACAGTATAATTGTAACCAGGAATAAGTCTTCAAGTAACAATATTCAAATACTAACATTGTTGGGTAAAACAGAATTTGGTTTTATTCTGAATCCAGTGAAACAGATTGGTGGTTTTAGCTGATATAAAGACTTTCAGGTGTTTATATATGTTGAAGTATTTGGCAGACGCTTTTATCCAAAGCGACATACATAAAAAATACATATATAACAATCACTGTAAACATGATCATTTAAGGGAAGAATGTAATACAAAATATCAATACAAAGTGTCAAGACAGAATAAACTCTCTGCTGCTGCAGCAACAGAGATACGGTCTATAAAATATATAGATATCTAATGTATTCATACATTGTTTATGTAGCATGTATATATAACGTAATCATATTGTTTCTTCAATTTAAAAATAGCTGACCGTTTTTTCCCCTTCTCTGGGATTATATTCCCAGTTTTAATCTCGGACGTCTGGTCACTTATAGCATATAAGAATATTCTATTACTGTTAAGCAAACTATGAATAATAAAACATGTGTCCGTTATCATAGCTACACGTATGACAAAAAAGCGCGTGAAAATGAGTGGTATTCAGTGAGGTAAAATGAATTAAATGCGTTGACAGTTCATTGCTCCTGCCAAATGAATTGCACTGAGTGGAGCGGATCACCACTCCAAGATGGCGGCCCCGCGTCTCGTCTGCGCCAGTAGGCAGTAGCGCTCGATGCTGTGTACCCTTATAAGATGTCTATGGTTATGACGTTAGCAGTGAGTTTACAGCCTCACTGATTTAACTACACAGCAAATAAAAGTCATGTTACTTAGCCAATAAACGTTATCTTACATTCAAAACTTACCCTTCTTTGTGCAACTTCAAATGTCGAACGAAGTTGGAAGTTGTTGCGTCTCCGTCTGTAATATTCGAACTGTGTGATTTGCATACGGCAATTCGTTGACCAAGTCGTAGTTTTTATACCCGAACGAAACCAACTTTGGTATAAATCTTTCTCACTGGCGCGTTGTTTGACAACTCTTGTTCATTGGTTGTCCTGCAATTTGATTGGCTGAATGCTGTGTGATGAAAACAATGTAGATTTAATTTGATTGGCTGTTGTACTGAGAGCACACACGCTGACACGCAGCACACACGCTGATAGACAGACACGTACAAAATGAAAGCTACGGAGCGCTCCCAAATAACTTTTTTAAGCTTTAGGTTTTGGGGAAAGTAGCAAGTCATGTCAAGTCAAAAGCCTCAAGTCCAAGTGAAGTCACAAGTCATTGATGTTAAAGTCTAAGTCGAGTTGCAAGTCTCTTTACATTTTGTCAAGTCGAGTCTAAAGTCATCAAATTCATGACTCGAGTCTGACTCGAGTCCAAGTCATGTGACTCGAGTCCACACCTCTGTTAATGAACAATGAAGACTGCAAAGAAGAAAGTTGTAGGTGGGAAGCGGTGTATTAGCGGCTGGCTGCAGCAACACAACCAGGAGGACTTTGACATGGATAGCAGATGCGCTATCCGACGCTAGCCGCCGACCGCACCGATGATCGGGTGAAGTCCTTCGTCGTGCCGTCGATCGCTGGAACGCAGGTGAGCACGGGTGTTGATGAGCAGATGAGGGCTGGCGTAGGTGGAGAGCTAATATTTTTAGCATAGCTCTGTCGAGGTCCCGTAGCTAAATTAGCTTTAATGGCGTCGTGAGCAACAGCATAGCTAGGCTTCGCCAGGCGGGACAGCATTAACCGTGTAGTTACATGTCCAGGGTTTGGTTCGGTGTCTCCTGATAGTAGTATTGTTGATCTTCTGTCTATCCTTCCAGTCAGGGGCATGTTTCTTCTGTTTCTATCCGCAGTTAAGCACGATGCTATCACGTTAGCTCCGAAGCTAAAGTGCTTCGCCGATGTATTGTCGTGGAGATAAAAGTCACTGTGAATGTCCATTTCGCGTTCTCGACTCTCATTTTCAAGAGGATATAGTATCCGAGGTGGTTTAAAATACAAATCCGTGATCCACAATAGAAAAAGGAGAAAGTGTGGAATCCAATGAGCCAGCTTGTACCTAAGTTACGGTCAGACACTATAGTACTACACAACATTGTTGTCACACACTATAGTACTACACTACACTGTTGTCACACACTATAGTACTACACAACACTGTTGTCACACACTATAGTACTACACTACACTGTTGTCACACACTATAGTACTACACAATATTGTCATACTCTATAGTAATAACATAACACTGTTGTTACACACTATAGTAATACACAACACTGTTGTCACACACTATAGTACTACACTACACTGTTGTCACACACTATAGTACTACACTACTCTGTTGTCACACACTATAGTACTACACTACACTGTTGTCACACACTATAGTTCTACACAACACTGTTGTCACACACTATAGTACTACACTACACTGTTGTCACACACTATAGTACTACACAACATTGTCACACTCTATAGTAATAACATAACACTGTTGTTACACACTATAGTACTACACAACAGTGTTGTCACACACTATAGTACTACACAACATTGTTGTCACACACTATAGTACTACACAACATTGTTGTCACACACTATAGTACTACACAACATTGTCACACTCTATAGTAATAACATAACACTGTTGTTACACACTATAGTACTACACCACAGTGTTGTCACACACTATAGTACTACACAACATTGTTGTCACACACTATAGTACTACACAACATTGTTGTCACACACTATAGTACTACACAACATTATCACACTCTATAGTAATAACATAACACTGTTGTTACACACTATAGTACTACACAACATTGTTGTCACACACTATAGTACTACACTACACTGTTGTCACACACTATAGTACTACACAACATTGTTGTCACACACTATAGTACTACACAACATTGTCACACTCTATAGTAATAACATAACACTGTTGTCACACACTATAGTACTACACAACATTGTTGTCACACACTATAGTACTACACAACATTGTTGTCACACACTATAGTACTACACAACATTGTCACACTCTATAGTAATAACATAACACTGTTGTTACACACTATAGTACTACACAACACTGTTGTCACACACTATAGTACTACACGACATTGTCACACTCTATAGTAATAACATAACACTGTTGTTACACACTATAGTACTACACAACATTGTTGTCACACACTATAGTACTACACTACACTGTTGTCACACACTATAGTACTACACAACATTGTCACACTCTATAGTAATAACATAACACTGTTGTTATACACTATAGTACTACACGACAGTGTTGTCACACACTATAGTACTACACAACATTGTTGTCACACACTATAGTACTACACACCATTGTCACACTCTATAGTAATAACATAACAGTGTTGTCACACACTACAGTACTACACAACATTGTTGTCACACTCTATAGTACTACACAACATTGTTGTCACACTCTGTAACACTACACAACACTGTTGCCACACACTATAGTACTACACAACACTGTTGTCACACACTATAATACTACACAACACTGTTGCCACACATTATAGTACTACACAACACTGTTGT
This sequence comes from Entelurus aequoreus, assembly GCF_033978785.1. NCBI lineage: Eukaryota > Metazoa > Chordata > Actinopteri > Syngnathiformes > Syngnathidae > Entelurus > Entelurus aequoreus. Next base: position 82,759,282 of record NC_084733.1, read on the forward strand.
CACACACCTGTAGTACTACACAACACTGTTGTCACACACTATAGTACTACACAACACTGTTGTCACACACTATAGTACTACACAACACTGTTGTCACACACTATAGTACTACACAACAGTGTTTTGAGTGTGAGGACAGCAGCAAGTGTGTGTCAGTGTGAGGACAGCAGCAAGTGTGTGTGTCAGTGTGAGGACAGCAGCAAGTGTGTGTGTCAGTGTGAGGACAGCAGCAAGTGTGTGTCAGTGTGAGGACAGCAGCAAGAGTGTGTGTCAGTGTGAGGACAGCAGCAAGTGTGTGTCAGTGTGAGGACAGCAGCAAGTGTGTGTGTCAGTGTGAGGACAGCAGCAAGTGTGTGTCAGTGTGAGGACAGCAGCAAGTGTGTGTCAGTGTGAGGACAGCAGCAAGTGTGTGTCAGTGTGAGGACAGTAGCAAGTGTGTGTGTCAGTGTGGGGACAGCAGCAAGTGTGTGTCAGTGTGAGGACAGCAGCAAGTGTGTGTGTCAGTGTGAGGACAGCAGCAAGTGTGTGTCAGTGTGAGGACAGTAGCAAGTGTGTGTGTCAGTGTGGGGACAGCAGCAAGTGTGTGTCAGTGTGAGGACAGCAGCAAGTGTGTGTCAGTGTGAGGACAGCAGCAAGTGTGTGTGTCAGTGTGAGGACAGCAGCAAGTGTGTGTGTCAGTGTGAGGACAGCAGCAAGTGTGTGTCAGTGTGAGGACAGCAGCAAGTGTGTGTGTCAGTGTGAGGACAGCAGCAAGTGTGTGTCAGTGTGAGGACAGCAGCAAGTGTGTGTCAGTGTGAGGACAGCAGCAAGTGTGTGTCAGTGTGAGGACAGCAGCAAGTGTGTGTCAGTGTGAGGACAGCAGCAAGTGTGTGTCAGTGTGAGGACAGCAGCAAGTGTGTGTGTCAGTGTGAGGACAGCAGCAAGTGTGTGTGTCAGTGTGAGGACAGCAGCAAGTGTGTGTGTCAGTGTGAGGACAGCAGCAAGTGTGTGTGTCAGTGTGAGGACAGCAGCAAGTGTGTGTCAGTGTGAGGACAGCAGCAAGTGTGTGTCAGTGTGAGGACAGCAGCAAGTGTGTGTGTCAGTGTGAGGACAGCAGCAAGTGTGTGTGTCAGTGTGAGGACAGCAGCAAGTGTGTGTGTCAGTGTGAGGACAGCAGCAAGTGTGTGTCAGTGTGAGGACAGCAGCAAGTGTGTGTGTCAGTGTGAGGACAGCAGCAAGTGTGTGTCAGTGTGAGGACAGCAGCAAGTGTGTGTGTCAGTGTGAGGACAGCAGCAAGTGTGTGTGTCAGTGTGAGGACAGCAGCAAGTGTGTGTGTCAGTGTGAGGACAGCAGCAAGTGTGTGTCAGTGTGAGGACAGCAGCAAGTGTGTGTCAGTGTGAGGACAGCAGCAAGTGTGTGTCAGTGTGAGGACAGCAGCAAGTGTGTGTGTCAGTGTGAGGACAGCAGCAAGTGTGTGTGTCAGTGTGAGGACAGCAGCAAGTGTGTGTCAGCCATGATGCAACAGACTAACAGGAAGTGACACGTGAGGGCAGTCAGGCGGCTGTAATGCAGACAGACCAGCAGGCAGCAAGACAGGCGTGTTGCGGAGGTTAAAGTGGGGTCACATGACCGCGGGGGAAGAGTGAGTGAGCAGGTGTGTGTGTGTGTGTGTGTGTGTGTGTGTGAGATGGACATCAGTGTGTCCTACAGAGGACAGGTGCGTGCTGCACATGAGGACTGTCAAGTCTTCAAAGACACTTTGAGGTCAGCAAGTTCTCCTCCTGTCATCTTCATCAAACATGGCCGCTGCAGGATCGTCTCTTCCCACCCATGACCCCAAACAGCCTGCCGGGACTCGAACCCAAACACACTGTCCAACTTTAGCATAGTTCCTTTTCCCCCCGCTCCATTGTGAGCATCTTCTGGTGGCAGCGTGTCAAAGAAAAGGAAAGCCTTCACACTTGAAAGCTGGACTGTTTTGACCATCACGAAGGATAGAGATGTCTTCTTTGAGCAGCATAGTGGTGTCATTACTCAGGTGATGTTTTTAATGAGACCAAAAGTGCTCATTTGCATAATCTAAAGGTTGGCAGGTCGGAAGACAAAGTGATATCAAAGTCTTTGAATACGGTATTTTATTATTGTATTACTGTATTTCAATATTTTATTACTGTATTTTATTATTGTATTACTATATTTTCTATTTTATTACTGTATTTAAATATTTTATTATTGTATTTTATTATTTTACTGTATTTTATTATTGTATTAATGTATTTTCTATTTTATTACTGTATTTCAATATTTTATTACTGTATTTTATTATTTTACTGTATTTTATTATTGTATTTTATTATTTTACAGTACTTTACTATTGTATTTTTATTGTACTACTGTATTTCAAAATGTTATTACTGTATTTTTTATTTTACCATATTTTATTTTGTATTACCATGTTTTATTTTATTACTGTATTTTATTATTTTACTGTACTTTATTATTGAATTTTTATTGTACTACTGTATTTCAACATGTTATTACTGTATTTTTTAATTTACCAAATTGTATTTTTGTATTACTGTATGTTTTATTTTATAACTATTTCAATAATCTATTACTGTATTTTATTATATTACTGTATTTTATCATTATCAACTATATTTTTATTTAATTACTGTATTTCCATATTTTATTACCATATTTTATTATTTTACCATATTTTATTTTTGCATTACAGCATTGTATTATTTTATTACTGTATTTCAATATTTTATAGCTGTATTTGAGTACTGTATTTTATTATTATATTACAATATTTCACTGTTGTATTTTATTTTGTAACTGTGTGTGATGTCCTCCATCAGTTCCACAACATTGTTGTCACACGCTGTAACACTACACAACAGTGTTGTCACACTCTATAGTACTACACAACACTCTTGTCACACACACTATAGTACTAAACAATACTGCTGTCACACACTAAAGTACTACACAACACTGTAGTGACACAGTACTACACAACATTGTTGTCACACACTATAGTACAAACATGCAACAATGTAACAAACATTGCAAACACTGTAACAAACAAACATGCAGCAATGTAACACACATGCAACAATGTAACAAACATTCAACAACGTAACAAACATGCAACAACATAAACATACAACAATGAAACATGCAACATACAACATAAAATACAACAATGAAACACACATACAACAAAGTAACAAACATACGACAATGAAACAAACATGCAACAATGAAACAAAAATACAACAATGAAAAGAACATCCAACAACACAAACATACAACAATGTAACAAACAGAAGAAAATAAGCATACAACAATGACACAGACATACGACAACGTAACAAACGTGCAACTACATAAACATACAACAATGAAACATGCAACAACATAAAAACACAACAATGACATACAACAACGTAACATAGAACAATAAAACAAACATGCAACAATAAAACAAAATACAATAATGAAACAAACATACAACAATGTAACAAACTTGCAACAACGTAACAAACATACAACAATGAAACACAAAACAATGTAACAAACATGCAACAACGTAACAAACATACAACAATGAAACAAAAATGCAACAATGAAAAAAACATACAGCAATGAAACAAAAATACAATAATGAAACAAACATACAACAATGTAGCAAACTTGCAACAACGTAACAAACACACAACAATGTAACAAACATGCAACAACGTAACAAACATACAATGAAACAAACATACAATAATGTAACAAACAGAAGAAAATAAGCATACAACAATGACACAAATATACAACAACGTAACAAACATGCAACAACATAAACATACAACAATGAAACATGCAACAACATACAAACACAACAATGAAACACACTTAAAACAACGTAACATATGACATTGAAAAAAAATATGCAACAATGAAACAAAAATGCAACAATGAAAAAAACATACAACAATGAAACAAAAATACAATAATGAAACAAACATACAACAATGTAGCAAACTTGCAACAATGTAACAAACATACAACAATGAAACACACAACAATGTAACAAACATGCAACAACGTAACAAAAATACAACAATGAAACAAACATGCAACAATGAAACAAAAATGCAACAATGAAAAAACATACAATGTAACAAACAGAAGAAAATAAGCATACAACAATGACACAAACATACAACAACGTAACAAACAGGCAACAGCATAAACATACAACAATGAAACATGCAACAACATAAAAACAACAATGAAACACACATACAACAACGTAACATACGACAACGAAACAAACATGCAACAATGAAACAAAAATGCAACAATGAAAAAAACATAATGAAACAAAACTACAATAATGAAACAAACATACAACAATGTAGCAAACTTGCAACAACGTAACAAACATACAACAATGAAACACACAACAATGTAACAAACATGCAACAATGTAACAAACATACAACAATGAAACAAACATACAACAATGAAACAAAAATGCAACAATGAAAAAACATACAATGTAACAAACAGAAGAAAATAAGCATACAACAATGACACAAACATACAACAACGTAACAAACATGCAACAACATAAAAACAACAATGAAACAGACATACAACGTAACATACGACAATGAAACAAACATGCAACAATGAAACAAAAATACAACAATGAAAAGAACATCCAACAACACAAACATACAACAATGTAACAAACAGAAAAAAATAAGCATACAACAATGACACAAACATACAACAACGTAACAAACATGCAACAGCTTAAACATACAACAATGAAACATGCAACAACATAAAAACACAACAATGACATACAACAACGTAACATACGACAATGAAACAAACATGCAACAATAAAACAAAATACAATAATGAAAGAAACATACAACAATGTAACAAACTTGCAACAACGTAACAAACATACAACAATGAAACACAAAACAATGTAACAAACATGCAACAACGTAACAAACATGCAACAATGAAACAATGAAACAAACATACAACGTAACAAACATACAATGTAACAAGCATACAACAATGTAACCTACAAAAACGTAAAAAACATACAACAACGTAACAAACATAACAATGAAACAACATACAACAATGAAACAAAGATGCAACATTGAAACAACAATGAAACAAACATACAACAATGAAACAAAGATGCAACAATGAAACAAACATACAATGTAACAAACATACAATGTAACAAACGTACAACAATGTGACATACAAAAACGTAACAAACATACAACAACGTAACAAACATAATGAAACAACATACAACAATGAAACAAACATGCAACAATGAAACAAACATACAACAATGAAACAAACATGCAGCAATGTAACAAAAATGACAATGTATCACACAACAACGTAACAAACATAATGAAACAACATACAACAATGAAACAAACATGCAGCAATGTAACAAAAATGACAATGTATCACACAATAACGTAACAAACATAATGAAACAACATGCAACAATGAAACAAACATACAACAATGAAACAAACATGCAGCAATGTAACAAAAATGACAATGTATCACACAACAATGTAACAAACATGCAGCAATGTAACAAAAATGACAATGTACCACACAACAATGTAACAAACATGCAGCAATGTAACATAATGTATCACACAACACCCATGCAGCCATCCATTCTCTACCGCTTGTCCCGTTCGGGGTCGCGGGGGGTGCTGGAGCCTATCTCAGCTGCATTCGGGCGGAAGGCGGGGTACACAACAACGTAACAAAAAAACAACAACGGACTAAACATTGTGCATGTAAATGCAGGGAGTCAATCCAACAACAACAACAATGTTGTGTAATTCCATCATATTCATGTGGTCTACACAACACTCAGGTACGTGCACACACGTGTATCAGCACAAATGTAGATGATGTCGCACGACAACACTCAATTACATGTGTGTGTGTGTGTGTCATCTGAGATGCTAAAGCTCATCCCGCCCCTCCAGGCTGAGTGTCAGTCTTCTTCACAGGTGTCGCCTCACGTTGACGAGGTGCCAAAGATGTGTGGCAGGTGGGAGACGAGGGCACAACTTCCGCCCGCATCAACAACATCCCTGATAGTCTACCGCAGCGTTTCTCAAAGTGTGGGGCGCGCCCCACTGGTGGGGAATAGAGACATGACAGGTGGGGCGCGAGGAACGGGAGGAAATTTCACTTTAAATTTTTTTATTTATTATTATATTCTTAGATTTTTTTTTTTACTATGCTTTCATTTTCTATACACACTGTAAATAACTTTGTGATTCTGTCTGTGAAATCCACTATATAAATAAATGTAAATTACTTATTTTTCCTGTAGGCTTTAAATTTCTAGGTAGGAGCGAAAGTTTGACAGACATAGCAACTAATGGGGGCGGGGCTAAGCGGAACAAACTTTTGCGGGGATGGGTAGCAGGCTAAGAGTGGCAGTGTCAAGCCTGCAACCCCGATTTGAAAAGCTGTGCAGTGCAAAACAGGCTCATTGCAGCCACTAATGCTGGAGTACTGTAAAACTCATGTTCACTTGCCCTGTCTTGCCAAATGCATAGCTCCTCCTTTTTTTTTTTTTGCAAAGATTGCAAAGTGGCACTTTTATTTTATTTATTATTGAACTTGATGCAAGTTATTTGATTTATTTTTGAACTTGATGCAAGTTATAACATTTTTATTTGATTTATTATTGAACTTGATGCAAGTTATAACACTTTTTTTGATTTATTATTGAACTTGATGCAAGTTATTTTATTTATTATTGAACTTGATGCAAGTTATAACACTTTTGTTTTATTTATTATTGAACTTGATGCAAGTTATTTTATTTATTATTGAACTTGATGCAAGTTATAACACTTTTTTGATTTATTATTGAACTTGATGCAAGGCAAGGCAAGGCAAGGCAACTTTATTTGTATAGCGCTTTTCATACACAAGGCAGACTCAAAGTGCTTCACAGACAACAAAGTGAAATGAAAGAAAATAAAAGCAAAATTAAAATGCAGACAATAAAAATAAAAACAGTGCAGACGTTAAAAGTTAAAAGATTAAAAGATTTAGCTGAAAGCTAAGGTGAACATAAAAGTCTTCAGTCTAGTTTTAAAAGTAGTGAGAGTTGGGGAGAGTCTGACATCTTCATGCAAGTTATTTTATTTATTATTGAACTTGATGCAAGTTATAACACTTTTGTATTATTTATTATTGAACTTGATGCAAGTTATTTTATTTATTATTGAACTTGATGCAAGTTATTTGATTTATTATTGAACTTGGTGCAAGTTATAACATTTTTATTTGATTTATTATTGAACTTGATGCAAGTTATAACACTTTTTTTGATTTATTATTGAACTTGATGCAAGTTATTTTATTTATTATTGAACTTGATGCAAGTTATAACACTTTTGTTTTATTTATTATTGAACTTGATGCAAGTTATTTGATTTATTATTGAACTTGATGCAAGTTATAACATTTTTATTTGATTTATTATTGAACTTGATGCAAGTTATAACACTTTTTTTGATTTATTATTGAACTTGATGCAAGTTATTTTATTTATTATTGAACTTGATGCAAGTTATAACATTTTTATTTGATTTATTATTGAACTTGATGCAAGTTATAACACTTTTTTTGATTTATTATTGAACTTGATGCAAGGTTTTTTATTTATTATTGAACTTGATGCAAGTTATAACACTTTTGTTTTATTTATTACTGAACTTGATGCAAGTTATTTTGTTTATTTTTGAACTTGATGCAAGTTATAACACTTTTATTTGATTTATTATTGAACTTGATGCAAGTTATAACACTTTTTTGATTTATTATTGAACTTGATGCAAGTTATTTTATTTATTATTGAACTTGATGCAAGTTATAACACTTTTGTTTTATTTATTATTGAACTTGATGCAAGTTATTTTATTTATTATTGAACTTGATGCAAGTTATTTGATTTATTATTGAACTTGATGCAAGTTATAACATTTTTATTTGATTTATTATTGAACTTGATGCAAGTTATAACACTTTTTTTGATTTATTATTGAACTTGATGCAAGTTATTTTATTTATGATTGAACTTGATGCAAGTTATAACACTTTTGTTTTATTTATTACTGAACTTGATGCAAGTTATTTTATTTATTATTGAACTTGATGCAAGTTATACCACAGCTGCACAGTTATCTTATTTATTATTGAACTTGATGTTATTTTATGTTATTGAGTTTGAATGTATACAACTTGATGTTCAATAAATTTGAAAATGTTAAGCTTGGCATTAGTGTTCTGTTGGGGCGATGGGGGCAGGTGGGGCTTGAAAACTCCCCCTTGTAAAAAGTGGGGGATGACAAAAAAAGTTTGAGAACCACTGGTCTACCTTCCACATGTCAACCAATACGGTGCCTCTACCTGGGACTCCATACCGGTACTCAACTCCATGGTACCAATTCCTGGTAGAGTTGACGAAAATTACTTTTTTTCTCTCCACACCTCTGATACTATGTGAAGCTGTACTTGGTAGTACCCACAAAATTACTTCAGTACCAATAAAACAAGGGTATCCAAACTGCGGTCCACCGTCGTGTTCAGTTTGGCCCGCTAAACGTCACAGGTCCATCTTAATTTACATATCTGACGGTATGATTGATGCAACTCTGCTGCCATCTTGTGGACAACGTGAGCAGTTCAGGTTGATGACCATGAATTGCACTTTGAAGTGTACACAGAACAGCATTTTTATATATGACCCAATCCAAACAACACACATTAGGGCTGGGCAATTAACCAAATATTGATGTCAATAATGGCTTCTCAGGATTATGAAAATATAACAATTGGGAAAAAAGATTCCGGAGTTTGTGACTGTCAAACGGATGAGGAGTGAACGAGTGAAAAAAAGACGTCTACTAGAAGTTTGGGACGTCGCCATGGTTACTACTTTTTATTTGACACAGCGCTACTTAATAATCACTAAACTCAACACACACACACACGTTTCTTGTCACGCTGTAACTAAATCTTCCTAAATGTTTCAAGCGTGTCATTCGCGCACCAAACACTCGGTGAAAGTTTGAGCGTGAGAACATCGGCGAGAACCAAACGACACCTCGGCCCGGCGCACCTGCCACCTGAACCTTGTCGTGACAAGCGGCAGGGGGGGGGCGTGGCCTTGCAGTGGCACCGCCCCGCCCCCATCAGCCCACCTGGAGAAGAAGCTTAGCCGACTCGGGTTGCCGGCACACAAAAGAGCCGGAGGCCGAGGAGGCGGCCACTTTGCCCTCTAAAAGCTGGAAGTCTGGAGTGGGCGTGGCCAGGTGGCGGCGGATTAGGACTGTTACGTGAGGCTGCTGTCAGCTGCTTAATGACGGAGCACTCAGCTCACCTGGTGTGTGTGTGTGTGTGTGTGTGTGCCTTTGCAGATCACATTTCCTGATATTAAGCGCACATTATGCTTGGGAATAAAAAGAAGCTTACGGGCACTTCCACGTATTTGCCGGCGGCTTTCACCTTTGGACGGAGACCACAAGAAGAAGAAGAAGAAGAAGACAGGAAGTGAGTTCAGACGGCTACTAAATGATCAGTGTGCCTGCAAGAAGAAGAAAAAGAAGAGTAGTCACCGTGAAGGAGAGGACGGAGGAGAAGAAGGTGCCTTGGTCGTATCTGGACAGTTTGGACAGAACGCCATCGAGGACCGCCGACAACTACAACACACAAAAATACACAAAAGTATGACTTTGTTGTTACATGTGTGCTACACAACATGTAGACACTAGTTACACAACATGGACAAATACACTCAGTCACTTGGACTGCCATTTGACTTTCTGATCATCATCTCATCCATTTACAGTATCTATAAAGTCTATTATTTCTATAACCTACTCTATTGACATTATGATGGACGTTCTTGTGCTGATACATTTGCTGCCATCTCTTGTTCCTCACATAGGTCCATGTGACCACTCATTTTTTACAACACATGTTTATCATGATGCTGCATATAAGGTATGGAGCCAAACTGCTCATTTGCAAGCCCAGTCCCTGGTCCCTAATGATAAAGTTAACACACACACAACACAGTTCCTTAAAAAACTTTCTTATTTGGGAAGTTATTTACAATTTATTTATTCCCCCAACATGAATTATTAGCATGAAAAAAGGAAAATTATATTTAAAATCAAGTACCAACAAACATTAATTATAATTTATTACTATATATATATATATATATATATATATATATATATATATATATATATATATATATATATATATATATATATATATATATATATATATATATATATATATATATATATATATATATGGCCAGATTTCAAAAATATATATTTCTTAAATATTTATTTATTATTACTTTTTTTTATTTTTTTATTGTTTTTTTTCTCCTTTTTTTTTTTTAATACTAAAAAAGCAAACCAACAACACTTTTATGTCCTATTTGGCTTTGTGGTATTGGAAAATAACTACATCTGTAAAATAACAATATTGACATTAAAAAAAAAATTTTTTAAAAAATGGAAAAAAAACAAACATTATAGCCAAAATACAACTTTGTTTGTTTTTTAATTTTTTTAATTCATTTAAAAATGTTTTATTTATTCTTGTGGAAAAAAAACAACACACTTTTCTGTACCATTTGGCTTTGAGGCATTATTTTAATTTTAATACATTTGTATTAAAAAATACAATTAATAATTACATAATAGATTAAAAACAAACTTTATGAGTAAAATACAACAACTTTATTAGTATTTTGTATTTTTTTTTGTGGATCGAATTCAAATGTTTTATTCATTAAAAAAAACCCAACTAATTACATAATGGAGTAACAACAAACATTATGGGCAAAATACAACTACTTTATTAGTATATATTTTAATTTGATCAAACTTAAATGTTTTATTTATTTAAGACAAAATACATAATTGAGTAGGAACAAACATTATGGGTAAAATACAACAACTTTCTTAGTATTTATTTTAATTCTATCAAATTTAAATGTTTTATTAAAAATAAATACATAATAGTGTAAGAAAAAACCTTGTGGGTAAAATACAACTACTGTATTAGTATTTAGTATTTATTTTAATTTTATCAAATGCAACCATTTTATTTATTTAAAAAATACATAATAGAGTAAAAACAAACATTATTGGTAAAATACAACTACTTTGTTAGGATTTATTTTTATTTTATCAAATTTAAACGTTTTATTTATTTAAAAAAAACATACACAATGGAACAAAAACAAACATTATGGGTAAACTACAACTACTTTCTTAATATTTAGTATTTATTTTTATTTGATCAAAGTTAAATGTTTTATTTATTTAAAAAAAAATCATAATAAAGTAAGAACAAACATGGGTAAAATACAACTACTTTCTTAGTATTTATTTTATTTGATCAAATTTAAATGTTTTATTTATTTAAAAAAATCATGATAAAGTAAGAACAAACATGGGCAAAATACATCTACTTTCTTAGTATTTATTTTTGTTTTATCACATTTAAATGTTTTATTTATTTAAAAAAATACATAATAGAGTAAGAACAAACATGGGTAAAATACAACATCTTTCTAAGTATTTTTATTTGATCAAATTTAAATGTTTTATTAAAAATAAATACATAACAGTGTAAGAAAAAAACCTTGTGGGTAAAATACAACTACTTTATTAGTATTTAGTATTTATTTTTATTTGATCAAATGCAACTGTTAAAATACAACAACTTTCTTAGTATTTATTTTAATTTGATCAAATTTAAATGTTTTATTAAAAATAAATACATAATAGTGTAAGAAAAAACCTTGTGGGTAAAATACAACTACTTTATTGGTATTTATTTTTATTTGATCAAATGCAACTGTTTTATTTATCTAAAAAATACATAAAAAAGTATGAACAAATATTATGGGTAAAATACAACTACTTTCTTAGTATTTATTTTATTTGATCAAATTTAAAAGTTTTATATATTTAAAAAAAATACACAATAGAATAAGAACAAACATTATGGGTAAACTACAACTACTATTTAGTATTTATTTTTATTTTATCAAATTTAAATGTTTTATTTATTTAAAAAAATCATAAAGTAAGAACAAACATGGGTAAAATACAACTACTTTCTTAGTATTTATTTTTATTTTATCACATTTAAATGTTTTATTTATTTAAAAAAATATATATATAATAGAGCAAGAACAAACATTATGGGTAAAATACAACTACTTTCTTAGTATTTATTTTTCTTTTATCATATTTAAACATTTTATTTATTTTTAAAAAAAATACACAACGGAGTAAGAACAAACATTATGGGTAAACTACAACTACTTTCTTAATATTAAGTATTTTATTTTATTTTATCAAATTTAAACGTTTTATTTATTTAAAAAAAATCATAATAAAGTGAGAACAAACATGGGAAATATACAACTACTTTCTTGGTATTTATTTTTATTTTATCACATTTAAATGTTATATTAATTTAAAAAAATACATAATACAGTAAGAACAAACATGGGTAAATACAACTACTTTCTTAATATTTATTTTATTTTATCACATTTAAATGTTTTATTTATTTAAAAAAATACACAATGGAGTAAAAACAAACATTATGGGTAAACTACAACTACTTTATTAATATTTAGTATTTATTTTAATTTTATCAAATTTAAATGTTTTATTTATTTAAAAAAATCATAATAAAGTAAGAACCAACATGGGGAAAATACAACTACTTTCTTAGTATTTAGTATTTATTTTTATTTTATCAAATTTGAATGTTTTATTTATTTAAAAAAAATCATAATAAAGTAAGAACATGGGTAAAATACAACTACTTTCTTAGTATTTATTTTTGTTTTATCACATTTAAATGTTTTATTTATTTTTTTAAATACATAATAGAGTAAGAACAAACATTATGGGTAAAATACAACAACTTTCTTAGTATTTATTTTTATTTTATCAAATTTAAATGTTTTATAAAATAATAGTTACATAACAGAGAAACAACAAACCTTGTGGGTAAAATACAACTACTTTATTAGTATTTGTTTTAATTTGATCAAATTTAACTGTTTTTTTATTAATTAAAAAAAACGGATTACATAATGGAGTAACAGTCTGTGAAATATATTGACATTCGAAATTTAACATGAAAAAAACAGCAAACGTTATACAACAAATGGGTTTTTTAATAGCAATGACAAAAATAGTCCACTGAAGTTAGATCAAAGGAGTGAAATAAACCGTAAATTCAATGAGGAGATGAATAGTGAATTATTGAAATATGTATAACTATTTGACAAATATTGAAAGAATGTTGGCGTCACCTTAGAGACCAGAGAAGAAATCATGTCTTTGAACGCCTCATCGATCAGGACATCGATTTTGGAGTGGTACTGTTGCTGCGGGGGAGGGGTGCCAAAGAGTACAACTTTTACTTTTATGGCTTTGACACACACACACACACACACACACACACACACACACACACACACACACACACACACACACACACACACACACACACACACACACACACACACACACACACACAGACACTTAAGCAGCTAATAGGTTCATTGTTCGTGTGAATGACATTCCGGGCTCTGGTGGAAGAAGCGAAGGAATCTGAAGGATAGGTTTTGTGCGCGCCGCACAATTAGCGCAGCCTTGTGAGGCTCCAGCTGCGAGGACCAAAGGCGCACACAAGATTCAATTAATCCGCCATTTCACGTCCGCTTTGGCCCTTCCGTGAAAAAAACCAACATATTCACGGCACCTTTTCCCCGGCGGGAGAACGGGGGCGGGGCTCGGCGCGTTGAATGGCGGCGGCCGGGGAGTTCGGGCCGCCACAATGGCCTTTCAGCGGCGGTCTAAAGAGCACCCAAATTAAAAAAATGTGAGCCACAAAGCGTGCGGATCGCTGGCGAACTGCAGGTCCAAAGAGGTCAGCGCCGTGGTTTCCTTAACGCGTCTACAAAATGTCTCTTAAGACGGCGCCTCGACTCCTGAGTTGGACGCTTGCAGTACCAAACGTGGCCACTGAGGCACCATGGCGCTTTGAGTTGCGCTCCATTTTTATCTGCAGAATAACAAGTACCGTATTTTTCGGACTATAAGTTGCATTTTTTTTAATAGTTTGGCCGGGGGTGCGACTTATACTCAGGAGCGACTTATGTGTGAAATTATTAACACATTACCGTAAAATATCAAATAATATTATTTAGCTCATTCACGTAAGGGACTAGAGCAGTGGTTCTTAACCTGGGTTCGATCGAACCCTAGGGGTTCGGCGGAGGTCAAGACACACCCGACTCTTCGTGTAAATACAATCTTCTCCCTATCGGCGTATTACGGATACGGCAACAGCTGACTGATTTGCAGGTGTGTAATTTGTTGTGAGTTTATGCACTGTGTTGGTTTTGTTCTTTGAACAAGGTGATGTTCATGCACGGTTCATTTTTTGCACCAGTAAAAAAAACATGGTAACACTTTAGTATGGGGAACATACTCACCATTAACCCTGTATGTAACACCCCTTGTTGTAAAATTACAACGTTAACTTTAAACATCGTAAAAAACAATCTGTTACATATATTTTTTTACCACATTTACATAGTCATTGGGTCCTATTGTTCAGTCTCACAAGGCTATTGGATCGTACATTTGTTTATAAGTCACGCCTTCTGGCCGTGTACTCACACAACCTCTCAAGGTATCCTTCGAACAACATCTATTTGTTTCATTGGACTAGATTCATCAGATCCAAGTAATTAAAATGTCTTTTATATTTTTTTTGGTTGTTATTACAATGTCTAGAGCATGTACATATGTGGTTATTGTGGAAAAGATGCATCAAATTTCATTTAGAGCTTGTTATATAATTTTTACAATTATAAAAAAGGGGGAAAAAGCGTTTTTTAAGAGTTTTATCTTGTTTCATATTTTTTATATTTATAATAAATGACTTCATAAAAATATAACTGTGTGATTATTATTAATGGTATATACCGTTATGGGGCTAAGTAAGCAATCAACCCTGCAAATGAACCCTTAGTTGTTCAGGCAATGTGAGTACAAATACAGAAATTCTGCTCCCATCAAAGCCCAATGTTGCAATATTACAACATTTCTCTAAATACATACATAAACATTTTTTTTTTAACTCTTCAATTTCTTCATCAAATGCCTTCTACAACAACATCTGAAAGGTCAAAAAAAATTTTGTTGAGGTTTTTCTATATTTGGGTCTTACAGGGTTAATTAGTGGCTTATTAACATGCAAATTAGTAACATATTGGCTCTTAACTAGTCATTATTAAGTACTTCTTAATGCCTTACTCGGCATGGCCTTATTATAATCCTAACCCTCTAACCCTAACCCTAACACATACTTGACAACCCTCCCGATTTCACCGGGAGACTCCCGAAATTCAGTGCCCCTCCCGTAAATCTCCTGAGGCAACCATTCTCACGAAATTCTCCCGATTTCCACCAGGACAACAATATTGGGGGCGTGTCTTAAAGGCACTGTCTTTAGCGTCCTCTACAACCTGTCGTCACGTCCGCTGTTCCTCCAAACAAACAGCGTGCCGGCCCAGTCACACACTATTTGCGGCATTTACACACACTTAAGTGAATGCAAGGCATAATTGATCAACAGCCATACAGGTCACATCAAGGGCAGCCGTATAAAGAAGTTTAACACTGTTACAAATATGCGCCACACTGTGAACCCACACCAAACAAGAATGACAAACACATTTCGGGAGAACATCCGCACCGTAACACAACATAAACACAACAGAACAAATACCCAGAACCCCTTGCAGCACTAACTCTTCCGGGACGCTACAATATACACCCCTCTCCACTCCCCCATCTCTCGAATTCGGAGGTCTCAAGGTTGGCAAGTATGCCCTGACCCTAACCAAATAACTCTAAATTAAGTCTTTATTACTTAGAATATGTTCCCCTATTGTCCAAAAAACTCTAAATTAAGTCTTTGTTACTTAGAATATGTTCCCCATACTAAAGTGTTACCAAAAACATATAACTTTGTCTTGAATTTGAAAAAAAAACCCCATAATAAAGTAAGAACAAACATGGGTAAACTACAACTACTTTCCTAATATTTAGTATTTTTTCTAATTTTATCAAATTTAAATGTTTTATTTATTAAAAAAACCCAACATAATAAAGTAAGAACAAACATGGGTAAAATACAACTACTTTCTTAGTATTTAGTATTTATTTAATCAAATTCAAATGTTTAATTTATTTTTAAAAAATCATAATAAAGTAAGAACAAACATGGGTAAAATACAACTACTTTCTTAGTATTTATTTTTATTTGATCACATTTAAATGTTTTATTTATTCTTTTAAATACATAATACAGTAAGAACAAACATTATGGGTAAAATACAACAACCTTCTTAGTATTTATTTTTATTTTATCAAATTTAAATGTTTTATTTATTTAAAAAAAAATCATAATAAAGTAAGAACAAACATGGGTAAACTACAACTACTTAATATTTAGTATTTTTTTTAATTTTATCTAATTTAAATGTTTTATTTATTTAAAAAAAAAATCATAATAAAGTAAGAACAAACATGGGTAAAATACAACTACTTTCTTAGTATTTAGTATCTATTTCATCAAATTTAAATGTTTTATTTATTTAAAAAAAATCATAATAAAGTAAGAACAAACATGGGTAAAATACAACTACTTTCTTAGTATTTATTTTTATTTGATCAAATTCAAATGTTTTATTTATTAAAAAAAAAATCATAATAAAGTAAGAACAAACATGGGTAAACTACAACTACTTAATATTTAGGTTTTGTTTTAATCTTATCAAATTGAAATGTTTTATTTATTTAAAAAAAATCATAATAAAGTAAGAACAAACATGGGTAAAATACAACTACTTTCTTAGTATTTATTTTTATTTGATCAAATTCAAATGTTTTATTCATTTAAAAAAAAATCATAATAAAGTAAGAACAAACATGGGTAAACTACAACTACTTAATATTTAGTATTTTTTTTAATCTTATCAAATTGAAATGTTTTATTTATTAAAAAAAAAATCATAATAAAGTAAGAACAAACATGGGTAAAATACAACTACTTTCTTAGTATTTAGTATTTATTTCATCAAATTGAAATGTTTTATTTATTTAAAAAAAATCATAATAAAGTAAGAACAAACATGGGTAAAATACAACAACCTTCTCAGTATTTATTTTAATTTTATTAAATTTAAATGTTTTATTTATTTAAAAAAAATCATAATAAAGTAAGAACAAACATGGGTAAACTACAACTACTTAATATTTAGTATTTTTTTTAAATTTTATCAAATTTAAATGTTTTATTTATTTAAAAAAAATCTTAATAAAGTAAAAACAAACATGGGTAAAATACAACTACTTTCTTAGTATTTAGTATCTATTTAATCAAATTTAAATGTTTTATTTATTTTAAAAAAATCATTATAAAGTAAGAACAAACATGGGTAAAATACAACAACCTTCTTAGTATTTATTTTTATTTCATCAAATTTAAATGTTTTATTTATTTAAAAAAAATCATAATAAAGTAAGAACAAACATGGGTAAACTACAACTACTTAATATTTTTTTAATTTTATCAAATTTAAATGTTTTATTTATTTAAAAAAAATCATAATAAAGTAAGAGCAAACATGGGTAAAATACAACTACTTTCTTAGTATTTAGTATCTATTTAATCAAATTTAAATGTTTTATTTATTTTTAAAAAATCATAATAAAGTAAGAACAAACATGGGTAAAATACAACTACTTAGTATTTATTTTTATTTGATCACATTTAAATGTTTTATTAATTTAAAAAAAATACATAATACAGTAAGAACAAACACTATGGGTAAAATATTGAAATAATTAATAATATATATGTAATAATAATTGAAATAATTAATAATATATAATAAATAATAATTTGAAAAAAAACAAAAACATTTATTTTTCACTAAAAAAGGGTTTGGTGAATGCGCATATGAAACTGGTGGGGTTCGGTACCTCCAACAAGATTAAGAACCACTGGACTAGACGTATAAGATTTCATGGGATTTAGCGATTAGGAGTGACAGATTGTTTGGTAAACGTATAGCATGTTCTATATGTTATAGTTATTTGAATGACTCTTACCATAATATGTTACGTTAACATACCAGGCACGTTCTCAGTTGGTTATTTATGCCTCATATAACGTACACTTATTCAGCCTGTTGTTCACTATTCTTTATTTATTTGAAATTGCCTTTCAAATGTCTATTCTTGGTGTTGGCTTTTATCAAATAAATTTCCCCAAAAAATGCGACTTATACTCCAGTGTGACTTATATATGTTTTTTTCCTTCTTTATTATGCATTTTCGGCCGGAGCGACTTATACTCCGAAAAATACGGTAGTCATTTGTTTTTGCCACTTTCTCTTTTATTTATTTTACTCCGTAGTTCTCGCTTTTACGCCTCCGCAATAAAATGATATCCAAATACATATCGCCATACACATATCCATAAAAAAATGCCTTCGCTAAAACGTTCGTTTTTTTTAAAGTTGACATCAAACGCATAAGAGCCAGCGAGTATTTTTGAAAATAAATATTTGGAGCGTCAGACTTAAAACAATATGACAGGTTCATATCGCGTTATTGTCACCATAATCACCGACGTCCCACTGGGGTTGTGAGTTTTTCCTTGCCCTTATGTGGGCTCTGTACCGAGGATGTCGTTGTGGCTTGTGCAGCCCTTTGAGACACTTGTGATTTAGGGCTATATAAATAAACATTGATTGATTGATTGATAATTATCATCTTCATCACGCTATGGAATCGATAGCTACCGTTAATTCCAGGCTATAAGCCGCTACTTTTTTCCCACGCTTTGCACCCTGCGGCATATAAAACCGTGCGGCTCATTTATGGAATTTTCCCCGCTGACCGCCATTATAAAAGTAGTTTTTATTAAACACATGCAAAGACACTGAAAAAGGCGTGTTATTGTTTGTCCTAAGGTGACATCTTTTGGCTACAGGGTCCTTCTGTTGCGAGCTTTCAACCGGAAGTAGAAGTGCCGTGCCGTATTATAGCCGTCCATAGCATTTCTACTCGTATGGAGTCTTCATTCATCACTCCAAGCAGCGTTTGTAAGTTTTACAATATAACTAAAACAATTCATACTTACTAAACCGTCCCATGTGTGATGTCTGTAGGAGTGTTTTCATGCATAATTGTACGTGCTATCATAATGTAATCGAGCTATTAGCATTAGCTAATATGCTTTTTTTCATACGCTTTATCAAACGGTGCAGCTAATTTATGGATTTTTCTTCGCTGACGGCCATAATGCAAATAGGTTAAAAACAAAAAAAAACAAAGGGACTAAAAAGGTGTGCTATTGGACGAGTTCACTCACTACAAGTGCTGCAATGTAGTTGCATTGAGAGCTTTCAACTGGAAGTAGAAGTGCCGTTCAGTTTTCTAGCCGTCCATAGCGTTTCTACTCGTGTGGATTCTTCATTCATCGCTCCAAGCAACGTTTGTAAGTTTTACAATATAACTAAAACAACTCTTACTTACTAAACCGTGCCATGTCTGATGTCTGTAGGAGTGTTTTCATGCATATTTGTACGTGCTATCATGATGTAATCGCGCTATTAGCATGAGCTAATATGCTAACTCGTTTATGAGTGTCTGTGTTGGTATCATTACCTTACAATGACATTCTTTTTGTACTGTTTCAGTTTAGTAAATTCACCAAAAAGTCACCTAAAGTTATCGAGTCTGTTTAGCTGATTGGAGAGCTAGCTTGCACAGTTTGTGGGTCCATGACGATGACTTCTGTTTTGTTTGATCAGCCGTTTTACTGCCGTGTTACAGACAACGTTTGAAAACAATTAAGGTATGTAAGTAAACATTTCTGTGTAAATAACTCATTCCACAACATATATACCTGCGGCTTATAGTCCTGTGCGGCTAATATATGGAATTTTTTATTTTTTAATATATTTAGTGGGTGTGGCTCTATCGTCTTATTTTCCCGCCTGGTTAATAACGCTTAAAAAAACAAAACAAGTTTCGGTACCCATCCCTTTTCCAGACACTCGAAAATACGAAGCCGAAAAACATTTTTTGGAGAACGAAGATAGTTTGACATAAATGATGAATGACGATTGAAATGACGGGTGTTGTTGGCAAGTGGGGGTTGATGTTTGCGGAGACGTTAAAAACAACTCACCCATTGTTTGTCTGTCTGCTGGTCGGTGACGTGCAGCACCACACAAGGACGTGGACATGAGGACACAGGAAGACACGTTACAGATCACCTTCGTGTACAAAGACACACTTAATAGTAGAATCAATACTTTTTTGATAACATTGGATGCCAGTTCTATGTTGAACTACATTCCTCCATAGAATAGATAAACAGCTCTGATAAATGTCTATATTACTTCAAAGAAAACTGGTTTTGTTGAATAAAATTCTATCCAAACATTTAATAATAATAATAATAATATATTGTATTTGTAAAAAGCACTTTACATTGAGTAAACAACCTCAAAGTGCTACAGTGTATTAAAAAAAATAATAATATAAAGATAATAAAAAATAAATAAAAATAAAAACTAGAACAGCCAAATAGCTAAAACTAGTATGCCTATATCTAAACAAAGGCTTTTTTTTTAAAAAGAAGGATTTTTAGGCTTTTTTAAAAAGCATCCACAGTCTGTGGTGCCCTCAGGTGGTCAGGGAGAGCGTTCCACAGACTGGGACTCTGTGAAAGTCAAATAAGGCAACAAGAGAAGTATCCAACACTTCTCTTCAGCGACGAATGCAACACCTCCGATTTTCTTCTTGAAGTACGACGACACTGCAGTTGTGTCGGTCACAGGGTCTTAAAATGACACACACGCTAGTTTTGCAACCGTTCACTTCAGGGCCACTTAGCATGCTAACTGTTAGCATGCTAACATTCAAACTTTTTTTTTTTTTTTTTGCCAATTTGACAAACATACACCTTATAGAACTTGATAGTTGACACCTGCTAACTGTTAATGTGCTAACATTAGCGTGCTAACCTTTTTAGCTAATTTTGCAACTGGTCACCTCAGAGCCATAAAACGTGTTACTTGACGCTAGTTAACTGTTAGCATGCTGAATGCTAACTTTATAGCACTAACCTTTTACCTGAATTTGCAGTACACCTGACAGTCATATTACATGGTACTTGACACATGTTAAATGAGCATTAGAATGCTAACCGTTTTAGCTAATTTTGCTAAAATGTTCACTTCAGGGTCCTATAACTTGGTAATTGACACATGCTAACTTTTAGAATGCTAAAGTTATCATCATAGCATGTTGACATTAGCGTTCAAACTCTCTTAGCCAATTTTACAGCTGTGAACCTCAGAGTCATATCACTTGGTCGTTGACAAACGTTAACTGTGAGCATGTTAAATGCTAACAATAGCATGCTAACTTCTTTGCCAAGTTCGTAGTCGTACATCTCAGAGTCTTATAGCTTTTTTTTGACATATGTTAACTGTTAACATTAGCATGCTAACTTTTTCAACTAATTTCGCAGCCGTACACCTCAGAGTCATATA
Organism: Entelurus aequoreus; assembly: GCF_033978785.1. Classification (NCBI taxonomy): domain Eukaryota; kingdom Metazoa; phylum Chordata; class Actinopteri; order Syngnathiformes; family Syngnathidae; genus Entelurus; species Entelurus aequoreus. The sequence goes on from NC_084733.1 coordinate 82,781,066, forward strand.
ACTTGGTACTTGACACATGCAAACTGTTAGCATGGCAACATTAGCTTGTTAGCATGCTAACTTTATTTTTTTTGCTAATTTGGCAGTGGTACACTTTAAGGTCATATAACTTGGTCGTTGACAAACGTTAACTGTGAGCATGTTAAATGCTAACATTAGCATGCTAACTTCGTAGCCGTGCACCTCAGAGTCTTATAGCTTTTTTTGACATATGTTAACTGTTAACATTAGCATACTAACTTTTTCAACTAATTTCGCAGCCGTACACCTCAGAGTCATATAACTTGGTACTTGACACATGCAAACTGTTAGCATGGCAACATTAGCTTGTTAGCATGCTAACTTTATTTTTTTTGCTAATTTGGCAGTGGTACACTTTAAGGTCATATAACTTGGTCGTTGACAAACGTTAACTGTGAGCATGTTAAATGCTAACATTAGCATGCTAACTTCGTAGCCGTGCACTTCAGAGTCTTATAGCTTTGTTTTTGACATATGTTAACTGTTAACATTAGCATGCTAACTTTTTCAACTGATTTTGCAGCCGTACACCTCAGAGTCATACAACTTGGTACTTGACACATGCCAACTGTTAGCATGGCAACATTAGCTTGTTAGCATGCTAACTTTTTTTTTTTTTTTTACAGCCGTACACAGATTCATATAACTTGGTAGTTAACCCATGCTAATGTTAGCAAGCTAACTTTTTCTAAAGTCAATCTGTACAGCAGATACAGATCATCAACATCAACAATATGATTTGTCTGAGTGGCTGGACAGCTTTAAAAAAAAAAAAAAAAAAAAAAAAAAAAAGATTTAATTTTTTTTAATTTTTTTTAATGTTTTTGAATTAAGAATCGCGATACAATTGAAGACCCGATTTTTCCGACACCCCTACAAAACACTGACACGCTGCAGGACACTTCATTAGGTACACTATCTAATAGGGGTGCTAGAAAAAAAATATCCATTCACAACCGAATCACTCTTCTAATTCATTCCAATTCAGAATTCACCATTTTCTAGATTCAATTCTTACATTTTCAAAAGGTTTTGTTGTCATTTTCAAACCAAATATTACATTGCTTGAATCGGTTTGAATCGAGCATCGATTCCGAATCGAATCGTCACCCCAAGAATCGGAATCCAATTCAATGATTGTAAGATTCCCAAATCCTCATATTTAACGAGATGCAACACAATTATGATCGTTCACTCAATCAATATCCATCAGGAAATGAATTATTATCCACAATAATGGATTCACATCAACAAGGGTGAGTGTCCCTTACTCAGCATACTTACATACTCCATAGAATCATTTGATTAAAGTACAGTGTTTTATTTTCCTATATGCCAACACAGTGTTACTGTTCAAACTGTGGCCAAAAATATGAAATATATTTGTTAAATAAATCCTCTGCCTTGTTTTTAATGAATACCTAGGCCTACTACGCTACTGCGTTTTAATGTTGGCTCATTATGGCGGTACTTGGAGAGACAGATGTTTTCTGAGGTGGTACTTGGTGAAGAAAGGTTGAGAACCACGGATTCTTTATTTCATGCAGGGGCGTCCAAAGCGTCCAAAGGGGGATATTTGCGGCCCGGAGCTAATTTTTTTTGAGGGAGGTATAGCTCGGTTGGTATAGTGGCCGTGCCAGCAACTTGAGGGTTCCAGGTTCGATCCCCGCTTCCGCCATCCTAGTCAAAGACACTTTACCCACCTGCTCCCAGTGCCACCCACGCTGGTTTAAATGTAACTTAGATATTGGGTTTCACTATGTAAAAGTGCTTTGAGTCACTAGAGAAAAGCGCTATATAAGATATAATTCACTCCTTTTCATTCATAATTTACTTAAATGTTTTGTGGATTGTTTTGTTTTTCATGAATGAAATTAATAAAATAACTGAACTTCACATCAACGGGTCATCTAAAAACATTTTTAGCTTAACCTATTGTTACTATAACAATCTACAAGGTTAATGTAGGTTGCTTCTCTTTCTTCCCCTCCATTTTTCTGCATTCTTTCGTATCTCAAGTTATCATTACGTATTTGTATTGTTGCATTTGAAGAATTGTATTGCTGATAATAAAGGTAAAGTGTTGGTATTGTTTATTATCAATAGCACTACTTCTATTGGTATTCATATTGCTCCATTTTTAGTGTAATAATGCTCATGATCATTTCTGTATTATTTTTTATTTTCGCTAACTGCTTATTTGCTATTATTTTTACCATCATATTTTTACATGTCGTATTTGCTGATGTTGCTCTGTTGTTGTTGTTGTTGTCTCTCTGTCTAATCCCCCTCTTGTCCCCACAATTCCCCCCTCTGTCTTCCTTTTTTTCCTCTTTCTATCCCCTCCTGCTCCGGCCCGGCTGCACCAAATGATAATATAAATAAATTTAATAAAGTGAAAATACAAATAAGTCAACAAGAGAAGTATCCTACACTTCTCTTTTGTAAAGTAAATCTGAACAGCCGATATGGGCATCTACATCAACTATATGATTTGCCTGAGAAGCTGGGCAGGACATAAAAAAAATAAATATAAAAACATTTTTTTGGAGAAAATATCGCATATTTTGTGTTTTTGCCATAAAAAAACGGGTTTTCTTGTACAAAAAGTGCATAAGACACAAAAATATGAAGAAATACACAAAGAACAACGTAAATATTCATAACATGACTGCAGATATGCTAAAAAATGACTTCTGTTGTCCACTGCATGACATAATATTTATGAGCAAACATGTATTGTGGTATTGAATTTTGTTCAGTTATTCCTAATGGCGTACAGCGTGCTGGTGGCGCCTGGAGGGGGGGGGGAAGGGGGTGATGTGTTGTGATTGGCTGTCACTGGCGTCAAGGCCGCCGCCTCACGCTCGCCTGCCGGCCAATCAAGCGGCGGCGTGCTCGGAAGAAAGGCGAAGGCTTTTCGCGGCTGACGTTCCACTTTGACCCGTCGGCTTTTAGCGGCGCTCCTTCGGGGGGGGAAAACTCGTCTTGACTTTCAAAACGGTCAAAGAATTAAGGAATTATTTCTCTTCACGTGTACGGTAAAAAAATAAAATAAAATACAATCTGAGCACATGACAGTAATGTCAAAAAAATAAGAACTTTTTAAAGTTAGGTCAAAAAACAAACATTGCAACCTCCAAAGTGGGACAATTTGGAGTTTATCTGCCTCAAAAGTCAAACCAAAGTTGGAGTTATGACATCATTTCCTCACAGTTTATTCTGCATATTCAATATATACATATATAATAATTCAGAATTTAGTACTCAGTGAAAAAATTGTATTAGTTATTTAGAAGTTTTTTTTAATGCTGCTGCAACTCGTGATGGATAAATGAGGCCTCGGTGAGTATGTGGCACACTCACTAGCTGTATTGACACTGTATCGCTGTTCCCTAATGGCGCCATCTGCTGGATTAAAAAAAAAGTCCCTACATCTAAAATCATAGTTAGAAACTATAATCGCCAAAGGTATATGAAACGCCATAAATAAACGTTCATTATTTGGCACTTTGAGATCAAAATTAGCCCACATTTTGGAGTTTTTCCTTTCCCTTCGTTCCATTCACTGCACATGGATAACGGCAACGAATGCAACTCCTCCGATTTTCTTCTTGAAGTACAAGGACACTGCAGTCGTGTCGGTCACATGGTCTTAAAGTGACACACACGCTAACATTTGAGCTAATTTTGCAACCGTTCACTTCAAGGTCATATCACTTGGTACTGGAGACATGCTAACTGTTAGCATGCTAACATTAACATTTAAACTTTTTTAGCCAATTTTACAAACATACTCCTTACATAACTTGGTAGTTGACACCTGCTAACTGTTAACCTGCTAAAATTAGCGTGCTAACCTTTTTAGCCACTTTTGCAACTGTTCACCTCAGAGCCATAAAACGCGTTACTTGACGCTAGTTAACTGTTAGCATGCTAAATGCTAACATTACAGCACTAACCTTTTAGCCGATTTTGCAATACACCTGAGAGTCATATTACGTGGTACTTGATGCACGTTAAATGAGCGTTAGAATGCTAACCATTTTAGCAAATTTTGGTCCTATAACTTGGTACTTGACACATGCTAACTTTTAGAATGCTAAAGTTATCATAATAGCATGCTGACAATAGCGTCCTAACTTTCTTAGCCAATTTTACAGCTGTGAACCTCAGAGTCATATCACTTGGACGTTGACAAATGTTAACTGTTAACATGTTAAATGCTAACAATAGCATGCTAACTTCTTTGCTAAGTTCGTAGTCGTACACCTCAGAGTCTTATAGCTTTTTTTGGTTGACATACGTTAACTGTTAACATTAGCATGCTAACTTGTTCAACTATTTTTGCAGCCGTACACCTCAGAGTCATACAACTTGGTACTTGACACATGCTAACTGTTAGCATGGCAACATTAGCTTGTTAGCATGCTAACTTTTTTTTACAGCCGTACACAGATTCATATAACTTGGTAGTTAACCCATGCTAACGTTAGCATGCTAACTTTTTTTTTACAGCCGTACACAGATTCATATAACTTGGTACTTGACACATGCAAACTGTTAGCATGGCAACATTAGCTTGTTAGCATGCTAACTTTATTTTTTTTGCTAATTTGGCAGTGGTACACCTTAAGGTCATATAACTTGGTACTTGACACACGCCAACCGTTAGCGCGGCAACATTAGCTTGTTAGCATGCCAACAATTTTTGTGCTAATTTTACAGTTGTACACCTTAGGGTCATATGGTCACTTGGTGCTTGACAAATGCTAATTGTTAGCGTATACTGTTACTATTTTATCTAATTTTAACTAACTTGGTACTTGACATGTAAACTGTTAGCTTACCAAAATTAGCATGTGAGCGATAACGTCGTGGTGTGTGCGCGTACCTCCTGTCCAGTGTCCAGCACACAGAGGGTGGAGCAGTGTCTCTTGGCGTCCATCAGCACGTTCAGCATGGTGCACACGCACAGCGCCACTCGGAAGTCCGTCGACTTGTTGGCTTTCTGCATTTTGGCGTCAAAAGCAGATTTTGTTCTGTGGGGCCAAAAAGAGGAAGAGAAAAGGTTCGGTGGTGAAGTCATGAAGATATGAAGTCATGAAGATATGAAATCAGGAAGTTATGAAGATAGGAAATCATGAAGATAGGAAGTCATGAAGTCATTAAGACATGAAGTCGTGAAGATATGAAGTTATGAAGATGAGAAGTCATGAAGATATGAAGTTATGAAGACATGAATTCATGAAGACATGAAGTCATGAAGTTATGAAGTCATGAAGATATGAAGTCATGAAGATATCAAGTTATGAAGTCATGAAGATATCAAGTTATGAAGTTATAAAGGTATATGAAGTCATGAAGATATGAAGTCATTAAGATTTGAAGATATGAAGTCATGAAGATATCAAGTTATGAAGTCATGAAGATATCAAGTTATAGGTATATGAAGTCATGAAGATATGACGTTATGAAGATATGAAGTCATGAAGATATCAAGTTATAGGTATATGAAGTCATGAAGATATGACGTTATGAAGATATGAAGTCATGAAGATATGAAGTCATGAAGAATGAAGATATGAAGTTATGAAGTCATGAAGATATGAAGTCATGAATATTTGAAGATATGAAGTCATGAAGAATGAAGATATGAAGTTATGAAGTCATGAAGTCATGAAGATATGAAGTCATGAAGATATGAAGTCATGAAGATATCAAGTTATGAAGTCATGAAGATATCAAGTTATGAAGGTATAAAGGTATATGAAGTCATGAAGATATGAAGTCATGAAGATATCAAGTTATGAAGTCATGAAGATATCAAGTTATAGGTATATGAAGTCATGAAGATATGAAGTTATGAAGTTATAGGTATATGAAGTCATGAAGATATGAAGTTATGAAGACATGAAGATATGAAGTTATGAAGATATGAAGATATGAAGTTATGAAGTCATGAAGATATGAAGTAATGAAGAATGAAGATATGAAGTTGTGAAGTCATGAAGATATGAAGTCATGAAGATATGAAGTTATGAAGTCATGAAGATATGAAGTCAGGAACATATGAAGAATGAAGATATGACGCTATGAAGTCATGAAGATATGAAGTCATGAAGTAATGAAATCATGAAGTAATGAAGTCATGAAGATTTGAAGTTATGAAGTCAGGAAGATTTGAAGTTATGAAGTCATGAAGATATGAAGTCATGAAAATTTGAAGATATGAAGTCATGAATATATGAAGTCATGAAGACTGAAGATATAAAGTCATGAAGATTTGAAGATATGAAGTCATGAAGATTTGAAGATATGAAGTCATGAAGATATCAAGTTATGAAGTCATGAAGATATCAAGTTATAGGTATATGAAGTCATGAAGATATCAAGTTATGAAGTTATAGGTATATGAAGTCATGAAGATATGAAGTTATGAAGACATGAAGATATGAAGTTATGAAGTCATGAAGATATGAAGTCATGAAGAATGAAGATATGAAGTTATGAAGTCATGAAGATATGAAGTCATGAAGATATGAAGTTATGAAGTCATGAAGATATGAAGTCAGGAAGATATGAAGAATGAAGATATGAAGCTATGAAGTCATGAAGATATGAAGTCATGAAGTAATGAAATCATGAAGTAATGAAGTCATGAAGATATGAAGTCATGAAGATTTGAAGTTATGAAGTCATGAAGATATGAAGTCAGGAAGATTTGAAGTTATGAAGTCATGAAGATATGAAGTCATGAAAATTTGAAGATATGAAGTCATGAATATATGAAGTCATGAAGACTGAAGATATGAAGTCATGAAGATATCAAGTTATGAAGATATGAAGTCATGAAGATATCAAGTTATGAAGTCATGAAAATTTGAAGATATGAAGTCATGAAGTCATGAAGATATCAAGTTATGAAGTTATAAAGGTATATGAAGTCATGAAGATATCAAGTTATGAAGATATGAAGTCATGAAGATATGAAGTTATGAAGTCATGAAGATTTGAAGTTATGAAGTCATGAAGATATCAAGTTATGAAGTCATGAAAATTTGAAGATATGAAGTCATGAAGTCATGAAGATATCAAGTTATGAAGTTATAAAGGTATATGAAGTCATGAAGATATCAAGTTATGAAGATATGAAGTCATGAAGATATGAAGTTATGAAGTCATGAAGATTTGAAGTTATGAAGTCATGAAGTCATGAAAATTTGAAGATATGAAGTCATGAATATATGAAGTCATGAAGACTGAAGATATGAAGTCATGAAGTCATGAAGATATCAAGTTATGAAGTTGTAAAGGTATATGAAGTCATGAAGATATCAAGTTATGAAGATATGAAGTCATGAAGATATGAAGTTATGAAGTCATGAAGATTTGAAGTTATGAAGTCATGAAGATATGAAGTCAGGAAGATTTGAAGTTATAAAGTCATGAAGATATGAAGTCATGAAAATTAGAAGATATGAAGTCATGAATATATGAAGTCATGAAGACTGAAGATATGAAGTTATGAAGTCATGAATATATGAAGTCATGAAGTTATGAAGTTATAAAGGTATATGAAGTCATGAAGATATCAAGTTATGAAGATATGAAGTCATGAAGATATGAAGTTATGAAGTCATGAAGATTTGAAGTTATGAAGTCATGAAGATATGAAGTCAGGAAGATTTGAAGTTATGAAGTCATGAAGATATGAAGTCATGAAAATTAGAAGATGTGAAGTCATGAATATATGAAGTCATGAAGACTGAAGATATGAAGTTATGAAGTCATGAATATATGAAGTCATGAAGTTATGAAGTTATGAAGGTATATGAAGTCATGAAGATATCAAGTTATGAAGATATGAAGTCATGAAGATATGAAGTCATGAAATTATGAAGTCATGAAGTTATGAAGACTGAAGATATGAAGTTATGAAGTCATGAAGATATCAAGTTATGAAGTTATAAAGGTATATGAAGTCATGAAGATATCAAGTTTTGAAGATATGAAGTCATGAAGATATGAAGTCATGAAATTATGAAGTCATGAAGTTAAGATATGAAGTCATGAAGTTATGAAGATATGAAGTCATGAAGAATGAAGATATGAAGTCATGAAGAATGAAGATATGAAGTTATGAAGTCATGAAGTTATGAAGATATGAAGTCATGAAGATATGAAGAATGAAGATATGAAGTCATGAATATATGAAGATATGAAGTCATGAAGTTATGAAGATATGAAGTCATGAAGATATGAAGAATTAAGATATGAAGAATTAAGATATGAAGTCATGAAGATATAATGTCATGAAGTAATGAAGTCATGAAGTAATGAAGTCATGAAGATTTGAAGAATTAAGATATGAAGTTATGAAGTCATGAAGATATGAAGTCATGAAGTAATGAAGTCATGAAGATATGAAGTCATGAAGATTTGAAGTTATGAAGTCATGAAGATATGAAGTCATGAAGATATGAAGTCATGAAGATTTGAAGTTATGAAGTCATGAAGATATGAAGTCATGAAGATATGAAGTCATGAAGTCATGAAGTAATGAAGTCATGAAGATATGAAGTCATGAAGATTTGAAGAATTAAGATATGAAGAATTAAGATATGAAGTTATGAAGTCATGAAGATATGAAGTCATGAAGTTATGAAGTCATGAAGAATGAAGATATGAAGTCATGAAGAATGAAGATATGAAGATATGAAGTTATGAAGTTATGAAGTCCTGAAGATATGAAGTCATGAAGTAATGAAGTCATGAAGATATGAAGTCATGAAGTCATGAAGATATGAAGTCATGAAGATATGAAGTCATGAAGATTTGAAGTTATGAAGTCATGAAGATATGAAGTCATGAAGATATGAAGTCATGAAGTCATGAAGTAATGAAGTCATGAAGATATGAAGTCATGAAGATTTGAAGAATTAAGATATGAAGAATTAAGATATGAAGTTATGAAGTCATGAAGATATGAAGTCATGAAGTTATGAAGATATGAAGATATGAAGTCATGAAGAATGAAGATATGAAGTCATGAAGAATGAAGATATGAAGATATGAAGTTATGAAGTCATGAAGTTATGAAGATATGAAGTCATGAAGATATGAAGAATTAAGATATGAAGAATGACGATATGAAGTCATGAAGAATGAAGATATGAAGATATGAAGATTTGAAGAATTAAGATATGAAGAATTAAGATATGAAGATATGAAGTTATGAAGTCATGAAAATATGAAGTTATGAAGTTATGAAGCCATGAAGCCATGAAGATGTGTGCAGTCACCTCCTGACGCAGGCCTCCATCATGTCGCTGGCCATCAGCTTGAGCCGCTGCTCCAGATGTTGAGCAAACTGCTCCTCAGGCCAGTGCAGGTCCACCACGAACATCTGCAGAGCGTTCAGCTTCCAGAACAGGTCGTCCGACGTGGCCGAGCCGTTGCTGCCATGGCGACCGTTTGCGACAACAAAGTGTCACCTTCAATCACACTTGTACTTGCACATCATACTTCCTGTCATGTGGCGTCTTTGAAGACATCAATCACACGTGTGCTATTTCACGCTCCAAACCCAACACAATGATGTCCACTACTAGTATTCATGTTGCAACACAAGAACATACATACATATTATTATTATTATTATTACATCTACTTCTGATTTTTTAGACTAACTCAACCATCAGCACATCAAAACTCATCATGAAGTACATCTTCTGATGATATGTAAGTATAGTATGATTTATGTAAGTACAGTATGATTGACAGTATGTAAGTACAGTATGTGTTTGTGTGTAAAGTACACCTTATATAAGTGGAGTATGATTGATGTTTATGTAAGTACAGTATACTTCACGTTTATGTACGTAGGACATATTCCATGTTTGGGTCTGACATTACTGTACATGCAGCATTCCAAACAACATGCTCGGCCCGGTGGTGCGTTCAAGGAGCTGGGACAGATGGACGCAGGTGACATCACAGACACGTCACAGACTAGCAAGTGTGCATCGGGGAGGGGGGGGGGGAGGGGGGGGGAGGGGGTCTCACTCTGCCTTTAAAAGACGACCGCGTCAACAAGTGGCGCAGGAAATAAAACGCTTTGGCCCGAGTCCGCCGTGCAATTACACGCCGGCCCCTCAAGTCTAATTAGTGTGCTCTTGTCCCCTGGGGGCCCGGGGAGGGGGGGGGGGGGGGGGGGGGGGGCACTTTTGTTCTCCCCTCCTTGACGACTTCACGCTAGCGCTAAGTGGAGCGGAGCACTGCGCTCCATGTTAGGGACAGACAGACTCTAGATCATCCACCCAACTAACTCCCCTTGGGGTCCCAACATGGCGAACCCAACCACACGTTAGCTTGGGTAACCATAGCGACCAAAGGAGGATCTCAGATTTTAACATCCTCAGGGGACAAATGGGTCTCATCTCGGAGAAGCTTTTGTCCTAAAGTCTCCACGTCCTAAAGTCTCGATGTTCTAAAATCTCGACGCCCTAAAGTCTCCATGTCCTAAAGTCTCCACATCCTAAAGTCTCAATGTTCTAAAGTCTCCACGTCCTTAAGTCTACACGTCCTAAAGTCTCCATGTCCTAAAGTCTCCACATCCTAAAGTCTCAATGTTCTAAAGTCTCCACGTCCTTAAGTCTACACGTCCTAAAGTCTCCATGTCCTAAAGTCTCCACATCCTAAAGTCTCCACTTCCTAAAGTCTCCATGTTCTAAAGTCTCCATGTTCTAAAGTCTCGATGCCCTAAAGTCTCCATGTCCTAAAGTCTCCACTTCCCAAAGTCTCCATGTTCTAAAGTCTCCATGTTCTAAAGTCTCGATGCCCTAAAGTCTCCATGTCCTAAAGTCTCCACGTCCTAAAACATCCATGTCCTAAAGTCTCCTTGTCCTAAAGTCTTCATGTCCTAAAGTCTCCATGTTCAAAAGTATCCACGTCCTAAAGTCTACATGTCCTAAAACCTTCATGTCCTAAAGTCTCCATGTCCTAAAACCTCCATGTCCTAATGGCTCCATGTCCTAAGTATTCATGTCCTAAAGTCTCCATGTCCTAAAGTCTCCACGTCCTAAAGTCTCCACGTCCTAAAGTCTCCATGTTCAAAAGTATCCACGTCCTAAAGTCTACATGTCCTAAAACCTTCATGTCCTAAAGTCTCCATGTCCTAAAACCTCCATGTCCTAATGGCTCCATGTCCTAAGTATTCATGTCCTAAAGTCTCCGTGTCCTAAAGTCTCCACGTCCTAAAGTCTCCATGTCCTAAAGTCTCCACGTCCTAAAGTCTCCATGTCCTAAAACATCCATGTCCTAATGGCTCCATGTCCTAAAGTCTTCCTGTTCTAATGTCTTCCTGTCCTTAAGTCTCCTTGTTCTAATGTCTCAATGTCCTAAAGTCTTCATGTCCTAAAGTCTCCATGTTCAAAAGAATCCACGTCCTAAAGTCTACATGTCCTAAAACCTTCATGTCCTAAAGTCTCCATGTCCTAAAACCTCCATGTCCTAAGTATTCATGTCCTAAAGTCTCCGAGTCCTAAAGTCTCCGAGTCCTAAAGTCTCCACGTCCTAAAGTCTTCATGTTCTATTGTCTCCATGTCCTAAAGTCTCCACGTCCTAAAGTCTCCATGTCCTAAAACATCCATGTCCTAAAGTCTCCATGTCCTAAAGTCTCCATGTCCTAAAACATCCATGTCCTAATGGCTCCATGTCCTAAAGTCTCCATGTCCTAAAGTCTTCCTGTTCTAATGTCTTCCTGTCCTTAAGTCGCCTTGTTCTAATGTCTCCTTGTTCTAATGTCTCAATGTCCTAAAGTCTCCATGTCCTAAAGTCTCCATGTCTTAAACCTCCATGTTCTAAAGTCTCTATGCCATAAAGTCTGCATGCCATAAAGTCACTGTGTCTTAGTCTCTGTATCTTAAAGTCTCCATGTCCTAAAGTCTCCATATTCTAATGTCTCCATGTTCTCAAGTCTCCATGCCATAAAGTCTCTGTGTCTTAGTCTGTGTCTTAGTCTCTGTGTCCTAAAGTCTCAGTGTCCTAAAGTTGTCATGTCCTTAAGTCTTAATGTCCTAAAGTCTTTAATGTCCTAAAGTCTTAATGTTCTAAAGTCTCCATGTCCTAATGCATTCATGTCCTAAAGTCTTCATGTCCTAAAGTCTCCATGTCCTAAAGACTCCATGTCCTAAAGTCTCCATGTCCTAAAGTCTCCATGTCTTAAATTCTCCATGCCCTTAAGTCTCCATGTCCTAAATTCTTCATGTCCTAAAGTCTTCATGTTCTAAAGTATTCATGTCCTAATGTCTTAAAGTCTCCATGTCCTAAAGTCTTGTTAACACCAAGACATGAAGTGTACCTGAAGTGGACACGAGGACAGAACTTTTGTTTGGACCACCTGGGCAAGGAATGTCAGCTAGTAACGACTCTCAAGCAGTGGAGATTTGTGGAGGTGTGTTTTAAGTCCACATATGTGTTACACATGTTCAACACCAGGGTTTGCGTGTTGGACACTGACATGGACAGGATCATGGACAAAGTCAACGAGGGTCAATACAAGGGTTTGCGTGTTGGACACTGACATGGACAGGATCATGGACAAAGTCAACAAGGGTCAGTACCAGGGTTTGCGTGTTGGACACTGACATGGACAGGATCATGGACAATGTCAACAAGGGTCAGTACCAGGGTTTGCGTGTTGGACACTGACATGGACAGGATCATGGACAAAGTCAACGAGGGTCAGTACCAGGGTTTGCGTGTTGGACACTGACATGGACAGGATCATGGACAAAGTCAACGAGGGTCAGCACCAGGGTTTGCGTGTTGGACACTGACATGGACAGGATCATGGACAATGTCAACAAGGGTCAGTACCAGGGTTTGCGTGTTGGACACTGACATGGACAGGATCATGGACAAAGTCAACAAGGGTCAGTACCAGGGTTTGTGTGTTGGACACTGACATGGACAGGATCATGGACAAAGTCAACGAGGGTCAGTACCAGGTTTTGCGTGATGGACATTGACATGAACAGGATCGTGGACAAAGCGTGATGGACATTGACGTGAACAGGATCGTGGACAAAGTCAACAAGGGTCAGCACCAGGTTTTGCGTGATGGACATTGACATGAACAGGATCATGGACAAAGTCAACGAGGGTCAGTACCAGGGTTTGTGTGTTGGACACTGACATGGACAGGATCATGGACAAAGTCAACGAGGGTCAGTACCAGGGTTTGCGTGCTGGACATTGACATGGACAGGATCATGGAAAAAGTCAACGAGGGTCAGCACCAGGGTTTGCGTGATGGAAACTGACATGGACAGGATCATGGACAAAGTCAACGAGGGTCAGCACCAGGGTTTGCGTGTTGGACACTGACATGGACAGGATCATGGACAAAGTCAACGAGGGTCAGTACCAGGTTTTGTGTGATGGACATTGACATGGACAGGATCATGGACAAAGTCAACGAGGGTCAGTACCAGGTTTTGCGTGATGGACATTGACATGAACAGGATCGTGGACAAAGCGTGATGGACATTGACATGAACAGGATCGTGGACAAAGTCAACAAGGGTCAGTACCAGGTTTTGCGTGATGGACACTGACATGGACAGGATCATGGACAAAGTCAACGAGGGTCAGTACCAGGTTTTGCGTGATGGACATTGACATGAACAGGATCGTGGACAAAGCGTGATGGACATTGACATGAACAGGATCGTGGACAAAGTCAACAAGGGTCAGTACCAGGTTTTGCGTGATGGACATTGACATGGACAGGATCATGGACAAAGTCAACAAGGGTCAGTACCGGGGTTTGCGTGTTGGACACTGACATGGACAGGATCATGGACAAAGTCAACGAGGGTCAGTACCAGGTTTTGCGTGATGGACATTGACATGGACAGGATCGTGGACAAAGTCAACGAGGGTCAGTACCAGGTTTTGCGTGATGGACATTGACATGGACAGGATCGTGGACAAAGTCAACGAGGGTCAGCACCAGGATTTTAGAGAGTCAACAAGATTTTGTCAAACACAGCGTAAACGGCAAGGATTTGGATGTGGATGAGACAAGGATGCAGTCATGGACAGGTTGGACAGCAGGGTCAAGGAAACGTGTCCACGTGGACAGGAAGTGAGAGGACAAACAGTCAAATGTCTTGGACTGATGTCCACTTTAAGCACAAACGTCAAGCCGGGAAGTTACGATAAACATGCAAAGAGACACAAGCGCAGCGGCGAGGTCTTCATGCTTACCTGAGCCCACCTAGACTTGAGAGACAGACGGGTCCTTTACGTCAGACCACTTTAATGTCAAAAAACAGACAAGCGCTGCTACAACTTAAAAAGACAAATTGTCTTATGTTGTCCTTGTAGTTTTTATTTTTTTTATTTTTTACGTCTAAGTTTATGACATGTCTATCATTGTTAGCACCTTCTCTACACCATGGAGTCCCCCTGCCAGGTCCCATGCCCTAAAGTTTTCATGCCTCAAGGTCTTCGTCTTGAAGTCCTGAAGTATTGATGTCCTAAAGTCTCCATACCCTAAAGTATCCCTGTCCTAAAGTCTTCATGTCCTAAAGTATCCCTGTCCTAAAGTATCCATGTCCTAATGTCCCTAAAGTCTTCATTTATCTGAAGTCTTCATCTCCTAAAGTATTGATGTCCCAAAGTCTTCAATTCTCGGAAGTCTTCATGTCTCTGTGTCCTAAAGTCTTAATTTCTCTGAAAAAAGTATGTCTTAAAGTCTCCATGCCCTAAAGTCTTTATGCCCTAAAGTCTCCATGTTCTAAAGTCTCCATGTCCTAAAGTCTCAATGCCCTAAAGTCTTCATGTTCTAAAGTCTCCGTGCCCTAATGTCTTCATGTCCTAAAGTCTCCATGCCCTAAAGTCTTCATGTCCTGTCTCCATGTCCTGAAGTCTCCATGCCCTAAATTCTCCATGCCCTAAAGTCTCCATGCCCTAAAGTCTCTATGTCCTAAAGCCTCCATGCTCTAGAGTCTTTACGTCCTAAAGTCTCCATGCCTTAAAGTATTCATGCCCTAAAGTCTTCATGTCCTTAAGTCTTCATTTATCTGAAGTCTTCATGTCCTAAAGTATTGATGTCATCCTAAAGTACTGATGTCCTAAAGTCTTCATTTCTCAGAAGTCTTCATGTCTTAAAGTCTTAATTTCTCTGAAAACATCATGTCTTAAAGTCTCCATGTCCTAAAGTCTCCATGCCCTAAAGTCTCCATGCCCTAAAGTCTCCAAGTCCTAAAGTCTCCATGCTCTAGAGTCTTTATGTCCCAAAGTCTCCATGTCCTAAAGTCTCCATGTTCTAAAGTCTCCATGTTCTAAAGTCTCCATGTTCTAAAGTCTCCATGCCCTAAAGTCTTCATGTCCTAAAGTCTCCATGCCCTAAAGTCTTCATGTCTCTGTGTCCTAAAGTCTTAATTTCTCTGAAAAAATCATGTATTAAAGTTTACATGTCCTAAACTCTCCATGTCCCGAAGTCTTCATGTCCTAAAGTCTCCATGTCCTAAAGTCTCCATATCTTAAAGTCTCCATGTCCTAAAGTTTCATGCCCTAAAGTCTTCATGTCCTAAACTTTACATTTCTTAAAGTCTTCATGTCCCAAAATATCCATGCCCCAAAGTCTCCATGTCCTAAAGTCTCCATGTCCTAAACTTTCCATTTCCTAAAGTCTTCATGTACTAAAATCTCCATGGCCTTAAGTCTCCATGGCCTAAAGTAGTCATGTTCTAAACTTTACATTTCTTAGTCTTCATGTCCTAAAATCTCCATGTCCTAAACTCTCCATGTCTCGAAGTCTTCATGTCCTAAAGTCTCCATGTCCTGAAGTCTCCATGTCCTAAAGTCTCCATGTCCTAAAGTCTCCATGTCCTAAAGTCTCCATGTCCTAAAGTCTCCATGTCCTAAAGTTTCCATGCCCTAAAGTCTTCATGTCCTAAACTTTACATTTCTTAAAGTCTTCATGTCCTAAAATATCCATGCCCCAAAGTCTCCATGTCCTAAAGTCTCCATGTCCTAAACTTTCCATTTCCTAAAGTCTTCATGTACTAAAATCTCCATGGCCTTAAGTCTCCATGGCCTAAAGTAGTCATGTTCTAAACTTTACATTTCTTAGTCCTCATGTCCTAAACTCTCCATGTCCCGAAGTCTTCATGTCCTAAAGTCTCCATGTCCTGAAGTCTCCATGTCCTAAAGTCTCCATGTCCTAAAGTCTCCATGTCCTAAAGTCTCCATGTCCTGAAGTCTCCATGTCCTAAAGTTTCCATGCCCTAAAGTTTCCATGCCCTAAAGTCTTCATGTCCTAAACTTTACATTTCTTAAAGTCTTCATGTCCTAAAATATCCATGCCCCAAAGTCTCCATGTCCTAAAGTCTCCATGTCCTAAACTTTCCATTTCCTAAAGTCTTCATGTACTAAAATCTCCATGGCCTTAAGTCTCCATGGACTAAAGTAGTCATGTTCTAAACTTTACATTTCTTAGTCTTCATGTCCTAAAATCTCCATGCCCCAAAGTCTCCATGTCCTAAAGTTTCCATGTCCTAAAGTCTCCTTGTCCTAAACTTTCCATTTCCTAAAGTCTGCTTGTCCTAAAATCTCCATGCCCTAAATTCTCCATGTCCTAAACTTTCCATTTTGTAAAGTCTTCATGTCCTAAAGTCTCCATGTCCTAAACTTTCCATTTCCTAAAGTCTTCATGTAATAAAATCTCCACGGCCTAAAGTCTCAATGTCCTAAAGTCTCCATGTCCTAAACTTTCCATTTCCTAAAGTCTTCATGTACTAAAATCTCCACGGCCTAAAGTCTCAATGTCCTAAAGTCTCCATGTCCTAAACTTTCCATTTCCTAAAGTCTTCATGTACTAAAATCTCCACGGCCTAAAGTCTCAATGTCCTAAAGTCTCCATGTCCTAAACTTTCCATTTCCTAAAGTCTTCATGTACTAAAATCTCCATGGCCTAAAGTCTCCATGTCCTAAACTTTCCATTTCCTAAAGTCTTCATGTACTAAAATCTCCACGGCCTAAAGTCTCAATGTCCTAAAGTCTCCATGTCCTAAACTTTCCATTTCCTAAAGTCTTCATGTACTAAAATCTCCATGGCCTAAAGTCTCCATGTCCTATACTTTCCATTTCCTAAAGTCTTCATGTCCTAAACTTTCCATTTCCTAAAGTCTTCATGTACTAAAATCTCCATGGCCTAAAGTCTCCATGTCCTAAACTTTCCATTTCCTAAACTCTCCATGGCCTAAACTTTCCATTTCCTAAAGTCTTCATGGCCTAAAGTCTCCATGGCCTAAAGTCGTCATGTCTTAAAGTCTCCATGTCCTAAGGTCTCCATGTCCTAAGGTCTCCATGTCCTAAAATCTCCATGCCCTAAAGTCTGCATGTCCTAAAACCTTCATGTCCCAAAGTCTCCATGTTTGTTCAATGAGGTTAAAAAGACAAGTTGTCCTCCTAGTTCTTTAAGGTCTAGCTTATCATCCAAGATGGACTCCCCGCCAGGTGGGTGAGGTAAGACGTCCTTGGGCAGACGAGCATGCGGGGGACGGCGAGGACAGCGCGGCGTACGTACGTGTGGTCACGCGGCGCTCCCATCCAGGCCGGTGGCGAGAAGCTGGGCATGGACGGAAGGGACAGGGGGAGGCTGGGGACTTTGAGGAGGGGGACGCCGGCGAGGTTGTTAGTGAGAGACCTGCATGCGGGTCACAGAGGGAAGAGGACAGAGGAGGCACAGTGGTGACATGGCGGCCACTCAGGATGAAAGGCGGAAAAGTCAGCGGCGGCGTGTTGATTGTGTGTTTTTGTGTCCGAGACAATGTCCCCGCATGTAGTGTGTCCTTGTCCTTGTCCTCGTCCTCATGTGTGTTCACATGCCTCACACTAAATGACTGCTGAAAACCATCAGTCACACCGAGAAGACGTTATTGACTCATCATTGATCCACCATTGATCCGTCGTCAACTTCCTCGCGTGCGGCCATCTCCATGACGACCGAGTCTGCAACAATAACGTCGCATTCGCACCGAGAAGGACGCTAAGGACATGAGGCAACACCGCAAAAATACCCAAGCTGGCACCCACCTTGTGGTGTGACGCAAAAGCCCTGCGGTGTGTGTATGTGTGTGTGCGTGTGTTACGGACAGCAAAGCCCTGTCTTGTCTGTTATTTCACTTGACCTTTTTCTGTGTTGATTGAGCTGTGCTGAAGCAGCAAAAAAGGGCATTAAGTTAAATGAAGAGTTTCTGTCCCTGATAGTTGATATAATAATGTAAGTGCATCATAAAGCCTACATGAATAGTCTCTCCTATTGCTATTGTACTATTTTTTCAGCTATATTTACATTAATCATTGGTAATGGAGCAGCCTAGTTTTGAATGGCAGGGTCCCTGCTATCATAAAAATATAACATTTACATAATATAAGTCAACTACAGGCTTCCCAAATGCTGTAATAAATTAAGCATGATGAGTTGACTTGAAACTGTTAAATGTTGCACTTTTTATATGTAGAAGAAAAGTTTTGTAATTTTGTTTAATCTGAGCAACAACTTGAGGCAGTTTAATGTTGATTAACGTGGGCAGAATTATTATAGTGTTCCCAATGTTAAAAGGATAAAGCCATTGTTTAAAAATTTGGTAAATAAATAACAAAAAAATGTATATTTTGTTGTTTTCTTATTGTAGCAAAAATGAACCAAACCATGACCTCTACGTACCGAACCGAAAATTTTGTGTACCGTTACACCCCTACTGTTTAGGGAAAGTTATCAAGTAAAATTAAATGTGCACACCGAAGCAAGACTGGGTTTTCAGCTTTCTCTTCAAAGAGTTAGCATATCAGCTAGCGTGTAGCATCACACGCAACAACGCCACCCAACCCCAATGTCTATTAGCAGGAAATTGAGGCTAATTTTGCAAAAATGTATTTAACGCTATGAAAAACGTTTTTATGGTAAAAACTAGCAACATTCTACAGTGTAAAAAATTTTTTTTACGGTACAAAAACCTATTTTACAGAATACGAAACAATTATTTTATGGTATTGCATTTTTTTTGAAAAAAGCAACACATTTTGTGGAATAAATTAACAAATTGTACTGTAAAGAAACTATTTTACGGCATCAGAAATTTTTTTACAGTAAAAAAAAATTACACGGGGAAAATAAAGGATTTTACAGTGTAAAAAACTATTCATGCTGTCAGCTCAGTCGCATTTTTTTACATGTGTATTATTGGAGAAATTCATAAATGTTGCATAACAAATTACACTGTAAAAAAACAATTTTTACGGAACAGAAAATGATTTTATAGTAAAAATTTAAACAATTACACGGTATAAAAAATGTTATCTACGACATGAAAAAACGATTTTAATGATAAAACATTTTTTACGGTAAAAAAAAAAGGACAGCTCAGTCGCTAAAAAATATTGTAAAATCTATGGTGGTTCTTACATGAGTAAGAAATTTAGCTAATTCTGCATATCAAATGAAGAAATCACACTGTAAAAAAAAATCGATTCTACGGTGTAAAAAAATATTTTACTATAAAAACAAAACAATTTTCCATCCATTCATCCATTTTCTACCGCTTTTTACAGTATAAAAATAATTTTACAGTTTAAAAAATATTTGACAGTATACAAAACAATTATTTTATGGTATTAAAAACCTCAAATTTTTCGATAAAAAAGCGGAACATTTTGCATAACAGATGAACAAATTACACTGAAAATAACGATTTTATGGAATAGAAAACTATTTTATGGTAAAAAACAAAAAACTAAACAATTACAGTTATAAAAACAATCACACGGTATAACATTTTCATCTAAGACATAAAAAAAAATGTTAATGATAAAAAAAATTTACGGTAAAAAAAAAAAAGACAGCTCAGTCGCTAAAAATACTGTAAAATCTATGGTGGTTTTTACATGAGTATTGGTGGCAAATTTAGCTAATTCTGCATAAGAATTGAACAAATCACACTGTAAAAAAAATCGATTCTACGGTGTAAAAAAATATTTTACTATAAAAACAAAACAATTTTACAGTATGAAAATAATTTTACAGTATAAAAAATATTTTACAATATACAAAACAATTATTTTGTGGTATTAAAAACCTCAAAAAAAGCTGGACATTTTGCATAACAGATGAACAAATTAAACTGAAAATAATGATTTTATGGAAAAGAAAACGATTTTATGGTAAAAAACTAAACAATTACGGTTATGAAAACAATTTGACGGTATAAAAAAGTTCTCTATAACATAAAAAAACGATTTTCATATTAAGGCAATTTTCTATGTAAAAAAATACAGCTCAGTCGCTAAAAAATACTGTAAAATATATTGTGGTTTTCACATGAGTATCGGTGGCAAATTTTGCACAACAAATGAACAAATCACAATGTAAAAAAAATAAAAAATAGATTTTACGGTACAAAAAAAGATTTTACTATGAAAAACAAAACCATTTTACAGTATAAAATATTATTTACGGTATACAAAATTATTTTATGGTATTAAAAAAGCAACTTTTGGTTGAAAAAAAAAGCGGAATATTTTGCATAACGGATGAACAAATTTCACTGTAAAAAATATTTTCAGTGCAGAAAATTATATTACGGTGAAAAAACTAAACAATTTAATGGTACAAAAAACACTACAAAAAAACCTAATTAAAAATGGTGAAAAAACTGACCGCTTAGTCACCAAAACTTTACAGTAAAATCTACACTTTTTTTTTTTTTACATTTTAATAGTGAATTTTGCTAATTTTGCATAACAAATGAACAAATGACACTGTAAAAGAAAAACATTTTATGGTATCATTTTATCATATTAGACCAAACAATTTTGGGAGAGAAAAAAAGTGGCAAATTTTGCATAACAAATTACACTGTAAAAAAATATATTTTATGGTATCAACACAAAAAACGATTTTCCAGTACAAAAAACTATTTTATGGTAACCTGACAGGTCATGTAGCAAAACTTTACGGTAAAATATATGGTGTTTATTACTTGCAACTTTTGCATAACAAATGAACAAATTACACTGTAAAAAAACAAAATGATTTCACGGTGTAAAAAAAGATTTTACTATAAAAACAAACCGATTTTACAGTATCCAAAATTATTTTATGGTATTAAAAAAACTAAAATTTTTCGATAAAAAAAGCTGAAAATTTTGCATAACAGATGAACAAATTTCACTGTAAAAACGATTTTACGGAATAGAAAACGATCTCATGGGGAAAAAAAAAAAACTAAACAATTACGGTATAAAAACAATTTGACGGCACAGAAAAGTTCTCTAGGACATAAAAAAGCGATTTTAATATTAAAACAATTTTTACCGTGCAAAAAAATGACAGCTCAGCTACAAATTACTGTAAAATCTATGGTGGTTTTTACTTTAGTATTGGTGGCACAACAAATGAACAAATCACACTTTAAAAAAGTATTTTACAATAAAAACAACATTTTACAGTATAAAAATAATTTTATAGTATAAAAAATATTTTAAGGTGTACAAAACAATTTTAGAACATTTTTGCATAACACATGAACAAATTACATTGTAAAAAATATTTTTCGGTATAGAAAATGATTTAATGGTACAAAAAAATTAATAATTTATGGTACAATGCAGCACAAAAAATGTTTTTATGATGAAAAAAGTGACAGCTTAGTCACCAAAACTTAACAGTAAAATTTACAGTATTTTTTAACATTTTAATGTTGAATTTAGCACATTTTAGCTCAGTCGCTAAAAATTACTGTAAAATCTATAGTGGTTTTTACATGAGTATTGATGCCAAATTTTTGCTAATTTTGCACAACAAATGAACAAATTACACTGTAAAAAAACCAAAACATTTTATGGTATAAAAAAAAATAATTTTTATGGTTACATTTTGTGGTAAAACTTGGGGAGAGGAAAAAAAGGGCAAATTTTGTGTGACAAATTACACTGTTAAAAATTATATCTTTTATGGTATCAAAACAGTTTTATGACACAAAAAATGATTTTCCTGTACAAAAACAATTTTATGGTTAAAAAAAACCTGACAGCTCCTTCGGCAAAATTTCACAACTGCGGTTTTTACATGGTATTACTGTCAATCGAAAAATTATACTACTGTTATTTCTACGGTAAAATTGTGGCGACTGATTTTTATTTATTTTTTTACAGTGTAGCGATTGTGTTCGGGTGTTGGTATTTGTAGAGCAACTCCATTACCCAGAAGTCTTAGCGTGTTTTGTCTTGATGGTTCATATCTAAAGACCGAATCTCAGGTATCATGGTGCAAGGATCGCCGACTAGACGGGCAGGGGGAGGATTCTTACTTGACCGACTGCCAGGTCTCGTGCTCGAAGCCTCGATGGACGGACTGCGCGATGGACGACTCCATCAGGTCGATGTAGCGCACCACCAGGGGGACAAACAGCTCCTGCAGGTGTTTGTGGAAGGGCCCGTTGCACAGGTGGGCTGTAGGGCGGGCGGAGCCAATGGGACGACATGAAAACCAAGACAGAACACGTTCTATTGTTTAGTCATCAAATCAGGCCCGACTAGTTTGCTGGCTTATTAATACAAGTAAGATATGGTTAACTAATGAATTAATACTATAGCTTTTCACAAAAATAAATAAATACATTGATAAAAGTAGCTTCATTAAAATAAATGATTTGATCAAAACAACTTTTCTTGAAAATAAAATAAATAATAAAAGTAACCTAATAAAAATAAATTCATAAAAATAAATAATTACAAATATTAAAAGTAACTTTCTTGACAATTAATTAATAATTAATAACATAATTTTCATAAAATGAATAATTAAATAAAAGTAGCTTTTTATAAAAATAAATAAATAAATGTAACTTCATAAAAATAAATTAATGGAATATTAATCAAGGCAACTTTTCATAAAATTAAATGAATCAATAAAAGGTACTTAATTTAAAAAAAACAACAGTTTATAAAAATAGTTTCATTTTAAAAAGTAACTTAAAAAAATCAATTAATCAAAGCAACTTCATTAAAAAAACTGCTCATGAAAACAAATAAAAGTAACTTTAAAAAAAAAAGTATGGATTAATTAATCAAGGTAACTTTTCATAAAAATAAATAAACTAATGAAAGTCACTTCATAAAAATAAGTATATTCAAAATAACTATTAATAAAAATAAATTACACAATTCAGTCAATTCACTTGCATTATTTGACATTACGTGGGCGGTTTGGACTGCTGTAATCGTTTTCAACAAGCCAAGCAGCTGTATACGTGTCTTGTATCTACTGTATATGTCATTGTTAACTATATTACCTGTCACCTTTAAACTCCTTGTGCAGGTCTGAATGTTTATTTAGATGTTTACCTAAACGTGAAGCAACGGTGGTGATGCTGCTTTGACACATTTGGCGAGACCCGTTTTGAAGCTTTAGTATTATTATTTAGTATTTTAGCCTAACGTTAGCTAGCGTGGCTAGCCGGCTAACATTACAAACTAACGTTCCAAACTAACGTGTCATATATTCTATAACTTATCCAGATATTGTGCAATTTTTCTCTGGCCCTACATTTTAGGTGTTGAAACGCAAAATTAGATGAAAAGTTAGCATAGAATGTTAGCATGCTAATATAAGAAATGGTGGCATACTTCCAAGATGGCACCAAGTATCAAAAAAACCTTAATTTTTAGGTTTAAACATAAACAATTAGCTAAAACGCTCACATAAAATGTTAATGAGTTAGCATACTTCTAAGATGGCGTCAAGTATCCAAATCCATGATTGTTAGATTTAAACATACACAATTAGCTAAAACGCTAGCATACAATTTTAGCATACTAACGTTAGCTGGGTGACATAAGACGAGTAAGCACGCTTTTAGGATGGCGCCAAGAAATAGAATGCCCTATTTTTAGGTGTTGCCATACAAAATTAGATGAATAGTTAGCATAAAACATTAGCATGCTAATATAATAAATGTTAGCATACTTCCAAGATGGCACCAAGTATCAAAAACCATGATTTTTAGGTTAAAACATACAAAATTAGCTAAAAAGCTAGCATAAAACATACAAAATTAGCTACAACGCTAGCATAAAACATTAGCGTGTTAGCACGTGACAGAATCAGAAGAAATACCAAAATGCACTATTTGTAGGTGTAAACATACAAATAGGTAGCATAAAACCTTGGCATGCTAACGTAAGCGACATTAACATACTTTCAAGATGGCGCCCAGTTTCAAAAATCATGATTTTTAGGGTTGCACATACACAATTAGCTATAAAGCCAGCAGTGAAAGTTAGCATGCTACCTTTCGCACAGTTGCTCGATAGCGCCTAGCATCGCCAATAATGAATTTTAAGTTTAAACATACAAAAAGAGCTAAAAAAGCTAGCATAAAACCTCACCATGCTAACATTAGCATGCTAATGTAAGCCCGTTTTGAAGCTTTAGTGTTTTAGTATTATTATTTCGTATTTTAGCCTAACGTTAGCTAGCGTGGCTAGCCGGCTAACATTACAAACTAACGTTCCAAACTAAAGTGTCATGTCACCCTCCCCGGATTGCTAATAATCAAATGTAAACAATCAAATGCAGATACTTTTTCTTTTTCTTATGCCTTCTGATCTCTCTCTCTCTATGTCCACTACTTGATGTCCATACCCCCCCCCCCCTCCACACCCCTGATTGTAAATAATGTAAATAATTCAATGTGATTATCTTGTGTGATGACTGTATTATGATGATAGTATATATGATAGTATATATCTGTATCATGAATCAATTTAAGTGGACCCCGACTTAAACAAGTTGAAAAACTTATTCGGGTGTTACCATTTAGTGGTCAATTGTACGGAATATGTACTTCACTGTGCAACCTACTAATAAAAGTCTCAATCAATCAATCAATCAATATATTCTATGACTTATCCAGATATTGTGCATTTTTCTCTGGCCCTACATTTTAGTGTGTTGACACGCAAAATTAGATGAAAAGTTAGCATAAAATGTTAGCATGCTAATATAAGAAACGGTGGCATACTTCCAAGAGGGCACCAAGTATCAAAAAACATCATTTTTAGGTTAAAACTAGGGGTGTAACGGTACGTGTATTTCAATCAATCAATGTTTATTTATATAGCCCTAAATCACAAGTGTCTCAAAGGGCTGCACGGGCCACAACGACATCCCGGGTACAGAGCCCACATACGGGCAAGGAAAACTCAATAAATAACCCAAAAATTTATATTTTATTGTTTTCTTACTGTACCGAAAATGAACCGAACCGTGACCTCTAAACCGAGGTATGTACCGAAGCGAAATTTTTCTGTACCGTTACACCCCTAGTTAAATCGTACAAAAATTAGCTAAAAAGCTAGCATAAACATTAGCATGTTAGCACGTGACAGAATAAGAAGATATATTTAGGTGTAAACATACAAAACTAGCTAAATAGTAGGGCTGTGAATCTTTGGGTGTCCCACGATTCGATTCAATATCGATTTTTGGTTGTCACGATTCGATTCAAAATCGAATTTGTTTTCAATTCAACACGATTCTCGATTCAAAAACGATTTTTCCCCGATTCAAAAGGATTCTCTATTCATTCAATACATAGATTTCAGCAGGATCTACCCCAGTCTGCTGACATGCAAGCAGAGTAGTAGATTTTTGTAAAAAGCTTTTATAATTGTAAAGGACAATGTTTTATCAACTGATTGCAATAATGTACATTTGTTTTAACTATTAAATGAACCAAAAATATGACTTATTTTATCTTTGTGAAAAGATTTGACACAGTGTGTTGTCAAGCTTATGAGATGCGATGCAAGTGTAAGCCACTGTGACACTATTCTTTTTTTTTATTTTTATAAATGTCAAATGATAATGTCAATGAGGGATTTCTAATCACCGCTATGTTGAAATTGTAACTAATATTGATACTGTTGTTGATAATATTCATTTTTGTTTCACTACTTTTGGTTTGTTCTGTGTCGTGTTTGTGTCTCCTCTCAATTGCTCTGTTTATTGCAGTTCTGAGTGTTGCTGGGTCGGGTTTGGTTTTGGAATTGGATTGCATTGTTATGGTGTTGCTGTGTATTGTTTTTTTGGATTGATTAATTAAAAAAATAAAAAATAAAAAATAAAATAAAATACATTTTTTAAAAAAAATCTATTTTTAAAACATGAGAATCGATTCTGAATCGCACAACGTGAGAATCGCGATTCGAATTCGAATCGCGATTCGAATTCGAATCGATTTTTCCCCACACCCCTACTAAATAGCTAACATAAAACGTTGACATGCTAATATAAGAGACGTTAACATACTTCCAAAATGGCACCAAGTATCAAAAATCCCAATTTTTAGGGTTAAACATACAAAATTAGCTAAAAACTAGGGATGTCCGATATTGGCTTTTTTGCCGATATCCGATATTGTCCAACTATTAATTACCGATATCAACCAATACCGATATCAACTGATACCGATATAAACAGTCGTGGAATTAACACATTATTATGCCTAATTTGGACAACCAGGAAGTGAAGATAAGGTCCTTTTAAAAAATTTTTATAAAATAAAACAAGATAAATAATTTAAAAACATTTTCTTGAATAAAAAAGAAAGTAAAACAATATAAAAACAGTTACATAGAAACTAGTAATTAATGAAAATGAGTCAAATTAACTGTTAAAGGTTAGTACTATTAGTGGAGCAGCAGCACGCACAATCATGTGTGCTTACGGACTGTATCCCTTGCAGACTGTATTGATATATATTGATATATAATATAGGAACCAGAATATTGATAACAGAAAGAAACAACCCTTTTGTGTGAATGAGTGTAAATGGGGGAGGGAGGTTTTTTGGGTTGGTGCACTAATTGTAAGTGTATCTTGTGTTTTTTATGTTGATTTAATAAAAAAATAAAAATAAATAAAATAAAAAATAAATAAAAAATACTGATAATTTCCGATATTACATTTTAAAGCATTTATCGGCCGATATTATCAGACATTTCTACTATAAAGCGAGGAAAAAAGTTAGCATGCTAACTTTCGCACACTGGCTAATAATAATAATTTTTAGGTAGCTAAAAAGATTCAGTAAATCGCTAAAATGCTGTGATGCTATTGGACGACGCCCCCACGGGTGCTTGAGATAAACCGGCGGCGACAGTAGCGTGTTAGTCGGGACCAGGAGCAGACTGCAGGTCTCTGCGGGCTTCATTACTTGGATGATGGTTGGGATTATGAACAGGAGCCTTCTCGGCCCTCAGGAGACACGCCTCCCTCGCAGGCGCCGCCACAAACAAGTGAGCATTTGGGAGGGAGAAGTTGCCGCCAGTGGATCCGAACGTGTGATTGAAAAGCAGCCATCTTGCAAAGGGTCGCATCATCGCCACCTTGTCATGTGACCGACCACACGACGCGGCGTTAACAACATCGCATTAGCGTGTTTGCTCGCGTCATAAAGTGATGCCTCCTTTGTCTCACAAATTGCCCTTGAGCAGCGTGCCGCCGCTTCGCTTCGTCGCTGCTTTTTCTTTGGCATCGCGGCAAAGGAATAAAAGCCTCGCTTCTCGCCAAGACAAAGCCCGGCGGGAACAATGAGACGTCTTTCTCGCGCCGAGACACGTCGCCGTCTTCCAAGTTTGGACCTTGAGACTCGCCAGGGGACAACTAAACACCCGTTCTGTTAGCGCCAGGCGAACATCTCACTAAACATCCACTCCTTTTTGAAGTGACGCTTGTGCGCATAATTCTAAGATGGCGTCAAGTATCCAAATCCATGGTTTTTAGGTTTAAACATGCACAATTAGCTAAAACGCTAGCATAAAATGTTATCATGCTAAGGTAAGATTGATAACATAGGACGAGTTGGCGTACTTCTAAGATGGCGTCAAGTATCCAAATCCATGATTTTTAGGTTAAACATGCACAATTAGCTAAGATGCTAGCATAAAATGTTAGCATGCTAACATCAGTTTGATGAAATAGGACGAGTTAGCATACTTCTTAGATGGCGTCAAGTATCCAAATCCATGGTTTTTAGGTTTAAACATGCACAATTAGCTAAAACGCTAGCATAAAATGTTAGCATGCTAACGTTAGCTTGATGACATAGGATGAGTTGGCGTACTTCTAAGATGGCGTCAAGTATCCAAATCCATGATTTTTAGGTTAAACATGCACAATTAGCTAAAATGCTAGCATAAAATGTTAGCATACTAACATCAGCTTGATGAAATAGGATGAGTTAGCATACTTCTAAGATGGCGTCAAGTATCTAAATCCATGGTTTTTAGGTTTAAACATGCACAATTAGCTAAAACGCTATCATAAAATGTTATCATGCTAACGTAAGATTGATAACATAGAACGAGTTAGCGTACTTCTAAGATGGCGTCAAGTATCCAAATCCATGATTTTTAGGTTAAACATGCACAGTTAGCTAAAATGCTAGCATAAAATGTTAGCATGCTAACATCAGCTTGATGAAATAGGACGAGTTAGCATACTTGTAAGATGGCGTCAAGTATCCAAATCCATGGTTTTTAGGTTTAAACATGCACAATTAGCTAAAACGCTAGCATAAAATGTTAGCATGCTAACGTTAGCTTGATGACATAGGATGAGTTGGCGTACTTCTAAGATGGCGTCAAGTATCCAAATCCATGATTTTTAGGTTAAACATGCACAATTAGCTAAAATGCTAGCATAAAATGTTAGCATACTAACATCAGCTTGATGAAATAGGACGAGTTAGCATACTTCTAAGATGGCGTCTAGTATCTAAATCCATGGTTTTTAGGTTTAAACATGCACAATTAGCTAAAACGCTATCATAAAATGTTATCATGCTAACGTAAGATTGATAACATAGAACGAGTTAGCGTACTTCTAAGATGGCGTCAAGTATCCAAATCCATGATTTTTAGGTTAAACATGCACAATTAGCTAAAATGCTAGCATAAAATGTTAGCATGCTAACATCAGCTTGATGAAATAGGACAAGTTAGTATACTTCTTAGATGGCGTCAAGTATCCAAATCCATGGTTTTTAGGTTTAAACATGCACAATTAGCTAAAACGCTAGCATAAAATGTTAGCATGCTAACATTAGCTTGATGACATAGGATGAGTTGGCGTACTTCTAAGATGGCATCAAGTATCCAAATCCATGATTTTTAGGTTAAACATGCACAATTAGCTAAAATGCTAGCATAAAATGTTAGCATACTAACATCAGCTTGATGAAATAGGACGAGTTAGCATACTTCTAAGATGGCGTCAAGTATCTAAATCCATGGTTTTTAGGTTTAAACATGCACAATTAGCTAAAACGCTATCATAAAATGTTATCATGCTAACGTAAGATTGATAACATAGAACGAGTTAGCGTACTTCTAAGATGGCGTCAAGTATCCAAATCCATGATTTTTAGGTTAAACATGCACAATTAGCTAAAATGCTAGCATAAAATGTTAGCATGCTAACATCAGCTTGATGAAATAGGACGAGTTAGCATACTTCTAAGATGGCGTCAAGTATCTAAATCCATGGTTTTTAGGTTTAAACATGCACAATTAGCTAAAACGCTAGCATAAAATGTTATCATGCTAACGTAAGATTGATAACATAGGACGAGTTGGCGTACTTCTAAGATGGCGTCAAGTATCCAAATCCATTATTTTTAGGTTTAAACATACACAATTAGCTTAAACGCTCTTATAAAATGTTAATGAGTTAGCATACTTCTAAGATGGCGTCAAGTATCCAAATCCATAATTTTTAGGTTAAACATGCACTATTAGCTAAAACACTAGCATAAAATGTTAGCATGCTAACATCAGCTTGATGAAATAGGACGAGTTAGCATACTTCTAAGATGGCGTCAAGTATCCAAATCCATGATTTTTAGGTTTAAAGATACACAATTAGCTAAAACGCTAGCATAAAATGTTTGCATGCTAATATTAGCTTGATGAAATAGGATGAGTTGGCGTACTTCTAAGATGGCGTCAAGTATCCAAATCCATGATTTTTAGGTTAAAACATACACAATAAGCTAAAACGCTAGCATAATAACAACCCGGATGGTTCTTTTCCTCTTTGGTCCGGAGGACCCGACGTCCACAGTTTCCAAAAACTATTTGAAATGTGGACTCGTCAGACCACAGAACACTTTTCCACTTTGCATCAGTCCATCTTAGATGAGCTCGGGCCCAGCGAAGCCGGCGGAGTTTCTGGGTGTTGTTGATAAATGGCTTTCGCTTTGCATAGTAGAGCTTTAACTTGCACTTACAGATGTAGCGATGAACTGTAGTTACTGACAGTGGTTTGAAACGTTAAGTATGTTGTTTTCTGAAGTGTTCCTGAGCCCATGTGGTGATATCCTTTACACACTGATGTCGCTTTTTGATGCAGTACCGCCTGAGGGATCTACGGTCCGTAATATCATGGCTTACGTGCAGTGATTTCTCAAGATTCTCTGAACCTTTTGATGACATTACGGACCGTAGATGGTGAAATCCCTAAATTCCTTGCAATAGCTGGTTGAAAATGTTGTTCTTAAACTGTTCAACAATTTTCTCACACATTTGTTGACAAAGTGGTGACCCTCGCCCCCATCCTTGTTTGTGAATGACTGAGCATGGAAGCTGCTTTTATACCCAATCATGGCACCCACCCGTTCCCAATTTGCCTGTTCACCCGTGGGATGTTCCAAATAAGTGTTTGATGAGAATCCTTCAACTTTATCTGTCTTTTTTGCCACTTGTGCCAGCTTTTTTGAAACAGGCTTCAGGCATCAAATTCCAAATGAGCTAATATTTGCAAAAAATAAAGTTTTCCAGTTTGAACGTTAAGTATCTTGTCTTTGCAGTCTCTTCAATTGAATAACCGGGCCCTAAGTGTGGCGTGGGTTCCTAACGTGGGTGTGGCCGACAGAAGAGGAGGAGCTGCGACTCACGCTCGGTCCTCAGGAAGCCGTTGAGGAGCTGGAAGAGCGGGAAGCTGTTCCACGAGTCCAGGGCCTGGGCCCGCAGGACCGGGTCCACGTCCGCCCGGTACAGGGACAGGAAGCTCTCGGCGTGCTCGGCCATCAGCTCGGGCCACCACGAGAACGCCTGCACGACAAGGAAGTCACCTGTGAGGCGGTTACCGTGGCAACGGTCGCGGGGGGGGGGGGGGGCTGCGTTGTCATGGAGACCACGGCCTGAACCGACAAGAACTGTTCGGCGTCCATTTGTACTTCTGATAACATGCAAGTGTTGGAAGGAAGGATGAAGAGTACAACAAAAATTGCAAAAAGTTTCAAAAGTCTTGAGCACACAAACGTATTTCAAGCCAGTATGAAAAGAAGAAATACTTTTTTTAAACGTTTGAAAACAGAAGACAATAGTCCAACAAGTATTTTTATGGAGTAAAAAAACATCATATGTACTAAATATTTTTGTAAATTTTGATTGAAAGAATATCTATTATATTATATATATGCATTATATTATATTTATGTATTATATTATATTTATATGTATTATATTATATATGTTCATTTTA
Source organism: Entelurus aequoreus (assembly GCF_033978785.1). Classification (NCBI taxonomy): domain Eukaryota; kingdom Metazoa; phylum Chordata; class Actinopteri; order Syngnathiformes; family Syngnathidae; genus Entelurus; species Entelurus aequoreus. The sequence goes on from NC_084733.1 coordinate 82,812,717, forward strand.
TTTTATATATGCATTATATTATATATGTATTGTATTATATATATGCGTTGTATTATATATATGCATTATATTATATTACAGTATATATGCATTATATTATATTTATGTATTATATTATATTATATTAATGTATTATATTATATATATGCATTATATTAATTATAAGCATTATATTATATTACAGTATATATGCATTATATTATATTGATGTATTATATTATATTATATTTATGTATTATATTATATTATATTAATGTATTATATTATATATATGCATTATATTAATTATAAGCATTATATTATATTACAGTATATATGCATTGTATTATATTTATGTATTATATTATATTTATATGTATTATATTATATATGTGCATTATATTATATATATGTATTGTATTATATATATGCGTTGTATTATATTTATGCATTATATTATATTACAGTATATATGCATTATATTATATTTATGTATTATATTATATTAATGTATTTTATTATATATATGCATTATATTAATTATAAGCATTATATTATATTACAGTATATATGCATTATATTATATTGATGAATTACATTATATTATATTTATGTATTATATTATATTATATTATATATATACATTATATTAATTATAAGCATTATATTATATTACAGTATATATGCATTATATAATATTTATGTATTATATTATATTATATTAATGTATTATATTATATATGTATTATTATATATATATATGTATTATATTATATTTATGTATTATATTATATATATATTATATTATATTTATGTATTATATATATTATATTATATTTATGTATTATATTATATATATATGTATTATATTATATATGTATTATATTATATATATATGTATTATATTATATTTATGTATTATATTATATATATTATATTATATTTATGTATTATATTATGTATATATATGTATTATATTATCTTTATGTATTATGTATATGCATTATATTATATTTATGTATTATATTATATTTATATGTAGATGCAATATTTTGTAGCTGCAGTATTTTGTAAGTGTTTAAAGATATAGTTGTAATACTTTTTAATTTCAGTATTTTTTGGTTATAGTATTTTCTAAGTGTTGCTTAAATACGTGGCTGTAGTATTTTGTATTATTAGTATTTTGTAGTTGCAGTACTTGTAAGTGTTGTTTATAGATGTAGCTGAAGTATTTTCTAATTTTAGTACTTAGTGGTTGTAGTATTTTGTAAGTGTGGTTAAAAATATAGCTGTAGTATTTTGTAATATTAGTACTTTGTAGTTGCAGTATTTTGTAAGTGTTGTATGGTGATGTAGTTGTAATATTTTGTTATAGTATTTTGTATTAGCAGTACTTTGTAAGTGAAGCTGTAGTATTTTGTAATATTAGTATTTTGTAAGTGTTTAAAGACACAGTTGTGGTATTTTGGAATATTAGTATTTTGTAGTTGCAGCATTTTGTATGTTTCGTTTACAGACATAGCTGTAGTATTTCATATTATTAGTATTTTGTAGAAGCAGTACTTTGTAAGTGTTGTTTAAAGATGTAGTATTTTGTGGTTGCAGTATGTTGTGTTGTTTAAAGACATAGCTGTAGTATTTCATATGAGCATTTTGTAGTCGCAGTACTTTGTGTTTTTTAAGGATGTAGTATTTTGTAATAGTGTTTTGTGGTTGCAGTATGTTGTGTTGTTTAAAGACATATCTGTAGTATTTCATGATATGAGTATTTTGTACTAGCCGTACTTTGTAAGTGTAGTTTAATGTCATAGTATTTTTGTAATATTAGTATTTTATAGTTGCATTATGTTGAAAGTGTTACAGTTACAGTTGTAGTATTTTGTAATATTATTTTGTAGTTGCAGTATTTTGCAACTGTTGTATAGACACAGTTGCAGTATTTTGTCATATTATTTTGTAGTTGCAGTATTTTGTGAGTCTTGTATAAAGACACAGTTGCAGTATTTTGTAATATTATTTTGTAGTTGCAATATTTAGTGAGTCTTGTATAAAGACACAGTTGCAGTATTTTGTAATATTATTTTGTAGTTGCAATATTTTGTGAGTGTTGTATAAAGACACAGTTGCAGTATTTTGTAATATTTTGTAGTAGCAGTATTTTGTGAGTGTTGTGTAAAGACACAGTTTAAGTATTTTGTAATATTTTGTAGTGGCAGTATTTTGTGAGTGTTGTGTAAAGACACAGTTGTAGTATTTTGTAATATTAATATTTTGTAGTTGCAGTATTTTGTGAGTGTTGTGTAAAGACACAGTTTTAGTATTTTGTAATATTTTGTAGTTGCAGTATTTTGTGAGTGTTTTGTAAAGACACAGTTGTAGTATTTTGTAATATTAATATTTTGTAGTTGCAGTATTTTGTGAGTGTTGTGTAAAGACACAGTTGTAGTATTTTGTAATATTTTGTAGTTGCAGTATTTTGTGAGTGTTGTGTAAAGACACAGTTGTAGTATTTTGTAATATTAATATTTTGTAGTTGCAGTATTTTGTGAGTGTTGTGTAAAGACACAGTTTTAGTATTTTGTAATATTTTGTAGTTGCAGTATTTTGTGAGTGTTTTGTAAAGACACAGTTGTAGTATTTTGTAGTTGCAGTATTTTGTGAGTGTTGTGTAAGGACACAGTTTTAGTATTTTGTAATATTTTGTAGTTGCAGTATTTTGTGAGTGTTGTGTAAAGACACAGTTGTAGTATTTTGTAATATTAATATTTTGTATTTGCAGAATTTTGTGAGTGTTGTGTAAAGACACAGTTGTAGTATTTTGTAATATTATTTTGTAGTTGCAGTATTTTCTGAGTCTTGTATAAAGACACAGTTTTAGTATTTTGTAATATTTTGTAGTTGCAGTATTTTGTGAGTGTTGTGTAAAGACACAATTGTAGTATTTTGTAATATTAATATTTTGTATTTGCAGAATATTGTGAGTGTTGTATAAAGACACAGTTGCGGTATTTTGTAGGTGTATCTACTAAGAGTACGTGCGTTTGGACTAACGAGCAGCTCGTCGGCCTAAAGAGCATCCAAGCGTGGCAGCTGCGGGAGGTCAAAGGTCGGGCCGCTGCTGAGGTCGCTGCTATTAACGTCTAAAGGAGTCGCGAGAGAAAAGTGCAACCGGCCTTCAATGGCTGCCGCCGTGTGAGCGCCGGCGAGGACGAAGAGGCAGCGATGTCGGGCTGGAGGACAAGAAGAGAGGATGAAAGCGGCGCTCTTAACGCGTGGCCTTGCAGGAATACCCATCAGGCCTTGCAAAACACGTCTTTTCAGGCGGGCGGCGAGGAAAGGCGTTTACCAAACGTTTATGCTCCTTCATCTCCAGACGCCTTTCAAGCGCAGCTGCTAGTAAACACAGCACGCTCTCAAAGAGCCGACACCAATCACACGGCGAGGAGAACACGCCGTCAAGGCCGCACGAGAGCGCCGATGAAAGGAGGAGGCGAGAAATCAAAGAAATTGAAAATGAAATCAATTCATGGGAAAAAAAGAAAAAAAAAAGATTTACAATATTAATAACTTACCTCTCGTCCCTTCCAGCAGCACACAAACAAAAACACACATACATTTAAAACATGTTAACAAGTGAAAACTCATCTGTTGACTTTGATCAATAAAAAGGCTTTTGCAAAACTACCACAAAGTTTCCTTTCAATAACATTTCAACACAAAACACCATCTTGCTATCAGGTCAGCATGAAACACACACACACACACACACACACACACACACACACACACACACACACACACACACACACACACACACACACACACACACACACACACACACACCCACACACACACACACACACACACACACACACACACACACACACACACACACACACACACACACACACACACACACACACACACACACACACACGTACATCATATCCATATACAGGACTGTCTCAGAAAATTAGAATATTGTGATAAAGTCCTTTATTTTCTGTAATGCAATTAAAAAAACAAAAATGTCATACATTCTGGATTCATTACACATCAACTGAAATATTGCAAGCCTTTTATTATTTTAATATCGCCGATTATGGCATGCAGCTTAAAGGCCTACTGAAAGCCACTACTACCGACCACGCAGTCTGATAGTTTATACATCAATGATGAAATCTTAACATTGCAACACATGCCAATACGGCCGGGTTAACTTATAAAGTGACATTTTAAAATTCCCGCCACACTTCCGGTTGAAAAACTCCTTTGGATATGATTTATGCGCGTGACGTCACAAAATCCACGGAAGTGGTTGGACCCCGTCGACCCGATACAAAAACCTCTTGTTTTCTTCGACAAAATTCCACAGTATTGTGGACATCTGTGTTGGTGAATCTTTTGCAATTTGTTTAATGAACAATGGAGGCTGCAAAGAAGAACGTTGTAGGTGGGATCGATCGGTGTATTAGCGGCTAAGTACAATACTTACAGCAACACAACAAGGACTACTTACTACGCCTAGCCGATGCTTGCCACCAAACCCACGGATGAAGTCCTTCGTCGGGCCGTCGATCGCTGGAACGCAGGTGAGCACGGGTGTTGATGAGCAGATGAGGGCTGGCTGGCGTAGGTGGAGCGCTAATGTTTTTATCATAGCTCTGTGAGGTCCGGTTGCTAAGTTGCTAAGTTAGCCTTAGCGTCGTTAGCAACAGCATTGTTAAGCCTTACCAGGCTGAGAATTTTTAACCGTGTAGTTACATGTACATGGTTTAATAGTATTGTTGATCTTCTGTCTATCCTTCCAGTCAGGGGTTTATTTATTTTGTTTCTATCTTCATTTGAGAACGATGCTATCACGTTAGCTCAGTAGCTAAGTGTGTCACCGATGTATTGTCGTGGAGATAAAAGTCACTTTAAATGTCCATTTCGCGTTCTCGCCTCTCATTTTCAAGAGGATATAGTATCCGAGGTGGTTTAAAATACAAATCCGTGATCCACAATAGAAAAAGGAGAGAGTGTGGAATCCAATGAGCCAGCTTGTACCTAAGTTACGGTCAGAGCGAAAAAAGATACGTCCATTATTGCCTCTCAAGTCCTTCACTCTAACGTTCCTCATCTACGAATCTTTCATCCTCGCTCAAATTAATGGGTTAATCGTCGCTTTGTCGCTCCGAATCTCTCGCTCCATTGTAAACAACGGGGAATTGTGAGGAATACTAGCTCCTGTGACGTCACGCTACTTCCGGTACAGGCAAGGCTTTTTTTTTATCAGCGAGCAAAAGTTGCGAACTTTATCGTCGATTTTCTCTACTAAATCCTTTCAGCAAAAATATGGCAATATCGCGAAATGATCAAGTATGACACATAGAATGGATCTGCTATTCCCGTTTAAATTAAAAAAAATTCATTTCAGTAGGCCTTTAAGAAAACTCAAAAATCCCATCTCAAAAAATTAGAATATTTCCTCAGACCAAGTAAAAAATAAAGATTTATAACAGCAAAACAAAACCAAACATTTGAAAATGTCAATTAATGCACTCAGTACTTGGTTGGGAGTCCTTTTGCAGGGTTTACTGCACCAATGCGGCGTGGCATGGAGGCAATCAGCCTGTGGCATTGCTGAGGTGTTATGGATGCCCAGGATGCTTCAATAGCGGCCTTTAGCTCATTTGCATTATTGGGTCTGGTGTCTTTCAGCTTCTTCTTCACTATACCCCACAAATTCTCTATGGGGTTCAGGTCAGGGGAGTTGGCAGGCCAATCGAGGACAGTAATGCCATGGTCAGTACACCAGTTACTGGTGGTTTTGGCACTGCTGGATCATGCTGGAAAATGAAATCATCATCTCCATAGAGCTTTTCAACAGATGGAAGCATGTAGTGCTCTAAAATCTCTTGGTACACAGCTGCATTGACTCTGGACTTGATGAAACACAGTGGACCAACACCAGCAGCTGACATGGCTCCCCATACCATTGCTGACTGTGGGAACTTCACACTGGATTTCAAGCAACTTGGATTTTGCTCCTCTCCAGCCTTCCTCCAGACTCTAGCGCCTTGACTTCCAAATGAAATACAAAACTTGCTTTCGTCTGAAAACAGGACTCTGGACCACTCTGCAACTGTCCAGTGCTTCTTTTCCATAGCCCAAGTCAGACGCTTCTAGAGATTTAAGAGCACTACATGCTTCTATCTGTTGAAAAGCTCTATGGAGATGATGATTTCATTTTCCAGCATGATCCAGCAGTGCCAAAACCACCAGTAACTGGTGTACTGACCATGGCATTACTGTCCTCGAATGGCCTGCCAACTCCCCTGACCTGAACCCCATAGAGAATTTGTGGGGTATTGTGAAGAAGAAGCTGAAAGACACCAGACCCAATAATGCAAATGAGCTAAAGGCCGCTATTGAAGCATCCTGGGCACCCATAACACCTCAGCAATGCCACAGGCTGATTGCCTCCATGCCACGCCGCATTGGTGCAGTAATCCGTGCAAAAGGACTCCCAACCAAGTACTGAGTGCATTAATTGACATTTTCAAATGTTTGATTTTGTTTTGCTGTTATAAATCTTTTTTTTTTAAACTTGGTCTGAGGAAATATTGTAATTTTTTGAGATACGATTTTTTGAGTTTTCTTAAGCTGTAATCAGCAATATTAAAATAATAAAAGGCTTGCAATATATCAGTTGATGTGTAATGAATCCAGAATGTATGACATTTTTGTTTTTTTAATTGCATTACAGAAAATAAAGAACTTTATCACAATATTCTAATTTTCTGAGACGGTCCTATATATACAGTACAGGCCAAAAGTTTGGACATACCTTTTCATTCAATGCGTTTTCTTTATTTTCATGACTATTTACATTGTAGATTGTCACTGAAGGCATCAAAGCTATGAATGAACACATGTGGAGTTATGTACTTAACAAAAAAAGAGTAAATTAACTGAAAACATGTTTTATATTCTAGTTTCTTCAAAGTAGCCAGCCTTTGCTCTGATTACTTTTTCGCACACTCTTTTGCATTCTCTCGATGAGCTTCAAGAGGTAGTCCCCTGAAATGCTTTTCACTTCACAGGTGTGCTTGAAGCTCATCGAGAGAATGCCAAGAGTGTGCAAAGCAGTAATCAGAGCAAAGGGTGGATATTTTGAAAAAACTAGAATATAAAACATGGTTTCAGTTATATCACCTTTTTTTTTGTTAAATACATAACTCCACATGTGTTCATTCATAGTTGTGATGCCTTCAGGGAGATTCTACAATGTAAATAGTCATGAAAATAAATAAAACACATTGAATGAGAAGGTGTGTCCAAACTTTTGGCCTGTACTGTATATATACACTCAGTATATATATGTATATATATTAGGGCTATCAAGAGATTATTTTTAAATCAAATTAATCACACTCTAGAAACTGTGATTAATTGTAATTAATCACAGGTTATTTGCTTGCATAAATAACATTTGCTGAAGACAATACCGCAATAATTAGAAACAAATGCAATTTGTCCGTCAGAATGTCATTCAGGAACATTTTTTAAAATGTTTTACTGAACTGCAAGTCATTGATTTACTCAAAACTTGGCAACAGTAAATATAATAAGAATTAAGTGCACATTTTGAAAGTCTTTGCAATAATCTTGCAAACAAGGTGTAGTTACTAAAGGATAATGTTGTAAACACTCATAAACATAGTGCACCATTTACTTTAGTTCAAACAGTTGTTTGTTTACCTTTTTCAGATGATAATGCTGATCTCTTTTTTTTGGTACCATGCGACCCCAGCTGGTTGTGATTACTTACAGGTGTCCAAGCTTCTCCAGGAAGCAAAATAAATTCACATTCAGCCGGTAGTTGCAACTTGACGCTGTGGTTTGTGTGGTACAGTTGTAGTAATAGTCCCTCTCCAAGATATTGTACGACGGATCAGCTGTGGTGATGTGAAGGACATCTTCTTGCAGGACTTGGGTCTTCACAGGTGTTAGATGTCCGTTTAGCAAAGGCATATGTTGAACTTAACGGTGGTAGCATGCTAGCATGTGGCTATCTGCTCGCGCTGCAGCAGCAACCGGCAGCAGCCGTCACTGCTCGCTGAGGACGCTGACTGCTGCTTGCTTTCAACTTAGAGTCTCCAAGACACAAAAAAAGTCTCCATTATCGCCGGGAAAAGTCGCTAGATTTGTTGCTAGTACCGTATTTTTCCGACTATAAGTCGCTCCGGAGTATAAGTCGCACCGGCCGAAAATGCATAATAAAGAAGGAAAAAAACATATATAAGTCGCACTGGAGTATAAGTCGCATATTTGGGGGAAATTTATTTGATAAAAGCCAACACCAAGAATAGACATTTGAAAGGCAATTTAAAATAAATAAAGAATAGTGAACAACAGGCTGAATAAGTGTACGTTATATGAGGCATAAATAACCAACTGAGAACGTGCCTGGTATGTTAACGTAACATATTATGGTAAGAGTCATTCCAATAACTATAACATATAGAACATGCTATACGTTTACCAAACAATCTGTCACACCTAATCGCTAAATCCCATTAAATCTTATACGTCTAAGTCTCTTACGTGAATGAGCTAAATAATATTATTTGATATTTTACGGTAATGTGTTAATAATTTCATACATAAGTCACTCCTGAGTATAAGTCGCACCCCCGGCCAAACTATGAAAAAAACTGCGACTTATAGTCCGAAAAATACGGTAGTTGTTTACAAAAAAAAAAAAAGGCCCCAAGAGGATTGAAAACACTATCGGTGCTATTTTGAAGCGAAATTGGCCGCCTCCCATTGTGATCACAGACTGTGTCACAAATGATAACGTGATCATTTATTTTTATTCATCACAAGATTGACAGCCCTAGTGTATATATATTTATGCATATTTATACACTTACATAAATATAATAAATATATACATATTTACATACATCCATACATATATATACATACATGCATATTTATATATATGCATATAAACACACACATATGTATATATTAGGGCTGCAACAACTAATTGATTAAATCAATTAGTTGTTGCAGCCCTAATATATATATATATATATATATATATATATATATATATATATATATATATATATATATATATATATATATATATATATAAATCGATTATAAAAATAGTTGGCGATTAATTTAGTCATCGATTCGTTGGATCTATGCTATGCGCAGAGGCAATTAAATTTATTTTATTTTTTAATATAAACCTTTATTTATAAACTGCAACATGTACGAACAGCTGAGAAACAATAATCAAAATAAGTATGGTGCCTGTATGCTGTTTTTTTTTCAATAAAATACTGGAAAGGATAGAAATGTAGTTTGTCTCTTTTATTCGATTATTAATCAATTAATCGAAGTAATAATCGACAGATTAATCGATTATCAAATTAATCGTTAGTTGCAGCCCTAGTATATATGTATATATATATATACACACACACACACACGCACACATATATAACATCAATGTAGGTAAGTATGAAAAGAAAAGTAGTAAAAGTATTCTGAAAAGGCAAGAAAGTAAAAAAAAAAAGGTACTGTGAAGTATTGAAGTACCAGAATAGAGTATTGGTGTAAGTTCATAGCGTTCGTGAAGCAGAAATTAGTTTAAATTCCACATTGTGTTTAATTGTCATCACACGTCACTCAGAGCGCTGCCGTCGCCATGGCAGCGACAGACCAGAATAGCTGGAAACAGATGCTGGCACATGATCCGTTTGTAGCCAGCAAGCGTATGTGAGCAGATATGGTCATATGTGATCCTTACGGCATCGTTCGAGATTATACGTGGTCATATGTGATCATACATCTGTGTTTATACGTGATCCTATGTGAGCATGCGTGATATGTGATCATACGCGATCATATATGATCACGTGATCATATATGAGCAGATAACTCCATGGTGTTCAGGGATGAATAGTCTCTCCTATAGCTACTGTACTATTTTTTCAGCTACAGTTACATTAATCATTAGTAATGCAGCAGCCTAGTTTTGAATGGCAGGGTTCCTGCTATCATAAAAATATAACATTTACATAATAAAAATCAACTACAGGCTTTCCAAATGCTGTAATAAATTAAGCATGATGAGTTGACTTGAAACTGTTTAATGTTGCACTTTTTATATGTAGAAGAAAAGTTGTGTCATTTTATTTAATCTGAGCAACAACTTGAGGAAGTTAATTGTTAATTAACGTGGGCAGAATTATTATAATGTTCCCAATGTTAAAAGGATAAAGCCATTGTTTACAAATTTGGTAAATAACCCAAAAATGTATATTTTGTTGTTTTCTTACTGTACCGAAAATGAACCGAATCGTGACCTCTAAATCGAGGTACATACCGAACCGAAATTTTTGTGTATCGTTACACCCCTATTAAAAGCATGGATATTTTTATCACATATTTAATATTCAGTATACAATTGTCCGTTTAGTGAAAGTTATCAAGTAAAATTAAATGTGCACACCGAAGCAAGACTGGGTTTTCAGCTTTCTCTTCAAAGAGTTAACATATCAGCTAGCATGTAGCATCACACGCAACAACGCCACGCAACCCCAATGTTTATTAGCAGGAAATTTAGCTAATTTTTGCAAACATTTATTTAACGCTATGAAAAACGTTTTTATGGTAAAAAACTAGCAACATTCTACAGTGTAAAAAAAGGATTTTACGGTACAAAAACCTATTTTACAGAATAAGAAACAATTATTTTAATTTTTGTGTACCGTTACACCCCTAGATCATACATAATCATATGTGATTCTATGTGAGCATACGTGATTATATGTGATCATATGTAGATATACGCGATATGTGATCACACAGGATCATGCGTGATCATATTTGATCATATGTGAGCGTGGGCGCGAACGTGCCAACGCTCAGCCAGGATGACAAGTGATCAAGAACGTTGATCAAGAGACTCCTGGAACCAAGGAGACGAGTGGCCTTTGACCCCACCAGCATGAGTCGGCAACAGTGGAATACGTGTAATTCAAAAGAAAAAGTGAAACCTCAGAGTGATGCTCGTCGTTCTGCTGCAGGACTTCAATGACCAACTCTCCCAATCGCATCACGTCCTCCAGTCTCTTCTCCGGGTCCACTTCCACGTCCACTGGGAACATGCCACACCATCACCTTAGATTATCTTAAACATCATCACATGTATTCATCTTGTTATAGCAGCATGAATTTAGAGCTTCAAATAATAGCTCAGGTAGGTTTCATCATCTTGTGTGCAGCTCCACAAATACCTCCCGTACAGTCTATACCGGGGGTCAGCAACCCGCGGCTCTAGAGCCGCATGTGGCTCTTTAGCGCCGCCCTAGTGGCTCCCTGGACCTTTGATTGATTGATTGATTGATTGAGACTTTTATTAGTAGGTTGCACAGTACAGTACATATTCCGTACAATTGACCACTAAATGGTAACACCCGAATAAGTTTTTCAACTTGTTTAAGTCGGGGTCCACTTAAATTGATTCATGATACAGATATATACTATCAGATCACCTCTTTCAGAGATGTGTAAAAATGGAAAAAGATGAAGAAAGAAACATTTTTATGGTTTTAATATATTTTTTGTAGAACAAACATGACACAAACCTTCCTAATTGATAGAAATCGCATTGTTTATGTTATACGTGCTTCACTGATGAGAGTATTAGGCAAGCACCGTTTTGTCCTAATTTCAGCGACCCATGAACTCATCGTAGTTTCAACTTTCTCAGATGCTGCCACAGAAAGACGTGTCTTATGCCAGTGGTCCCCAACCACAGGGCCACGGCCCGGTACCGGTCCGAGGACCGATTGGCCGCGGCCACACAAGAAATATAAAAAATTTAAAAAATAATATATTTTTTTTTATTAAATCAACATAAAAAACACAATATATACATTATATATCAATATAAATCAATACAGTCTGCAGGGATACAGTCCGTAAGCACACATGATTGTATTTCTTTATGACAAAAAAAAAAAAAAATTTTTTTTTTTTTTTTTTACTATCCCTCCCCGGTCAAGCATTGACCGGTCCGCAAGTACAAAAAGGTTGGGGACCACTGTTTTATGCCACTCCTTTGTCTCATTTTGTCCACCAAACGCTTTACGCTGTGCATGAATCCTCAAAGGTGAGCTTTGTTGATTTTATTGATTTGCTGGAGTGCTTATCAGGCATATTTGGTCAATCCAGGACTGCAAGCTAATCCATGCTAACATGCTATTTATGCTATCTGTATGTACATATTGCATCATTATGCCTCGTTTGTAGCTATATTTGAGCTCATTTAATTTCCTTTACTTATGTTCTCTGTGTATTTAATTTATATTTGCATGTCTCATGACACATCTGTGTAGAGCAGTGGTCCCCAACCTTTTTGTACTTGCGGACCGGTCAACGCTTGAAAATTTGTCCCACGGACCGGAGGGGGGGGGGGGTAGTAAAAAAAATAAATTATTATTATTTTTTTGTCATAAAGAAATACAATCATGTGTGCTTACAGACTGTATCCCTGCAGACTGTATTGATTTATATTGATATATAATCTATATATTGTGTTTTTTATGTTGATTTAATTTAAAAAAAAAAAAATATATATATATATATATATTTATATTTTTTGGTTTTATTTTTTTTATTTCTTGTGTGACCAATCGGTCCACGGACCGGTATCTGTATGTAATATTGGCTGCATTTCTCATCGTTGTTTGTGCGCCACGTTGTTCCAGACCACAGCAAACGTCACCCAACTTGCAAAGATTGTAATAAATCCATTAGAAGAAGACATCCATTTAACTTGGACCCACACATCTATACCTTTGGCCATTAAAAGCCAGTATTTTCCAGAAGTCATCACACCTCCATTTTACTAATGATTTCCAACGTTGCAAAAATGTGTAGAATAAAAATTAAAATACAACATTTGTGTTAACAAAGATTTGCCCGAGCCTTTGATAGTAGGCTAATATAGCTGATATAGACACTTACATCATGCGTTGCCTTCATTATAACACTTATACAAGGCTTTTATTTTTTTGCGGCTCCAGACAGATTTTTGTTTTGCATTTTTAGTCCAATACGGCTCTTTCAACATTTTGGGTTGCCGACCCCTGGTCTATACGGTCTGAACAATACAAATAAACATATGCTCTTTGTGTTCATGGGGTCCCTAATGAAGTGGCCCTTTCCTCCCGGATCATTTCAAGTGAGAAGAGGAAGCCTACCTGTCATGTGAGCGTATTCTATCAGCTGGCCGTAATTGATCCCGGCAGCTTTCTCCAGACACTTGTGCACCAGCTTCTTCATCTCCTCTGGAGGAACTGCTGTGGTGATGTCCTTCATGAGGACCTGCAAGTTGAAGAAGGACGCTCATACAAACTTTGCTCCTGGAGCACTGGTGTCCATCTCAAGGCCACTTCATTTTAATGTGGCTCTCTACGCCATTTTAACATTCCCCCCCCCCGCATGTTTTAACATGGTCCGTCATTTCATTTTATTGTGGCCCGTCCCAAGATTTTAATGTGGCTATCGACGCCTTTTTATGTGACCCGCCACCTCATTTTAATTGGGCCCGCTACGTCATTTATCGTGGTCTGTCACTTCATTTTAATTTGACCTTCCACATAATTTTACCGTTGCGAGTTCCAACATTTAATTTTTTAAATGTGGTCTGCCAAATTATTGCATGTGGTTTGCCCACCACGTCATTCAATGTGGTTACTTCATTTTAGGTGACCCTCCACATCATTTTATTGTGGCCGCTCACAACATTTTAACGTAGCCTAACACATCATTTATTTGTGGTCCACCACTTCATTTTAAGTGGCCCACAACATAATTTTATGGTGGATCGCCACTTCACTTTAAACGTGGCCCGCCATGTCATTGTATGTGGTCCACCACTTCATTTTACGTGACCCTCCATTTATGCAACCTGCCACATTTTTTTTATGTCTACCATCCTAGTCACGTCCGTTGTGTCCTTGAGCAAGACACTTCACCCTAGCTCCTGATGGCTGCTGGTTAGAGCCTTGCATGGCAGCTCCCGCCATCAGTGTGTGAATGTGTGTGTGAATGGGTGAATGTGGAAATAGTGTCAAAGCGCTTTGAGTACCTTGAAGGTAGAAAACCGCTATACAAGTACAACCCATTTATCATTTATAACATTATTTGAATGTGGATTGCCACATCAAATTAAGGTGGCCTGCCATATCATTCTAATGTGGCCCGTCCCAACATTTTAAAGTGACACACCATATAAATCTATTGTGGCAGAACACATCATTTATGGCGGCCCACCACTTAATTTTAATTTGGCCCGCAACATCACTTTATTGTGGATTACAACTTCAATTTAATGTAGCCCGCCATGTCATTTTATTGTGGCACGCCACATAATTCTAACGTGGGTGGCCTGCAACATCCTTTTATTGTGGATTACAACTTTAATTTAATGTGGCTGCCATATCATTTTATTGTGGCACGCCACATAATTCTAACGTGGGTGGCCCGCAAAATCTTTTTATTGTGGATTATAACTTCAATTTAATGTGGGTTCAATATCATTTTATTGTGGCACGCCACATAATTCTAACGTGGGTGGCCCGCTACATCATTTTATTGTGGATTACAACTTCAATTAATTTGGCCCGCCATATCATTTTATCGTGGTACGCTACATATTTCTAATGTGACCCGCCATATCATTTTATTGTGGCACGCCACATAATTCTAACGTGAGAGCCCGCAACATCCTTTTATTGTGGATTACAACTTCAATTTAAGTGGCCCGCCATATCATTTTATAGAGGCACGCCCCATGATTCTAACACGGGTGGCCCGCAACATCATTTTATTGTGGATTACAACTTCAATTAATGTGGCACGCTACATAATTCTAATGTGGCCCGCCGTTTAATTTTATTGTGGCACGCCACATAATTCTGACGTGGGTGGATCGCAACATCCTTTTATTGTGGATTACAACTTCAATTTAGGTGGCCCGCCATATAATTTTATAGTCGCACGCCCCATGATTCTAACATGGGTGGCACACAACATCATTTTATTGTGGATTACAACTTCAATTAAAGTGGCACGCCGCTTCATTTTATTGTGGCACGCCACATAATTCTAACATGGGTGGCACGCAACATCCTTTTATTGTGGATGACAACCTCAATTTAAGTGGCTTGCCATAGCATTTTATTGTGGCACGCCACATAATTTTAATGTGGATTACAACTTAAATTAATGTGGCCCGCCATATCATTTTATCGTGGTACGCTACATAATTCTAATGTGACCCGCCAAATCATTTTATTGTGGCACGCCACATAATTCTAACGTGAGAGCCCGCAACATCCTTTTATTGTGGATTACAACTTCAATTTAAGTGGCCTGCCACAATTTTATTGTGGATTACAACTTCAATTTAAGTGGCCTGCCATATCATTTTATAGTGGCACGCCCCATAATTCTAACATGGGTGGCCCACAACATCATTTTATTGTAGATTACAACTTCAATTAATGTGGCACGCTACATAATTCTAAAGTGGCCCGCCGTTTCATTTTATTGTGGCACGCCTCATAATTCTAACGTGGGTGGCCCGCAACATCATTTTATTGTGGATTACAACTTCAATTTAAGTAGCCTGCCATATCATTTTATTGTGGCACGCTACATCATTTTATTGTGGGTTACAACTTCAATCAATGTGGCACGCTACATAATTCTAATGTGGGTGGCCCGCAACATCATTTTATGGCGGATTACAACTTCAATTAATGTGGCTTGCCATATCATTTTATCGTGGCACGCTACATAATTCTAATGTGGCCCGCCATATCATTTTATTGTGGCACGCCACTTAATTCTAAAGTGGGTGGCCCGCAACATCCTTTTATTGTGGATTACAACTTCAATTTAAGTGGCCTGCCACAATTTTTTTGTGGATTACAACTTCAATTTAAGTGGCCTGCCATATCATTTTATAGTGGCACGCCCCATAATTCTAACGTGGGTGGCCCGCAACATCAATTTATTGTGGATTACAACTTCAATTTAAGTAGCCTGCCATCTCATTTTATCGTGGCACGCTACATCATTTTAATGTGGCCCGCCATATAATTTTATATTGGCACACCCCATGATTCTAACATTGATGGCCCGCAACATCATTTTAATGTGGGTTACAACTTCAATCAATGTGGCACGCTACATAATTCTAATGTGGGTGGCCCGCAACATCATTTTATGGCGGATTACAACTTCAATTAATGTGGCTTGCCATATCATTTTATTGTGGCACGCTACATAATTCTAATGTGGCCCGCCATATCATTTTATTGTGGCACGCCACTTAATTCTAACGTGGGTGGCCTGCAACATCCTTTTATTGTGGATTACAACTTCAATTTAAGTGGCCTGCCACAATTTTTTTGTGGATTACAACTTCAATTTAAGTGGCCTGTCATATCATTTTATAGTGGTACGCCCCATAATTCTAACATGGGTGGCCCACAACATCATTTTATTGTGGATTACAACTTCAATTAATGTGGCCCGCCATATCATTTTATTGTGGCAAGCTACATAATTCTAATGTGGCCTGCCATATCCTTTTATCGTGGCACGCCACTTAATTCTAACGTGGATGGCCCGCAACATAATTTTATTGTGGATTACAACTTCAATCAATGTGGCACGCTACATAATTCTAAAGTGGCCCGCCGTTTTCATTTTATTGTGGCACGCCACATACTTCTAACGTGGGTGGCCCGCAACATCCTTTTATTGTGGATTACAACTTCAATTTAAGTGGCCTGCCACAATTTTATTGTGGATTACAACTTCAATTTAAGTGGCCTGCCACAATTTTATTGTGGATTACAACTTCAATTTAAGTGGCCTGCCATATCATTTTATTGTGGCACGCTACATAAATTTAATGTGGCCCGCCATATTATTTTATTGTGGCACGCCTCATGATTCTAACGTGGGTGGCCTGCAACATAATTTTATTGTGGATTACAACTTCAATTAAGGTGGCCCGCCATATAATTTTATCGTGGCACGCTAAATCATTCTAATGTGGCCTGCCATATCATTTTATTGTGGCATGCCACATAATTCTAACGTGGGTGGCCCGCAACATCCTTTTTATTGTGGATTACAACTTCAATTTAAGTGGCCTGCCACAATTTTATTGTGGATTACAACTTCAATTTAAGTGGCCTGCCATATCATTTTATTGTGGCACGCTACATCATTTTAATGTGGCCTGCCATATCATTTTATAGTGGCGCGCCCCATGATTCTAACATGGACGGCCCGCAACATCATTTTATTGTGGATTACAACTTCAATTAAAGTGGTACGCTACATAATTCTAATGTGGCCCGCCGTTTACATTTTATTGTGGCACGCCACATACTTCTAACGTGGGTGGCCCGCAACATCCTTTTATTGTGGATTACAACTTCAGTTTAAGTGGCCTGCCACAATTTTATTGTGGATTACAACTTCAATTTAAGTGGCCTGCCATATCATTTTATTGTGGCACGCTACATAAATTTAACGTGGCCCGCCATATTATTTTATCGTGGCACGCCTCATGATTCTAACGTGGGTGGCCCGCAACATAATTTTATTGTGGATTACAACTTCAATTAAGGTGGACCGCCATATAATTTTATCGTGGCACGCTAAATCATTCTAATGTGGCCCGCCATATCATTTTATTGTGGCACGCCACATAATTCTAACGTGGGTGGCCCGCAACATCCTTTTTATTGTGGATTACAACTTCAATTTAAGTGGCCTGCCACAATTTTATTGTGGATTACAACTTCAATTTAATTGGCCTGCCATATCATTTTATTGTGGCACGCTACATCATTTTAAGGTGGCCCGCCATATCATTTTATAGTGGCGCGCCCCACGATTCTAACATGGGCGGCCCGCAACATCATTTTATTGTGGAGTACAACTTCAATTAAAGTGGCACGCTACATAATTCTAATGTGGCCCGCCGTTTTCATTTTATTGTGGCACGCCACATACTTCTAACGTGGGTGGCCCGCAACATCCTTTTATTGTGGATTACAACTTCAATTTAAGTGGCCTGCCATATCATTTTATTGTGGCACGCTACATAAATTTAATTTGGCCCGCCATATTATTTTATAGTGGCACGCCTCATGATTCTAACGTGGGTGGCCCGCAACATCCTTTTATTGTGGATTACAACTTCAATTTAAGTGGCCTGCCACAATTGTATTGTGGGTTAAACCCTCAATTTAAGTGGCCTGCCATATAATTTTCTTGTGGCATGCTACATAATTTTAATGTGGCCCGCAATATTATTTTATAGTGGCACGCCCCATAATTCTAACGTGGGTGGCCTGCAACATCATTTTATTGTGGATTACAGCTTCAACTTAACATGGCAGGCCATTTAATTTGATCGTGGCACGCTACATAATTCTAACGTGGCCCGCCATATCATTTTATTGTGGTCCACCACTTCATTTTACGTGACCCTCCAGGTTATTTTAAATTGGCGTGCCACATAATTCTAATGTGGCCGGCCAAGTCATTAACGTGGCCAGCCAAATCTTTTGACGTGGTCCTGCCAAACGATTTAATAGTGGCCTGTCCCATCATTTTATCGTGGGCCGCGTAAAAAAAGAGCCTAATACTCAAAAACAGTTGCCTTTGCAAATTGAGGCTATGAATATTCCTGGCCATAATGGCAGTGAAAGGAGTTTGAGGGGCGTGTGGCGTACCCGCTCCTGCAGGGACAGCGTGGCCTTCAGGGCGCCATCTGGTCTTCCAAAGGGGAAGCAGTACCTGCAGACAAGAACAAGAGAAGGGCAGAAGATGCGTCGGCAACAGATGGCTGCATCCTTTCTTCTAATTACGCTTTTCTCACCTCCGTCTCCGAGTGCAGACGAGGGGGCGGGGCTAAGCTGCACCTCTAAATTGACAACGGTACTCGGTACACAAAAGTGAGTGCCTGCAGGCGCGCGGGTCACATGATTAGCGCACAAAGCGAGGAGCTGACCTTCCAGTGAACAATTAGCATCACGGCGCATGTTTTTTTCCCATCACGCACCATAAGTCTGGGATTATATCAGAATGAATAATCGTCAATACATCTTCATTTTTGAGAAAGACATGTTTCAAATGGACAAAAAAAAGTGCAGTACTTCTCTGCAACCAGCAGAGGCGCTGTGGAGTTCATCTTACTCGAACGCCAACCTGGTGACATTTTTTTCATTCATTTATGTCAATAAAAAAGTATTCATACTGTCCAGGCTTTCAAAGCGTGCAGCGGCCAATACAAAGTACACAAACATGTCTTTACGTTTTTTATTATTTTATAGCCCTTTTGTCATAGAAAACTTTGTTTTTATGACAAAAACTCCCAAAAATATTTCAAAGTGGAATTTTTTATATAAACTAATTGGAACCTTAAATCAGTCAATAATTCCTAACAACATACATTTTAATTCATTATTTTTTTAGCAAAGAGTTTTCAAGAATAAAAGCCCACTAAACATCTTGGGGATCCAAAGGGGTCCCACTCATAAAAGTGTTATACACTCATAAATAGGTCATACACTTTTTTTTTTTTTTTACTTGAAACACTTAAATCTTTAGAACAACTTCAGATCTTGTTATCAATTCTAAGTTTTTTTTCTCTTTAAACTTTTTTTTTTTTAATTTTTTTTTAAATGTGTTCGTTTTTTGCCCTATTTGTCAAATAAAATTTTATTGAAAAATATGTTTAAAAATGTCATATTATTGTTTAGGGCCGCAACAATTAATCGATTAAATCGATTAAAATCAATTATAAAAATAGTTGCCGATTAATTTAGTAATCGATTCGTTGGATCTATGCTATGCGCATGCGCAGAGGCAAATTTTTATTTTATTATTTTTATTTTATTTTATTTTTTTATAAACCTTTATTTATAAAATGCAACATTTACAAACAGCTGAGAAAAAATAATCAAAATAAGTATGGTGCCAGTATGTTGTTTTTTTCCCAATAAAATACTGGAAAGGATAGAAATGTAGTTAGTCTCTTTTATCCGATTATTAATCGATTAATCGAAGTAATAATCGACAGATTAATCGATTATCAAATTAGTTGTTAGTTGCAGCCCTATCATTGTTAATATTTATTGTTAAATCTCTAGAATAACTTTAAGTCTATCGATATAAAGTAAAACTACATTTTTATGTTTTATGCCCTTTGCCCCCCCCAAAAAACCCCAGATTTTTTAATGGCAAACACACAAAATATGCAATATTTTCCCCCAAAAAATTTTCAGAGTGGAATATTTGATGTGAAGTCATTGGAGCCTAAAATAGGTCAATAATTCATAAGAACATAGATTTCGATTCATTATTATTTTTTGAGCAAAGACAGTTTTAAAAATAAAAGCCCACTAAACATCTTGGGGATCCAAAAGGGTCTCACTCATAAAAGTGTTATACACTCATAAATAGGTCATACACTTTTTTATTTTACATTTTTACTTTAAACACTTAAGTCTCTAGATGAACTTCAGATCTTGTCGTCAATTCTACGTTTTTTTTCTATTTAAACTTTTTTTTTTTTTTAAATGTGTTCGTTTTATGCTCTATTTGTCAAATAAAAGTTTGTTGAAAAATATGTTAGAAAATGTCATATTATTTATTGTTAAATCTCTAGAATAACTAGGTCTGTCGATATAAAGTAAAATTAGATGTTTTAATGTTTTATTCCCTTTCCCCCCCAAAAAAACTCAGTTTTTTTAATGGCAAACACACAAAATATGCAATATTTCCCCCCAAAAAATGTTCACAGTGGAATATTTGATGTGAAGTAATTGTAGCCCAAAATAGGTCAATAATTCATAACAACATAGATTTTGATTCATAATTATTTTTTGAGCAAAGACAGTTTTAAAAATAAAACCCCACTAAACATCTTGGGGATTCAAAAGGGTCTCACTCATAAAAGTGTTAAAAATAAGTCATACACTTTTTCATTTGTTTGTACTTTAAACACTTAAGTTTCTAGATCAGGGGTCCCCAAACTCCGGCCCACGGGCCGGATCCGGCCCCCGAGCATCCAAAATCCGGCCAACGGGAAGTACCAAGTTAAAAAAAAATTGTATTTTATTTTTTAAATTTATTTATTTTTATTTTTTTAAATCTTTCATTTCTAATCCATTTTCTAGCGCTTGTTACTCTCGGTGTCTCCTAGCCGCTCAGGCAAATCATATTGTCTAAAAATTAATTTTCCCATCGATAACGTGACAATGTTAAATGTTGATGAACATCAATGTTAATTGATGTTAAATGACAAAACGGATTAACTCGCTGGAATATAATATATATATATATATATATATATATATATATATATATATATATATATATATATATATATATATATATATATATATATATATATATATATATATATATATATATATATATATATATATATATATATATATATAAAAATGAGAAAGTGTGGAATCCAATGAACCCTTGTACTTAAGTTACGGTCAGAGCGAAAAAAGATACGTCCTGCACTGCACTCTAGTCCTTCACTCTCACGTTCCTCATCCACAAATCTTTCATCCTCGCTCAAATTAATGGGGTAATCGTCGCTTTCTCGGTCCGAATCTCTCTCGCTGCATTGTAAACAACGGGGAATTGTGAGGAGTCCTTCCTCCGGTGACGTCACGCTACTTCCGGTACAGGCAAGGCTTTTTTTTTTATCAGCGACCAAAAGTTGCGACCTTTATCATCGTTGTTCTCTACTAAATCCTTTCATCAAAAATATGGCAATATTGCGAAATGATCAAGTATGACACATAGAATGGATCTGCTATCCCCGTTTAAATAAAAAAAAATTGTTTCAGTAGGCCTTTAAGAAACCCTGTTTTTTAACGTTAAACACACAATAGATGCAATATTTTCCTAAAAAAATATTTCAGAGTGGAATATTTGATGTGAAGTAATTGGAGCCTTAAACAAGTCAATAATTTAGAACTACATTGATTTTGACTAATTAATATATTTTGAGTAATGACAGTTTTAAAGAAAAGCATTGCTTTATTATTAGTCATCGTTGCAACTTTTTATCGTTACATTTCACCTTTTATTTAGTATTTTAAAATGCGCTGTGGGCCGCGCCCTCTACACTGGCACTGCTTGTATTAGCGTTTCTTAATGAGCGAAAGGCAACAGGAAGTGACGCCATGAAAAAGCAGGCATGGCTGTAATTTTAGTGTGCCAGTATCGATACTTTTGACAACCCTGCATGATCCTGAAGGATACAGTCATTGATATCAAAAAGAAGATGAATGAGAGCGATCCGCAGTCATCAAAACAAACGCTCCTCTCCTCCACATCATTCAGCCACCTCCTCTTAGCCCCCCCCCCCCCCCCCCCCCCTCCAAGGGGGCCCCAGATGGAGGGCCCCTCTCAAGCGTGGAGGGTTTAAAGGGCCTGCTCCGACAAGACTCTTAATGGGCGCCGCTCTATTCAGCCGAGTGGCGCTCAAGGTCTGGAGGCTGCCGCTTTCACGCCGCGCTGACAAAGCCTCGGCGTGGCGTTCACACGTGCACGCACGCAGCCGGCTCGCACGTCCTGCACCTGCTAAAGCGGGGAGGGGGGTACCCAGAATGCCTTGCTGCGCTTCCGCGCGGTCAAAAAGAGCAAAGGGTGGTGATGCAGCTAATTAATTACGACAATTAAGACATTGTCTCGTTAACGTTACGATGACTTTGCAATCTCCGAGTACAGTAAACATCATGCACTAATACTAGTACTAGTAGTAGTACTAGTACTAGTATGTCAGTATTTGCTTCACAGTTTTAAAGAATAATACATTTTATTTTATTTTCTGTCTGATAAGATATTTTTTCTCACTAAGCAGATTTTATGTTAGAGTGTTTTACTTGTTTTAAGGGTTTTGGTCCTAAATGATCTCAGTAAGATATTACAGCTTGTTGCTGAGATTTGATGACCTATATTGAGTAAAACATGCTTGAAACTAGAATATCAAGTGTTGCAAAGCTGTGTCATCAACACTCACACGTATAAAACTACTTTTTTAAAGTAACAATTTCTTATTTCAAGCATGAAAAAAAAAAATCATGATTTTGACATAATTGTGTCTCATAATTAAAACAGATGACAGCCAAATGGACTTTTGCTGTTTTATTTCCAATGAAACAATAGAAAACACGTACTCATGTAGTAGTACAGTTGGCAAAGTACAGTAAACTGACAGTTAATATTTAAACATTTAACATGTGACATTTCTAACAATTTTGAACAGAAAAAGTTCATGCACATTCAGATAAATTCTTCAAAATTACAATTCAAATTAAAGCTGCAAGCAGCGATGGACGGGACCGACTTTGACGGCACATAAAATCCAAACCGGAGCAGTAATTAAAACTCTTTCATCAACTTTTAATCAGAAGGGTTCCATCTCTCTCCTGTGCTAGTTTGAAGCCGACACGACAAACGCGCTCAGAGGAGATAATGTTTGAAAAAAGGTGGCTGGTTTTTACAAAACTTTTGTTTTGAAGGGGGAATTGCAAACTTCCTGTTGATTTTTGCTGGGGGTTGTCAGTCAATGAAATCTAGGTCTAAGTGAGACCTACATAGAGGTTTTTGTTTCATGTCTCTACGACATTCCTACTGGAAGTTACAGGCAGTTTTGTCTGTGTTTTCTTCCTGGGAGCAGTTTTGTCTGTGTTTTCTTCCAAGCCGGCGCTAGAGCGCAATTTTGAGTTTGGGGGCTGTTTTTTTTTTATTAGATCGCAATGTTTGACAGTCCTGATGTGTGTGTCCAGTTTGGTGAGTTTTGAAGCATGTTAAGGGGGTCAAATTATAGCTCAAAGAGGCAAAGGTGACTGTTTTTACAAAACTTTTGTTTTGAAGGGGGAATTGCAAACTTCCTGTTGATTTTTGCTGAAGGATGTCAGTGTATGAAATCTAGGTCTAAGTGAGACCTACATAGAGGTTTTTGTTTCATGTCTCTATGACATTCCTACTGGACGTTACAGGCAGTTTTGTCTGTGTTTTCTTCCTAGGGGACGCTAGAGCGCAATTTTGAGTTTGGGGTTTTTTGTTTTTTTATTAGATCACAATTTTTGACAGTCCTGATGTGTGTGTCCAGTTTGGTGAGTTTTGAAGCATGTTAAGGGGGTCAAGTTATAGCTCAAAGAGGCAAAGGTGACTGTTTTTACAAAACGTTTGTTTTGAAGGGGGAATTGCAAACTTCCTGTTGATTTTTGCTGGGGGTTGTCAGTGAATGAAATCTAGGTCTAAGTGAGACCTACATAGAGGTTTTTGTTTCATGTCTGTACGACATTCCTACTGGAAGTTACAGGCAGTTTTGTCTGTGTTTTCTTCCTGGGAGCAGTTTTGTCTGTGTTTTCTTCTAAGCCGGCGCTAGAGCGCAATTTTGAGTTTGGGGGTTGGTTTTTTTTATTAGATCGCAATTTTTGACAGTCCTGACGTGTGTGTCCAGTTTGGTGAGTTTTGAAGCATGTTAAGGGGGTCAAGTTATAGCTCAAAGAGGCAACGGTGACTGTTTTTACAAAACTTTTGTTTTGATGGGGGAATTGCAAACTTCCTGTTGATTTTTGCTGAAGGATGTCAGTGTATCACATCTAGGTCTAAGTGAGACCTACATAGAGGTTTTTGTTTCATGTCTCTACGACATTCCTACTGGAAGTTACAGGCAGTTTTGTCTGTGTTTTCTTCCTGGGAGCAGTTTGGTCTGTGTTTTCTTCCAAGCCCGCGCTAGAGCGCAATTTTGAGTTTGGGGGTTGGGTTTTTTTTATTAGATCGCAATTTTTGACAGTCCTGATGTGTGTGTCCATTTTGGTAAATTTTGAAGCATGTTAAGGGGGTCAAATTATAGCTCAAAGAGGCAAAGGTGACTGTTTTTACAAAACTTTTGTTTTGAAGGGGGAATTGCAAACTTCCTGTTGATTTTTGCTGAAAGATGTCAGTGTATGAAATCTAGGTCTAAGTGAGACCTACATAGAGGTTTTTGTTTCATGTCTCTACGACATTCCTACTGGACGTTACAGGCAGTTTTGTCTGTGTTTTCTTCCTAGGGGACGCTAGAGCGCAATTTTGAGTTTGGGGGTGTTTTTTTATTTTTTTTTATTAGATCGCAATTTTTGACAGTCCTGATGTGTGTGTCCAGTTTGATGAGTTTTGAAGCATGTTAAGGGGGTCAAATTATAGCTCAAAGAGGCAAAGGTGACTGTTTTTACAAAACTTTTGTTTTGAGGGGGGAATTGCAAACTTCCTGTTGATTTTTGCTGAAGGATGTCAGTGTATGAAATCTAGGTCTAAGTGAGACCTACATAGAGGTTTTGGTTTCATGTCTCTACGACATTCCTACTGGACGTTACAGGCAGTTTTGTCTGTGTTTTCTTCTTAGGGGACGCTAGAGCGCAATTTTGAGTTTGGGGGTGTTTTTTTTTTTTTTTTATTAGATCGCAATTTTTGCCAGTCCTGATGTGTGTGTCCAGTTTGATGAGTTTTGAAGCATGTTAAGGGGGTCAAATTATAGCTCAAAGAGGCAAAAGTGACTGTTTTTACAAAACTTTTGTTTTGAAGGGGGAATTGCAAACTTCCTGTTGATTTTTGCTGAAGGATGTCAGTGTATGAAATCTAGGTCTAAGTGAGACCTACATAGAGGTTTTTTTTTCATGTCTCTACGACATTCCTACTGGACGTTACAGGCAGTTTTGTCTGTGTTTTCTTCCTAGGGGACGCTAGAGCGCAATTTTGAGTTTGGGTTTTTTTGTTTTTTATTAGATCGCAATTTTTGACAGTCCTGATGTGTGTGTCCAGTTTGGTGAGTTTTGAAGCATGTTAAGGGGGTCAAGTTATAGCTCAAAGAGGCAAAGGTGACTGTTTTTACAAAACGTTTGTTTTGAAGGGGGAATTGCAAACTTCCTGTTGATTTTTGCTGGGGGTTGTTAGTGAATGAAATCTAGGTCTAAGTGAGACCTACATAGAGGTTTTTGTTTCATGTCTCTACGACATTCCTACTGGAAGTTACAGGCAGTTTTGTCTGTGTTTTCTTCCTGGGAGCAGTTTTGTCTGTGTTTTCTTCTAAGCCGGCGCTAGAGCGCAATTTTGAGTTTGGGGGTTGTTTTTTTTTATTAGATCGCAATTTTTGACAGTCCTGATGTGTGTGTCCAGTTTGGTGAGTTTTGAAGCATGTTAAGGGGGTCAAGTTATAGCTCAAAGAGGCAAAGGTGACTGTTTTTACAAAACTTTTGTTTTGATGGGGGAATTGCAAACTTCCTGTTGATTTTTGCTGAAGGATGTCAGTGTATCACATCTAGGTCTAAGTGAGACCTACATAGAGGTTTTTGTTTCATGTCTCTACGACATTCCTACTGGAAGTTACAGGCAGTTTTGTCTGTGTTTTCTTCCTGGGAGCAGTTTTGTCTGTGTTTTCTTCCAAGCCGGCGCTAGAGCGCAATTTTGAGTTTGGGGGCTGTTTTTTTTTTTATTAGATCGCAATTTTTGACAGTCCTGATGTGTGTGTCCAGTTTGATGAGTTTTGAAGCATGTTAAGGGGGTCAAATTATAGCTCAAAGAGGCAAAGGTGACTGTTTTTACAAAACTTTTGTTTTGAGGGGGGAATTGCAAACTTCCTGTTGATTTTTGCTGAAGGATGTCAGTGTATGAAATCTAGGTCTAAGTGAGACCTACATAGAGGTTTTTGTTTCATGTCTCTACGACATTCCTACTGGACGTTACAGGCAGTTTTGTCTGTGTTTTCTTCCTAGGGGACGCTAGAGCGCAATTTTGAGTTTGGGGGTGTTTTTTTTTTTTTTATTAGATCGCAATTTTTGCCAGTCCTGATATGTGTGTCCAGTTTGATGAGTTTTGAAGCATGTTAAGGGGGTCAAATTATAGCTCAAAGAGGCAAAGGTGACTGTTTTTACAAAACTTTTGTTTTGAAGGGGGAATTGCAAACTTCCTGTTGATTTTTGCTGAAGGATGTCAGTGTATGAAATCTAGGTCTAAGTGAGACCTACATAGAGGTTTTGGTTTCATGTCTCTACGACATTCCTACTGGACGTTACAGGCAGTTTTGTCTGTGTTTTCTTCCTAGGGGGCGCTAGAGCGCAATTTTGAGTTTTGAGGCTCGGTTTTTTGATTAGATCGCAATTTTTGCCAGTCCTGATGTGTGTGTCAAATATGGTGAGTTTTGAAGCATGTTAAGGGGGTCAAATTCCAGCTCAAAGAGGCGGCGGTATAATAATAACAAAACCTTACAAATACAGTAGGGTTCTCTGTCCCAAAGGGACATTCGGTCCCTAAAAATTTGGGCCGGGGGCCGGGCTGCAAATATATATGCGCACTAATTGACTGAAAGAGCACGCACTTGGCGCGATGATGTCATGTTATCGATGGAAAAATGTGTTTTTAGATGGCTAGGAAACCCCGAGAGTAACAAGATGTTGCCTTGTTGCCTTTCCATTAAGAACAATAAATTAGTTTTTAGTATAAGTTTGCTGGTTTCAAGAAACGTAATGCCGAGCGCATATCATTATGTCAAGATAATGGCACTAGCATTTACTTCATTTAAGAATGTTTTTCAACATATTAAGCAAAAAGGTCTCTTTTTTTTTCTACCAAGAAAAGTGCACTTGTTATTAGTGAGAATATACTTATTTTAAGGTATTTTTGGGTTCATTGAGGTTAGCTAATTTGACTTATTTTGGAAAGTCTTGACAAGCCGAATTTTCTTGTTCTATTGGCAGATAATTTTGCTTAGTTCAAATAAAATACCCCTCATTTTTGTATTTTTTTCCCCTTGTTTTTGAACACTGACTTTTTGCAGTGTAGAAGTACTGATGCCGTAGTAGTTGAAATATTACAAATATTTAAATGTGCATCATGTTTTATTAAAGTAAGTAAATGATGCTTTAAAAAAGCTGAACAATATTATTCTTCAAATGGTTTCATGTCAAACATTTTTGTAAATATTCAAAGTAAATCATTCAACTTATTTATACTACAATTACTCAACGTATTTACGAGTATAAAAATGATTATTAATGAATGCATTCATTTTATTGAATATAATTGTGTTTTTCCTAGTAATTCACCAACACCGCTAATACTATCATTAGTAGTATTCTACTCTGTAGCAGGATGTCACATATTAGCAAACATAGAAGTACTATGCAATATTAATAAGTAGCAAAACCAGTAGTGTATTAGTTAGAATAGCAGTAGTGTTGTGTGTACTACTACTAGCAGTGAAGTAGTATTAGTAAGAGTAATAGTAATAGTGAGTATACATGCATAGTGGTAGTACTAGCAGTGTAATATAATTTAACTGCAACAAGTAAACATGTATGCACGAGCAGTACCAGTACTATTATTGGTGATCTCCTTTCCTTTCCTACCTAAAGTGTGTAATCTGCTTCTCCAGAAGAAGCAGCAGTCGACTTCTGACGCCTTCAAACGTCTCCTTCTCCTCCATCGTCACCGCGCCCATGCCATCAGGTCTGTGTAGAGTACACACAAGTACTCCTTAAAATACTGCATGAACATTTATCTTTCACATGTCGTCAGGACCCCGACTTAAACAAGTTGAAAAACGTATTGGGGTGTTACCATTTAGTGGTCAATTGTACGGAATATGTACTTCACTGTGCAACCTACTAATAAAAGTCTCAATCAATCAATCAATCAGTCTGTGTAGAGTACACACAAGTACTCTTTAAAATACTGCATGTACATTTATCATTCACATTGCTGTCAAAGGTGATAAAAAAAAGGAAGGAGATAAAAAAAGAAGATGATAAAGGGAGGAGGTTAAAAAAAGAGATAAAAGAAGATAAAACGTATGGAATTAAAACGGAAGGATATAGAAAGGAAGAAGATAAAAAAGAAAGGAAACAAAAAAGGAGGTAAAAAAGAAAGATTAAAAAGGAAGGAGTTAAAAAAGGAGATAAAAGGAAAGATCTACAAAGAAAGAAGATAGGAAGGTAATACAGGAGATTAAATAAATTAAATTTAAAAAGAGATGAAAAGAAAGGGGCTAAAACAGTAGATGATAAAAAAGAAAGGAGTTAAAAAGAAAGATAAAAAGAAGTAAAAAGAAAGGAGATAAAAAAGAAGATGATAAAAAAGAAAGAAGATAAAAAGAAGGAAATCAAGGAATGAGATTAAAAGAAAGATAAAAAGGAAGTAAGTAAAAATTATGGAGAAAAAATAAAAAATAAAATAAAATATAGGAAAAATAAAAACGAAGGAAATAAAAAAGGAAGGAGGTTAAAAAGGAAGGAGATAAAAAGGAAGGAAATAAAAAGAAAGATAAACAAGGAAGTAAGTAAAAAGGAAGGAGATAAAGGAAGGAGGTTCAAAAAAGAAGGAGATAAGAAGAAGATGAAAAAAGAAGGAGATAAGGGGAAGAGGTTAAAAAAAGACATAAAAGAAGATAAAACTTATGGAATTAAAACAGAAGGATATAGAAAGAAAGGAGATACAAAAGGAAGAAGATAAAAAAGAAAGGAAACAAAAAAGGACATAAAAAAGAAAGATTAAATAGGAAGGAGTTAAAAAAAGGAGTTAAAATGAAAGAAGATAGGAAGGTAATGAAGGAGATTAAAGAAATTAAATAAAAAAAGGAGATGAAAAGAAAGGGGATAAAACAGAAGACAATAAAAAAGAAAGGAGATAAAAAGAAAGGTAGAAAATAAAGGATATTTAATTAAGGAAGGAGATACAAAAAAGGAGATAAAAAGGAAGGAGGTTAAAAGAAAGATAAAAAAAGAAGGAAGTAAAAAGAAAGGAGATAAAAAAGAAGAAGATGAAAAAAGAAAGAAGATAAAAGGAAGGAGATTAAAAGAAAGATAAAAAGGAAGTAAATAAAAATAATGGAGGAAAAAAAAGAAAAACAATTAAAATATAGGAAAGATAAAAACGAAGGAAATAAAAAAGCAAGGAGGTTAAAAAGAAAGGAGATAAACAAGGAAGGAAATAAAGGAAGGAGATTAAAAGAAAGATAAACAAGGAAGTACATAAAAAGGAAGGAGATAAAGGAAGGAGGTTCAAAAAGGAAGGAGATAAAGAAGATGATGAAAAAAGGAGGTTAAGAAGGAAGAAGATAAAAAAGGAAGGAGATAAAAAGGAAGGAGATTAAAAGAAAGATAAAAAAGGAAGTATGTAAAAAGGAAGGAGGTTCAAAGAGGAAGGAGACAAAGAAAATGGTGAAAAAAGGAGGTTAAAAAGGAAGAAGATAAAAAAGGGAGGTTAAAAGGAAGGAGATAAAGGAAGGAGGTTCAAAAAGGAAGGAGATAAGGAAGAAGATGAAAAAAGGAGGTTACAAAGGAAGAAGATAAAAAGGGAAGGAGGTTAAAAAGGAAGGAAATAAAGGAATGAAATTTAAAAAAAATAAAAAAGGAAGTAGGTAAAAAGAAAGGAGATAAAAAAAAGAAGAAGAAGATGAAAAACGAAGGCGATAAAAAGGGAAGAGGATAGAAAAGGAGGTTTTGTGTGATGCAGCCTTGACTTAGTTGCTGATAGTGAAAGAAAACATCAAGTTGTGTTAAGAAGCAATCAACTTGTGTGTTTGCATCCTCGCCTCATCAAAGTTCCTCCTCGCCTCATCCTGACATCTTGAATGTCTGCTCCTCCACACATCCATCACACCACCTCCACTACATAGTCTGCTCCTCCACACATCCATCACACCACCTCCACTACATAGTCTGCTCCTCCACACATCCATCACACCACCTCCACTACATAGTCTGCTCCTCCACACATCCATCACACCACCTCCACTACATAGTCTGCTCCGCCACACATCCATCACACCACCTCCACTACATAGTCTGCTCCTCCACACATCCATCACACCACCTCCACTATATAGTCTGCTCCTCCACACATCCATCACACCACCTCCACTATATAGTCTGCTCCTCCACACATCCATCACACCACCTCCACTACATAGTCTGCTCCTCCACACATCCATTACACCACCTCCACTATATAGTCTGCTCCTCCACACATCCATCACACCACCTCCACTAAATAGTCTGCTCCTCCACACATCCATCACACCACCTCCACTACATAGTCTGCTCCTCCACACATCCATCACACCACCTCCACTACATAGTCTGCTCCTCCACACATCCATCACACCACCTCCACTAAATAGTCTGCTCCTCCACACATCCATCACACCACCTCCACTACATAGTCTGCTCCTCCACACATCCATCACACCACCTCCACTATATAGTCTGCTCCTCCACACATCCATCACACCACCTCCACTATATAGTCTGCTCCTCCACACATCCATCACACCACCTCCACTACATAGTCTGCTCCTCCACACATCCATCACACCACCTCCACTACATAGTCTGCTCCTCCACACATCCATCACACCACCTCCACTAAATAGTCTGCTCCTCCACACATCCATCACACCACCTCCACTACATAGTCTGCTCCTCCACACATCCATCACACCACCTCCACTATATAGTCTGCTCCTCCACACATCCATCACACCACCTCCACTATATAGTCTGCTCCTCCACACATCCATCACACCACCTCCACTACATAGTCTGCTCCTCCACACATCCATCACACCACCTCCACTACATAGTCTGCTCCTCCACACATCCATCACACCACCTCCACTATATAGTCTGCTCCTCCACACATCCATCACACCACCTCCACTACATAGTAGACATTTACACTGAAATGATTGGAGTCATCATCAATTCATCAATCAAACACTGAATGATCACCCAATTTACTTTGAGCCCACATGAGAGGATGTTTACCTGGAATGTGCGTTGTTATACACCACTGATCATATCAATAATACACCACTGATCCTATCAATAATACACCACTGATCATATCAATAATACACCATTGATCATGTCAATAATACACCACTGATCATATCAGTAATACACCACTGATCATATCAATAATACACCACTGATCATATCAATAACACCCAAGTGGTCATATCAATATAACTTAAGCGGTCAGATCAATAATACATCACCGATCATATCCATAATACTTAAGTGCTTATATCAATAATATTTAAGTGGTCATATCAATATTACATCACCGATCATATCAATAATACTTAAGTGGGCATATCAATAATACATCACCAATCATATCAATAATACTTAAGTGATCATATCAATAATACTTAAGTGATCAAATCAACAATATGAAAGTGATCCCATCAATAATATGATAGTGATCATATCCATAATACTTAAGTGGTCATAACAATAATACTTAAGTGGTCATATCAATAATACTTAAGTGGTCATATCAATAATACTTAAGTGATCATATCAATAATGATTAAGTGGTCATATCAATAATACTTAAATGACCATATCAATAATGATTAAGTGGTCATATCAATAATACTTAAGTGGTCATATCAATAATACTTAAATGATCATATCAATAATACATCAATATTCAGTGCTTGACTTTCACTTCAAAATTAATCCCCATTGAACTCTTGACAAAATTATTAAGTTATGAGCACATTATATTTGGTAAAACATTAAAAAAAAAAGTTTAAGCATGACAGTGTGAAAATAAAATTACATTTGTGTAAATAATGTGTATGTGTGTGTGTATAAAAAATATATATGATATATACACACACACATATTTATATACAATTATATTTATATATAGACATATACATACATACATACATACATACATACATACATACATACATACATACATACATACATACATACATACATACATACATACATACATACATATATATATATATATATATATATACATATATATATATATATATATATATATACATATATATACATATATATATATATATATATATATATATATATATATATATATATATATATATATACATATACATATACATATACATATACATATATATATATATACATATACATATACATACATATATATATATATATATATATATATACATATACATACATATATATATATATATATATATATATATATATATATATATATATATACATATACATACATATATATATATATATATATATATATATATATATATATATATATATACACATATATATATATATATATATATATATATATATATATATATATATATATATATATATATATATATACATATATATATATATATATATATATATCAGGGCTGCAACAACTAATCGATTAAAATCGATTATAAAAATAGTTGGCGATTAATTTAGTCATCGATTCGTTGGATCCATGCTGTGCGCAGAGGCAATTTTTATTTATTATTTTTTTAAATAAACCTTTATTTATAAACTGCAACATGTACAAACAGCTGAGAAACAATAATCAAAAAAGTATGGTGCCAGTATGCTGGTTTTTTTCAATAAAATACTGTAAAGGATAGAAATGTAGTTTGTATCTTTTATCCGATTATTAATCGATTAATTGCAGCCCTAATATATATATATATATATATATATATATATATATATATATATATATATATATATATATATATATATATATATATATATATATAGAGAGTGTTAAATTATCAGTTTATTCTGTTTGTGTGTGTTTATATTTATGTTTATATATAAATATAAATACAGAATAAACTAATAATTTAACTATATAATTAAAAAACTACAACCGCTAATATATTATATATTAATATTAGTTTATTTTTTGTTACTTTATTATTTATATGATTCACGTGTTCATATATAAATATACTTGGATATAATACAAACAAAATATTTACATTGCATATATTATCCATATTTAATTTATATTTTATTATATACTAATTTTATTGTATTTACTTATTTAAATAATTGTATTGTTATACTGTAATATTGATCATTTCAATTAATTGACTATAGTATTATATATCACAAATAATATAATTTTTTTCTGCTGATTCTGTTTTAGTCACAATAGAGCTAGCAAATAAATAATGTGCTGTTCATACGTCTACAAAGGTCAACTTTTAAAATCAATTGGGGATCCAATACTGGGGAAAAAAGTAAACATGTCAAATCTCCTAAATATGATGAATTAAGAATACAACAATAACAGGAAGTGCGTGCATTTAGTGCTCACACGCCATCCTTCAATCATCACATTTTCCTGAGCATTAAGTTGACACTGACATGTTGACCTTTGACCCTTTGAATGTAAAAGGTCACCATGGCCTTTGACCTCCTCTTCGCCCCAAAAACCAAATCAGTTCCAGTCCGAGCGTGAACATTTGCACTGAGTTTGAGGGCAAGATGGCTCAAGGCGTCGACGCCACGCTTTGATGAGCATCCGGACCAACAACAAACTCTCCTATTTCTTGGCCAGTCTTCGGTTTTGACGGACTTTGGCCATTTTGTGACCTACTTAAACCTTGGACTTGTGGACAGTCCAGTAGGCCACCGTCAGCTGGACACTCAACTACAAACCCCGTTCCCATATGAGTTGGGAAATTGTGTTAGATGTAAATATAAACGGAATACAATGATTTGCAAATCATTTTCAACCCATATTCAGTTGAATATGCTACAAAGACAACATATTTGATGTTCAAACTGATAAAAAATTTTTTTTTTGCAAATAATCATTAACTTTAGAATTTGATGCCAGCAACATGTGACAAAGAAGTTGGGAAAGGTGGCAATAAATACTGATAAAGTTGAGGAATTCTCATCAAACACTTATTTGGAACATCCCACAGGTGTGCAGGCTAATTGGGAACAGGTGGGTGCCATGATTGGGTATAAAAACAGCTTCCCAAAAAATGCTCAGTCTTTCACAAGAAAGGATGGGGCGAGGTACACCCCTTTGTCCACAACTGCATGAGCAAATAGTCAAACAGTTTAAGAACAACATTTCTCAAAGTGCAATTGCAAGAAATTTAGGGATTTCAACATCTGCGGTCCATAATATCATCAAAGGGTTCAGAGAATCTGGACAAATCACTCCACGTAAGCGGCATGGCCGGAAACCAACATTGAATGACCGTGACCTTCGATCCCTCAGACGGCACTGTATCAAAAACCGACATCAATCTCTGAAGGATATCACCACATGGGCTCAGGAACACTTCAGAAACCCACTGTCACTAACTACAGTTGGTCGCTACATCTGTAAGTGCAAGTTAAAGCTCTACTATGCAAAGCGAAAGCCATTTATCAACAACACCCAGAAACGCCGCCGGCTTCTCTGGGCCCGAGATCATCTAAGATGGACTCATGCAAAGTGGAAAAGTGTTCTGTGGTCTGACGAGTCCACATTTCAAATTGTTTTTGGAAATATTCGACATCGTGTCATCCGGACCAAAGGGGAAGCGAACCATCCAGACTGTTATCGACGCAAAGTTGAAAAGCCAGCATCTGTGATGGTATGGGGGTGCATTAGTGCCCAAGGCATGGGTATGTTACACATCTGTGAAGGCACCATTAATGCTGAAAGGTACATACAGGTTTTGGAACAACACATGCTGCCATCTAAGCGCCGTCTTTTTCATGGACGCCCCTGCTTATTTCAGCAAGACAATGCCAAGCCACATTCAGCACGTGCTACAACAGCGTGGCTTCGTAAAAAAAGAGTGCGGGTACTTTCCTGGCCCGCCTGCAGTCCAGACCTGTCTCCCATCGAAAATGTGTGGCGCATTATGAAGCCTAAAATACCACAGCGGAGACCCCGGACTGTTGAACGGCTGAAGTTCTACATAAAACAAGAATGGGAAAGAATTCCACTTTCAAAGCTTCAACAATTAGTTTCCTCAGTTCCCAAACGTTTACTGAGTGTTGTTAAAAGGAAAGGCCATGTAACACAGTGGTGAACATGCCCTTTCCCAACTACTTTGGCACATTTTGCAGCCATGAAATTCTAAGTTAATTATTATTTGCGGAAAAAAAAATAAAAGTTTATGAGTTTGAACATCAAATATGTTGTCTTTGTAGTGCATTCAATTAAATATGGCTTGAAAAGGATTTGCAAATCATTGTATTCCGTTTATATTTACATCTAACACAATTTCCCAACACACACACACACACACACACACACACACACACACACACACACACACACACACACACACACACACACACACACACACACGCACACATCTTAGACAGATTGCTTTACACGTACACAACTATGATTAGGCACACAACTCTTAGACACAGATTGCTTTACACATACACAACCATGATTAGGCACACACAACTCTTAGACACAGATTGCTTTACACGCACACACACACACAAACACACACACCTGATACGCAAACACAACTATGATTACGCAGACACAACTCTTAGACACAGATTGCTTTACACACACACACACACCTGATACGCAAACACAACTATGATTACGCAGACACAACTCTTAGACACAGACTGCTTTACACATGCACTACTATGATTACGCACACACAACTCTTAGACACAGATTGCTTCACACACACACAAGTCTTAGACAGATTGCTTTACACATACACAACTATGATTACGCAGACACAACTCTTAGACACAGATTGCTTTACACATACACAACCATGATTAGGCACACACAACTCTTAGACACAGATTGCTTTACACGCACACACACACACAAACACACACACCTGATACGCAAACACAACTATGATTACGCAGACACAACTCTTAGACACAGATTGCTTTACACACACACACACACCTGATACGCAAACACAACTATGATTACGCAGACACAACTCTTAGACACAGACTGCTTTACACATGCACTACTATGATTACGCACACACAACTCTTAGACACAGATTGCTTTACACACACACACACACCTGATACGCAAACACAACTATGATTACGCAGACACAACTCTTAGACACAGACTGCTTTACACATGCACTACTATGATTACGCACACACAACTCTTAGACACAGATTGCTTTACACACACACCTGATACGAAAACACAACTATGATTACGCAGACACAACTCTTAGACACAGACTGCTTTACACATGCACTACTATGATTACGCACACACAACTCTTAGACACAGATTGCTTTACACACACACACACACACACCTGATACGCAAACACAACTATGATTACGCAGACACAACTCTTAGACACAGATTGCTTTACACGTACACACACACACACACACCTGATACGCAAACACAACGATGATTACACAGACACAGATTGCTTTACACATACACAACTATGATTAGGCACACACAACTCTTAGACACAGATTGCTTTACACACACACACACACACACACACAAACACACACAACTGATACGCAAACACAACTATGATTACGCAGACACAACTCTTAGACACAGACTGCTTTACACATGCACTACTATGATTACGCACACACAACTCTTCGACACAGATTGCTTTACACACACACACACTTGATAGGCAAACACAACTATGATTACTTACACACACACACACTTGATAGGCAAACACAACTATGATTACGCAGACAACTCTTAGACACAGATTACTTTACACATACACACACACACACACCTGATACGCAAACACAACTATGATTACGCAGACACAACTCTTAGACACAGATTGCTTAACACATATACATACACACACACACACACCTGATACGCAAACACAACTATGATTACGCAGACACAACTCTGAGACACAGATAGCTTTACACACACACACACACACACACACACACACACACACACACACACACACACACACAC
>NC_084733.1:82855618-82868118 GCF_033978785.1 Entelurus aequoreus
CGGACAAATGAATGAGTGAGTGAATAAACAAACGGACAGATTGAGTGAATGAAAGAATGAACGGACGGACATACGGTGCGAGTGAGTGAATGAACGGACGGACGTGAGTGAGTAAGTGAATTACAGACGTTTAAATCAGCGAATGAATCAACAAACCGATGAATGAATGAACAAACAAATGATGAGCTGACTAATGAATCAGTGCATGTATGGACGAATGAATAAATAAATGGACAGAGGAATGAGTGAATGAATGAATGAATGAATGAACAAACGGGTGGATTAATAAGTAAATGCTTGAATGAATGGCCGGGACAAATTAATGAGTGAGTGAATAAACAAACGGACAGATTGAGTGAATGAAAGAATGAACGGACGGACATACAGTGTGAGTGAGTGAATGAACGGACGGACGTGAGTGAGTAAGTGAATTACAGACGTTTAAATCAGTGAATGAATCAACAAACCGATGAAGGAATGAACAAACAAATGATGAGCTGACTAATGAATCAGTGCATGTATGGACGAATGAATAAATAAATGGACAGAGGAATGAGTGAATGAATGAACAAACGGGTGGATTAATAAGTAAATGCTTGAATAAATGGCCGGACAAATTAATGAGTGAGTGAATAAACAAACGGACAGATTGAGTGAATGAAAGAATGAACGGACGGACATACAGTGCGAGTGAGTGAATGAACGGACGGACGTGAGTGAGTAAGTGAATTACAGACGTTTAAATCAGTGAATGAATCAACAAACCGATAAATGAATGAACAAACAAATGATGAGCTGACTAATGAATCAGTGCATGTATGGACGAATGAATAAATAAATGGACAGAGGAATGAGTGACTGAATGAACAAACGGGTGGATTAATAAGTAAATGCTTGAATGAATGGCCGGACAAATTAATGAGTGAGTGAATAAACAAAGGGACAGATTGAGTGAATGAAAGAATGAACGGACGGACGGACATACAGTGTGAGTGAGTGAATGAACGGACGGACGTGAGTGAGTAAGTGAATTACAGACGTTTAAATCAGTGAATGAATCAACAAACCGATAAATGAATGAACAAACAAATGATGAGCTGACTAATGAATCAGTGCATGTATGGACGAATGAATAAATAAATGGACAGAGGAATGAGTGAATGAATGAACAAACGGGTGGATTAATAAGTAAATGCTTGAATGAATGGCCGGACAAATTAATGAGCGAGTGAATAAACAAACGGACAGATTGAGTGAATGAAAGAATGAACGGACGGACATACAGTGTGAGTGAGTGAATGAACGGACGGACGTGAGTGAGTAAGTGAATTACAGACGTTTAAATCAGTGAATGAATCAACAAACCGATAAATGAATGAACAAACAAATGATGAGCTGACTAATGAATCAGTGCATGTATGGACGAATGAATAAATAAATGGACAGAGGAATG
This sequence comes from Entelurus aequoreus, assembly GCF_033978785.1. Classification (NCBI taxonomy): domain Eukaryota; kingdom Metazoa; phylum Chordata; class Actinopteri; order Syngnathiformes; family Syngnathidae; genus Entelurus; species Entelurus aequoreus. Next base: position 82,857,072 of record NC_084733.1, read on the forward strand.
AGTGAATGAATGAACAAACGGGTGGATTAATAAGTAAATGCTTGAATGAATGGCCGGACAAATTAATGAGTGAGTGAATAAACAAACGGACAGATTGACTGAATGAAAGAATGAACGGACGGACATACAGTGTGAGTGAGTGAATGAACAGACGGACGTGAGTGAGTAAGTGAATTACAGACGTTTAAATCAGTGAATGAATCAACAAACCGATAAATGAATGAACAAACAAATGATGAGCTGACTAATGAATCAGTGCATGTATGGACGAATGAATAAATAAATGGACAGAGGAATGAGTGAATGAATGAACAAACGGGTGGATTAATAAGTAAATGCTTGAATGAATGGCCGGACAAATTAATGAGCGAGTGAATAAACAAACGGACAGATTGAGTGAATGAAAGAATGAACGGACGGACATACAGTGTGAGTGAGTGAATGAACGGACGGACGTGAGTGAGTAAGTGAATTACAGACGTTTAATTCAGTGAATGAATCAACAAACCGATAAATGAATGAACAAACAAATGATGAGCTGACTAATGAATCAGTGCATGTATGGACGAATGAATAAATAAATGGACAGAGGAATGGGTGACTGAATGAACAAACGGGTGGATTAATAAGTAAATGCTTGAATGAATGGCCGGACAAATTAATGAGCGAGTGAATAAACAAACGGACAGATTGAGTGAATGAAAGAATGAACGGACGGACATACAGTGTGAGTGAGTGAATGAACGGACGGACGTGAGTGAGTAAGTGAATTACAGACGTTTAAATCAGTGAATGAATCAACAAACCGATAAATGAATGAACAAACAAATGATGAGCTGACTAATGAATCAGTGCATGTATGGACGAATGAATAAATAAATGGACAGAGGAATGGGTGACTGAATGAACAAACGGGTGGATTAATAAGTAAATGCTTGAATGAATGGCCGGACAAATTAATGAGCGAGTGAATAAACAAACGGACAGATTGAGTGAATGAAAGAATGAACGGACGGACATACAGTGTGAGTGAGTGAATGAACGGACGGACGTGAGTGAGTAAGTGAATTACAGACGTTTAAATCAGTGAATGAATCAACAAACCGATAAATGAATGAACAAACAAATGATGAGCTGACTAATGAATCAGTGCATGTATGGACGAATGAATAAATAAATGGACAGAGGAATGAGTGAATGAATGAACAAACGGACAGATTGAGTGAATGAAAGAATGAACGGACGGACGGACATACAGTGTGAGTGAGTGAATGAACGGACGGACGTGAGTGAGTAAGTGAATTACAGACGTTTAAATCAGTGAATGAATCAACAAACCGATAAATGAATGAACAAACAAATGATGAGCTGACTAATGAATCAGTGCATGTATGGACGAATGAATAAATAAATGGACAGAGGAATGAGTGAATGAATGAACAAACGGGTGGATTAATAAGTAAATGCTTGAATGAATGGCCGGACAAATTAATGAGTGAGTGAATAAACAAACGGACAGATTTAGTGAATGAAAGAATGAACGGACGGACATACAGTGTGAGTGAGTGAATGAACGGACGGACGTGAGTGAGTAAGTGAATTACAGACGTTTAAATCAGTGAATGAATCAACAAACCGATAAATGAATGAACAAACAAATGATGAGCTGACTAATGAATCAGTGCATGTATGGACGAATGAATAAATAAATGGACAGAGGAATGAGTGACTGAATGAACAAACGGGTGGATTAATAAGTAAATGCTTGAATGAATGGCCGGACAAATTAATGAGCGAGTGAATAAACAAACGGACAGATTGAGTGAATGAAAGAATGAACGGACGGACATACAGTGTGAGTGAGTGAATGAACAGACGGACGTGAGTGAGTAAGTGAATTACAGACGTTTAAATCAGTGAATGAATCAACAAACCGATAAATGAATGCACAAACAAATGATGAGCTGACTAATGAATCAGTGCATGTATGGACGAATGAATAAATAAATGGACAGAGGAATGAGTGAATGAATGAACAAACGGGTGGATTAATAAGTAAATGCTTGAATGAATGGCCGGACAAATTAATGAGCGAGTGAATAAACAAACGGACAGATTGAGTGAATGAAAGAATGAACGGACGGACATACAGTGTGAGTGAGTGAATGAACGGACGGACGTGAGTGAGTAAGTGAATTACAGACGTTTAATTCAGTGAATGAATCAACAAACCGATAAATGAATGAACAAACAAATGATGAGCTGACTAATGAATCAGTGCATGTATGGACGAATGAATAAATAAATGGACAGAGGAATGAGTGAATGAATGAACAAACGGGTGGATTAATAAGTAAATGCTTGAATGAATGGCCGGACAAATTAATGAGTGAGTGAATAAACAAACGGACAGATTGACTGAATGAAAGAATGAACGGACGGACATACAGTGTGAGTGAGTGAATGAACGGACGGACGTGAGTGAGTAAGTGAATTACAGACGTTTAAATCAGTGAATGAATCAACAAACCGATAAATGAATGAACAAACAAATGATGAGCTGACTAATGAATCAGTGCATGTATGGACGAATGAATAAATAAATGGACAGAGGAATGAGTGAATGAATGAACAAACGGGTGGATTAATAAGTAAATGCTTGAATGAATGGCCGGACAAATTAATGAGTGAGTGAATAAACAAACGGACAGATTGACTGAATGAAAGAATGAACGGACGGACATACAGTGTGAGTGAGTGAATGAACGGACGGACGTGAGTGAGTAAGTGAATTACAGACGTTTAAATCAGTGAATGAATCAACAAACCGATAAATGAATGAACAAACAAATGATGAGCTGACTAATGAATCAGCGCATGTATGGACGAATGAATAAATAAATGGACAGAGGAATGAGTGAATGAATGAACAAACGGGTGGATTAATAAGTAAATGCTTGAATGAATGGCCGGACAAATTAATGAGTGAGTGAATAAACAAACGGACAGATTGAGTGAATGAAAGAATGAACGGACGGACGGACATACAGTGTGAGTGAGTGAATGAACGGACGGACGTGAGTGAGTAAGTGAATTACAGACGTTTAAATCAGTGAATGAATCAACAAACCGATAAATGAATGAACAAACAAATGATGAGCTGACTAATGAATCAGTGCATGTATGGACGAATGAATAAATAAATGGACAGAGGAATGAGTGAATGAATGAACAAACGGGTGGATTAATAAGTAAATGCTTGAATGAATGGCCGGACAAATTAATGAGCGAGTGAATAAACAAACGGACAGATTGAGTGAATGAAAGAATGAACGGACGGACATACAGTGTGAGTGAGTGAATGAACGGACGGACGTGAGTGAGTAAGTGAATTACAGACGTTTAAATCAGTGAATGAATCAACAAACCGATAAATGAATGAACAAACAAATGATGAGCTGACTAATGAATCAGTGCATGTATGGACGAATGAATAAATAAATGGACAGAGGAATGAGTGAATGAATGAACAAACGGGTGGATTAATAAGTAAATGCTTGAATGAATGGCCGGACAAATTAATGAGTGAGTGAATAAACAAACGGACAGATTGACTGAATGAAAGAATGAACGGACGGACATACAGTGTGAGTGAGTGAATGAACAGACGGACGTGAGTGAGTAAGTGAATTACAGACGTTTAAATCAGTGAATGAATCAACAAACCGATAAATGAATGAACAAACAAATGATGAGCTGACTAATGAATCAGTGCATGTATGGACGAATGAATAAATAAATGGACAGAGGAATGAGTGAATGAATGAACAAACGGGTGGATTAATAAGTAAATGCTTGAATGAATGGCCGGACAAATTAATGAGCGAGTGAATAAACAAACGGACAGATTGAGTGAATGAAAGAATGAACGGACGGACATACAGTGTGAGTGAGTGAATGAACGGACGGACGTGAGTGAGTAAGTGAATTACAGACGTTTAATTCAGTGAATGAATCAACAAACCGATAAATGAATGAACAAACAAATGATGAGCTGACTAATGAATCAGTGCATGTATGGACGAATGAATAAATAAATGGACAGAGGAATGGGTGACTGAATGAACAAACGGGTGGATTAATAAGTAAATGCTTGAATGAATGGCCGGACAAATTAATGAGCGAGTGAATAAACAAACGGACAGATTGAGTGAATGAAAGAATGAACGGACGGACATACAGTGTGAGTGAGTGAATGAACGGACGGACGTGAGTGAGTAAGTGAATTACAGACGTTTAAATCAGTGAATGAATCAACAAACCGATAAATGAATGAACAAACAAATGATGAGCTGACTAATGAATCAGTGCATGTATGGACGAATGAATAAATAAATGGACAGAGGAATGGGTGACTGAATGAACAAACGGGTGGATTAATAAGTAAATGCTTGAATGAATGGCCGGACAAATTAATGAGCGAGTGAATAAACAAACGGACAGATTGAGTGAATGAAAGAATGAACGGACGGACATACAGTGTGAGTGAGTGAATGAACGGACGGACGTGAGTGAGTAAGTGAATTACAGACGTTTAAATCAGTGAATGAATCAACAAACCGATAAATGAATGAACAAACAAATGATGAGCTGACTAATGAATCAGTGCATGTATGGACGAATGAATAAATAAATGGACAGAGGAATGAGTGAATGAATGAACAAACGGACAGATTGAGTGAATGAAAGAATGAATGAACGGACGGACATACAGTGTGAGTGAGTGAATGAACGGACGGACGTGAGTGAGTAAGTGAATTACAGACGTTTAAATCAGTGAATGAATCAACAAACCGATAAATGAATGAACAAACAAATGATGAGCTGACTAATGAATCAGTGCATGTATGGACGAATGAATAAATAAATGGACAGAGGAATGAGTGACTGAATGAACAAACGGGTGGATTAATAAGTAAATGCTTGAATGAATGGCCGGACAAATTAATGAGCGAGTGAATAAACAAACGGACAGATTGAGTGAATGAAAGAATGAACGGACGGACATACAGTGTGAGTGAGTGAATGAACAGACGGACGTGAGTGAGTAAGTGAATTACAGACGTTTAAATCAGTGAATGAATCAACAAACCGATAAATGAATGAACAAACAAATGATGAGCTGACTAATGAATCAGTGCATGTATGGACGAATGAATAAATAAATGGACAGAGGAATGAGTGAATGAATGAACAAACGGGTGGATTAATAAGTAAATGCTTGAATGAATGGCCGGACAAATTAATGAGCGAGTGAATAAACAAACGGACAGATTGAGTGAATGAAAGAATGAACGGACGGACATACAGTGTGAGTGAGTGAATGAACGGACGGACGTGAGTGAGTAAGTGAATTACAGACGTTTAATTCAGTGAATGAATCAACAAACCGATAAATGAATGAACAAACAAATGATGAGCTGACTAATGAATCAGTGCATGTATGGACGAATGAATAAATAAATGGACAGAGGAATGAGTGAATGAATGAACAAACGGGTGGATTAATAAGTAAATGCTTGAATGAATGGCCGGACAAATTAATGAGTGAGTGAATAAACAAACGGACAGATTGACTGAATGAAAGAATGAACGGACGGACATACAGTGTGAGTGAGTGAATGAACGGACGGACGTGAGTGAGTAAGTGAATTACAGACGTTTAAATCAGTGAATGAATCAACAAACCGATAAATGAATGAACAAACAAATGATGAGCTGACTAATGAATCAGTGCATGTATGGACGAATGAATAAATAAATGGACAGAGGAATGAGTGAATGAATGAACAAACGGGTGGATTAATAAGTAAATGCTTGAATGAATGGCCGGACAAATTAATGAGTGAGTGAATAAACAAACGGACAGATTGACTGAATGAAAGAATGAACGGACGGACATACAGTGTGAGTGAGTGAATGAACGGACGGACGTGAGTGAGTAAGTGAATTACAGACGTTTAAATCAGTGAATGAATCAACAAACCGATAAATGAATGAACAAACAAATGATGAGCTGACTAATGAATCAGCGCATGTATGGACGAATGAATAAATAAATGGACAGAGGAATGAGTGAATGAATGAACAAACGGGTGGATTAATAAGTAAATGCTTGAATGAATGGCCGGACAAATTAATGAGTGAGTGAATAAACAAACGGACAGATTGAGTGAATGAAAGAATGAACGGACGGACATACAGTGTGAGTGAGTGAATGAACGGACGGACGTGAGTGAGTAAGTGAATTACAGACGTTTAAATCAGTGAATGAATCAACAAACCGATAAATGAATGAACAAACAAACGAAACGATGAGCTGACAAATGAATCAGTGCATGTATGGACGAATTAATAAATAAATGGACAGAGGAATGAGTGAATGAACGAACAAACGGACAGATTAATAAGTGACTGCATGAATGAACGGATGGAGTGAATTAATGGCCAGACAAATGAATGAGTGAATGAATCAACAGACGAATGGATGAATGAATGAACAAACAGACGAAATTTGTGAATGAAACAATGAACGGATTAATGAATGAGTAGATGAACAGATGAATGAATGAATTAACCAAAAAAAAGCAATGCGTAAAAGAATGACCAAATGAGCAGATTAATGAGTCGACGGAGAGTGAAAGAGTGAACAAACGAATGAATGAGTGAGTGAACAGATGAATGCGCGATGAATGAACTGACGGAGGGATTCATGGATGAAAGAATGAACGGACTAGTAAAGAATGAACGGACTAGTAAATCAGTGCATGAGCGGACGAGTGAATGAATAAATGGACAAACGCATCAGTGAGCCCGGCATTTCAAAGTAAAAGAACAGTGATTCAAATATAACTGATGTTTTGTGCAGCCCAACATTTCAAAATAAAAGAACAACAATTCAAATATAACTGATATTTTGGCGCAGTCCGACATTTCAAAGTAAAAGAACGGTGATTTAAATATAACTGATGTTTTGGTCCAGCCCGACATTTCAAAGTAAAAGAACAACAATTCAAATATAACTGATGTTTTGGTGCAGCCCGACATTTCAAAGTAAAAGAACAACAATTCAAATATAACTGATGTTTTGGTGCAGCCCGACATTTCAAAGTAAAAGAACAACAATTCAAAAATGTAGCTGATGTTTTGGTGCAGCCCGACATTTCAAAGTAAAAGAACAACAATTCAAATATAACTGATGTTTTGGTGCAGCCTGACATTTCAAAGTAAAAGAACAACGATTCAAATATAACTGATGTTTTGGTGCAGCCCGACATTTCAAAGTAAAAGAACAACAATTTGAATACAACTGATGTTTTGGTGCAGCCCGACATTTCAAAGTAAAAGAACAACAATTCAAATATAACTGATGTTTTGGTGCAGCCCGACATTTCAAAGTAAAAGAAGGGCGATTCGAATATAACTGATGTGTTGGTGCAGCCCGACATTTCAAAGTAAAAGAACGGCGATTCAAATACAACTGATGTTTTGGTGCAGCCCGGCATTTCAAAGTAAAAGAACAACGATTCAAATATAACTGATGTGTTGGTGCAGCCCAACATTTCAAAGTAAAAGAACGGCGATTCAAATACAACTGATGTTTTGTGCAGCCTGGCATTTCAAATAAAAGAACAACAATTCAAATATAACTGATGTTTTGTGCAGCCTGGCATTTCAAATAAAAGAACAACAATTCAAATATAACTGATGTTTTGTGCAGCCTGGCATTTCAAATAAAAGAACAACAATTCAAATATAACTGATGTTTTGGCGCAGTCCGACATTTCAAAGTAAAAGAACGGCGATTCAAATATAACTGATGTTTTGGTGCAGCCCGACATTTCAAAGTAAAACTCGATGAACATATCAAAAGTCTTAAAGCTGATTTTGCTCCCTTCAGAGAATGAAGTCTTTCTCTACACTGCAAAGTGAAAGTAAAGAGGTAGTGTCTATTTGATGGTTGGCAGCCGAGAAGAGGTGGACCTGGCAGGTCCGTCCTCTGCGGGCCTTTTCGTCTCACATACTTTGACATCTTCCAACAGCGTCTGGGAGCTATTTTAAAATGGCCGCCCGGCCAGAGACGACAAGATGTTCCTCGGCGACAAGCAGATGGCGCACGCTGCAGTCTTGGCACTGAGCGCCCGACAATTAGTGGCTAACGAGCCGACTGGCTCCTCAGCTCCGTGTCTTTTTGCCGACCCCCCCTCCCCCTCAAAAAAAAACCCTACAAATGTGAAAGCAGCAGGACGCTGCCAGCGGAAGTTTGTCATGGACCTCCACACCTTCTGACTGATGGCCACCAAGTCATCTCCCTTCTTCCCAACTGTGTACTGAAGTGGAAAGTACTCTTTCAAAGTACTTCTAGTATTACTGTGTCTTTAATGCTAATGAGCTGTGGGGCTCTACAACAAGTACTCTGGTGGACCTTATTGTGAAATCCCCAAAAGAGGACATACGTATATGCGTGGCAAGGCCGGGACTAGGTGAAAATTTGCCAATGATACTTGAACTTGCTTTATAAATAATATATTTATTTAAATAAAGCATTTTTTCTCCTCTGTTGACAGCAGTGTTGGCGCTGTTTTTGAAAAAGGTCTCTTTTTTTTCTACCAACAAAAGTGCACTTGTTATTAGTGAGAATATTCTTATTTTAAGGTATTTTTGGGTTTATTGAGGTTAGATAATTTTACTTGTTTTGGAAAGTCTTGACAAGCCAAATTTTCTTGTTCTATTGGCAGATAATTTTGCTTAGTTTAAATGAAATACCCCTAATTTTTGTAATTTTTTTTCTTGTTTTTGAACACGGACTTTTTGCAGTGTAGAGAAATACTTCATTTTCTGAAAGGAGCAAAATCAGCTTTAAGACTTTTGATATGTTCATGGAGTTTTACTTTGAAATGTCGGGCTGCACCAAAACAACAGTTATATTTGAATCGCCGTTCTTTTATTTTGAAATGTCGGGCTGCACCAAAACATCAGTTATATTTGAATCACCGTTCTTTTACTTTGAAATGTCGGGCTGCACCAACACATCAGTTATATTCGAATTACCCTTCTTTTACTTTGAAATGTTGGGCTGCACCAAAACACCAGTTATATTTGAATGGTTGTTCTTTTACTTTGAAATGTCGGGCTGCACCAACACATCAGTTATATTCGAATTACCCTTCTTTTACTTTGAAATGTTGGGCTGCACCAACACATCAGTTGTATTCGATTCGCCGTTCTTTTACTTTGAAATGTTGGGCTGCACCAAAACACCAGTTATATTTGAATGGTTGTTCTTTTACTTTGAAATGTCGGGCTGCACCAAAACATCAGTTGTATTTGAATCGCCGTTCTTTTATTTTGAAATGTCGGGCTGCACCAAAACACCAGTTATATTTGAATGGTTGTTCTTTTACTTTGAAATGTCGGGCTGCACCAAACCATCAGTTGTATTTGAATCACCGTTCTTTTACTTTGAAATGTCGGGTTGCACCAAAACATCAGTTATATTTGAATTGCCGTTCTTTTACTTTGAAATGTTGGGCTGCACCAACACATCAGTTATATTCGAATTACCCTTCTTTTACTTTGAAATGTTGGGCTGCACCAACACATCAGTTGTATTCGAATCGCCGTTCTTTTACTTTGAAATGTTGGGCTGCACCAAAACATCAGTTATATTTGAATCGCCGTTCTTTTACTTTGAAATGTTGGGCTTCACCAAAACACCAGTTATATTTGAATGGTTGTTCTTTTACTTTGAAATGTCGGGCTGCACCAAAACATCAGTTGTATTTGAATCGCCGTTCTTTTACTTTGAAATGTCGGGTTGCACCAAAACATCAGTTGTATTTGAATCGCCGTTCTTTTACTTTGAAATGTCAGGCTGCACCAAAACATCAGTTATATTTGAATCACCGTTCTTTTATTTTGAAATGTCGGGCTGCACAAAACATCAGTTATATTTGAATCGCCGTTCTTTTACTTTGGAAATGTCGGGCTGCACCAAAACATCAGTTATATTTGAATTGTTGTTCTTTTACTTTGAGCCCTAACTCGGGAAGAGTTAGGGCTGCAAGGGGTTCTGGGTATTTGTTCTGTTGTGTTTATGTTGTGTTACGGTGCGGATGTTCTCCCGAAATGTGTTTGTCATTCTTGTTTGGTGTGGGTTCACAGTGTGGCGCATATTTGTAACAGTGTTAAAGTTGTTTATACGGCCACCCTCAGTGTGACCTGTATAGCTGTTGACCAATTTAGCCTTGCATTCACTTGTGTGTGAGAAAAGCTGTAGATATTATGTGACGGGGCCGGCACGCAAAGGCAGTGCCTTTAAGGCACGCCCCCAATATTGTTGTCTGGGTGGGAGTCGGGACAATGGTTGCCCCGGGAGATTATCGGAAGGGGCACTGAAATTCGGGACTCTCCCGGGAAAATCGGGAGGGTTGGCAAGTATGTCAATCAATCCACTCCCTCGCTCTCTCTGTCCCTGCCCCTCCCTCACGCATGCTGGTACGTGCGCACACCTTTACAATTTGTTTTGTTTTTAACCCCTTCTTAACCCTAGACGTACATTGAAAATACACGCAACCCTAACTCAAAATGCCGGACATTTGAGGCATTTAAGAAACTCCGCCCCGACAAAGAGGACATGTCCGGGGGAAAAGAGGACGTGAGGTCAGTCTAGTTACATGCTAACAATACACTGACATCATTCTAAAATAGCATAGCTATGTAAGGTACATGCTAACATTGTATTTTAACATTATGCTAGGTTAGCAACACTAGCAACAAACTAATATTATATTCCAGCATATTGCTAGGTGAGCAACACTAACATAGCGTGAGTAACATACTAACAATACACCTTAGCATTGTGCTAGTTCAGGGGTCGGCAACCCAAAATGTTGAAAGAGCCATATTGGACCAAAAATACAAAAACAAATGTGTCTGGAGCCGCAAAAAATTAAAAGCCATATTACATACAGATAGTGTGTCATGA
>NC_084733.1:82875618-82888118 GCF_033978785.1 Entelurus aequoreus
CAAAGGTTACGTATGACAGATGCCTACGTGTGACGGACGATTACTTGTGACGGACGATTACGTTTGACGGACACTTACATGTGACAGACGATTACATGTGACAGGCGATTACATGTGACAGGCGATTACGTGTGACGGACGCTTACGTGTGACGGACGCTTACGTGTGACAAAGGTTACGTGTGACAAAGGTTACGTGTGACAAAGGTTACGTATGACAGATGCCTACGTGTGACGGACGATTACTTGTGACGGACGATTACGTTTGACGGACACTTACATGTGACAGACGATTACGTTTGACGGACGCTTACGTGTGACGGACACTTACATGTGACAGACGATTACATGTGACAGACGATTACATGTGACAGACGATTACGTGTGACGGACGCTTACGTGTGACGGACGCTTACGTGTGACAAAGGTTACGTGTGACAAAGGTTACGTGTGACAAAGGTTACGTGTGACAAAGGTTACGTATGACAGATGCCTACGTGTGACGGATGATTACTTGTGACGGACGATTACGTTTGACGGACACTTACATGTGACAGACGATTACATGTGACAGACGATTACGTGTGACGGACGCTTACGTGTGACGGACGCCTACGTGTGACGGACGCCTACGTGTGACGGACGCTTACGTGTGACGGACGCTTACGTGTGACGGACACTTATATGTGACAGACGATTACATGTGACGGACGATTACGTGTGATGGACGCTTACGTGTGACGGACGCTTACGTGTGACGGACGCTTACGTGTGACGGACGCTTACGTGTGACGGACGCTTACGTGTGACGGACGCTTACGTGTGACAAAGGTTATGTGTGACAAAGGTTACGTGTGACAAAGGTTACGTGTGACAAAGGTTACCTATGACAGATGCCTACGTGTGACGGACGATTACTTGTGACGGACGATTACGTTTGACGGACACTTACATGTGACAGATGATTACATGTGACAGACGTTACGTGTGACAAAGGTTACGTATGACAGATGCCTACGTGTGACGGACGATTACTTGTGACGGACGATTATGTTTGACGGACACTTACATGTGACAGACGATTACATGTGACAGGCGATTACGTGTGACAGGCGATTACGTGTGACGGACGCTTACGTGTGACGGACGCTTACGTGTGACGGACGCTTATGTGTGACAAAGGTTACGTGTGACAAAGGTTACGTGTGACAAAGGTTACGTATGACAGATGCCTACGTGTGACGGACGATTACTTGTGACGGACGATTACGTTTGACGGACACTTACATGTGACAGACGATTACGTGTGACGGACGATTACGTGTGACGGACGCTTACGTGTGACGGACGCTTACGTGTGACGGACGCTTACGTGTGACGGACGCTTACGTGTGACGGACGCTTACGTGTGACGGACACTTATATGTGACAGACGATTACATGTGACGGACGATTACGTGTGACGGACGCTTACGTGTGACGGACGCTTACGTGTGACGGACGCTTACGTGTGACGGACGCTTACGTGTGACGGACGCTTACGTGTGACGGACGCTTACGTGTGACAAAGGTTACGTGTGACAAAGGTTACGTGTGACAAAGGTTACGTGTGACAAAGGTTACCTATGACAGATGCCTACGTGTGACGGACGATTACTTGTGACGGACGATTACGTTTGACGGACACTTACATGTGACAGATGATTACATGTGACAGACGTTACGTGTGACAAAGGTTACGTGTGACAAAGGTTACGTGTGACAGATGCCTATGTGTGACAAAAGTTACGTGTGACAAAAGTTACGTGTGACAAAGGTTACGTGTGACAAAAGTTACGTGTGACAAACGCTGACGAGTGACGGACGCTTACATGTGACAGACACTTACGTACGACAAACGATTGTGCGTGAGACGATTACCTGTGACAAACGCTGACGTTTACGTGTGACGGGCGCTTACGTGTGACAGACGATTACGTGTGACAGTCGATTACGTGTGACAGACGCAGACGTCTGACAAACGCTGACGTGTGACGGACGCTGACGAGTGACAGACTATTACGCGTAAGACGATTACCTGTGACAAACGTTCGTGTAACGAACGCTGACGTGTGACGGACGATTTCATGTGACGGACGCTTACGTGTGACGGACGCTGACGTGTGACAAACGTTACGCGGGACAAACGTTTACGCGTGACAGACGTCAAATGTGACGGACGCGTACGTGCATAATGATTCCTACCTGGGCCACATGTTGATGTATTCCTACTTTGACACGTGCTCCCACACGTATTTACACGTCTACTTGAAACTTCACCACTTGTACGCAAAGCAAGATAAGATCTTCAAGCATGATGTGATGATGATGATGATGATGATGATTGTTTGGATGAACACAACACAAAAACCCTAATGGGTCAATCCCACCCCCCACCCCCACCCCCCCAGCCCCTCCCACCCACATGACCCCACTTATTGAAGGTGCACCCCCCCGCCATTGAGCAAAGCCAGCAGTTGTCAGTGTTGGCTCATGTTCCTACTCGGAAAGTATTGATTAGAACAAATACACCTCCCCCCCCCCTCCCCCCCCATCATCTCCCCCAGGCTATCAAGGTTGCTTCTTCTGCCTCGTTGACATTTTCAAAGCTCTCATTCAAAACGCAGCTTGCTTATTCCGACCCAATCTCCGCGCTGATTAGCCCAGCAAGAAGTTGCATTGCTCCTCCGGGAGTACTTAAGGCTACTGATCAATTGTACTCAAATATAATACTAATATACAATAGCAATATACATTTATTTTCACTTTGTACAAAGCGAACGCTGCAACAGGAGGTATCAAAAAGTATCATTTATCTTATAGTTCGTACAAAAACAGAAGGAACTTTCTGATGCTTTTCTACTTGAACAATCCACAATAATTAAAACCATCAATAAATAACTCTCAATTGCTCTGTTTATTGCTATTCTGAATGTTGCTGGGTCGGGTTTGGTTTTGGAATTGGATTGCATTATTATGGTATTGTTGTGTATTCTTTTGTTGGATTGATTAATAAATTCTTTAATAATAATAATTAAAAAAAAACAACTAAATAAATAAATTAAAAAATTTAATTATAAAAAAAAAGAACAATAATTAAAACAATCAATAAATAACTTAATAAGTTCAATAAATTAGGTGACATTTTGTGGTTTACAAAATGTATTTTATTATAATAATAGCAACCAAGCCATCAATAAATACAATTTTGTGTCATTTTTGGTCATTAAAAACTAAAATCTGTTGCAACCATATTTTTGCTTTCTGCATATTTGTTTTACTAGTTTCGAAATAATACAAATATTTTTTAACTTACAATAATAATTTCTATTTTACATTAACATAAATAACTTTTAAATTATAATTTATTTCACAGTAAAGATCAAACATTTGGTAAAATAAGCATTTTATACGGAGCCCCTAAGAATATTAGTGGGATTTTTTTTAAACTGTAATTTCTTCAAAAAATAACAAAAAATCTAAGTTGTTAATATTTATTGCCCTATTTAAGGCTCCAATTAGTTCACATCAATTGTTACACTATGAAATGTTTTTTGGGGAATATACTGCATATTTTGTGTGTTTGCCATATAAAAAACCAAAGTATTTTTTGACAAAAAGAGCATTGAAAAAAACAAAAAACAAATAAATTCATAAATACGGATAGTCGAGAGATTTAAGCTTTAAAAATAAGAAAGTAAATAAATAAATATATATGACTTATTTTTTTACAGTTTTATGAGTGGGACTCTTTTGGATCCCTAAGAATTTCAATGGTATTTTTTAAACTGTTTTTGCAAAAAAAAAAAGGAAAAAAAGTATTAAAATCAAAGTTGTTTTGAATTATTGACTAATTAAAGCACTAATTAGTTCACAGCAAATATTTCACTTTGAAAAATTTTGGGGAAAACATTGCGTATTTTGACAAAAAGAGCATTGAAAATTAAAAAAATAAATAAAAACGTCTCGATCTGAAATTGATCTAGAGATTTAGGCTTTAAAAGCAAAAATACATAAACATATATGACTTATTTTAAACACTTTAATGAGTGGGACCCTTTTGGATCCCTAAGAATATTAGTGGGATTTTTTTTTAAACTGTCATTGCTCTAAAAAATAACAAAAAATCTAAGTTGTTAATATTTATTGCCCAATTTAAGGCTCCAATTAGTTCACATCAATTATTACACTTTGAAATTTTTTGGGGGAATATATTGCATATTTTTAGTGTTTGCCATATAAAAAAAACAAAATATTTTATGACAAAAAGAGCATTAAAAAAAACAAAAACATTTATAAATAAATACAGGTAATCGAGAGATTTAAGCTTTGAAAGTAAAAAAAATTATAAATACATATCACATATTTTTTACACTTTTATGAGTCGGATGTTTTTGGATCCCTAAGAATTTGAGTGGTTTTGTTTTTTTTTTCTGTTTTTGCTCAGAAATATAATAATGTATTAAAATCCAAAGTTGTTTTGAATTATTGACCTATTTAAAGCAAATATTCAGTTTGAAATTTTTGGGGAAAATATTGCGCATTTTGACAAAAAGAGCATTGAAAAAAATAAACAAAATAAAAACTGTATTGATCTGAAATTGATCTAGAGATTTAAGCTTTAAAAGCAAAAATACATAAATATGTATGACTTATTTTAAACACTTTAATGAGTGGGACCCTTTTGGATCCCTAAGGATATTAGTGGGATTTTTTTTAAACTGTCATTGCTCCAAAAAATCAAAGTCGTTAATATTTATTGCCCTATTTTAGGCTCCAAGTTAGTTCACATCAATTATTACACTTTGAAATGTTTTGGGGGGAATATATTGCATATTTTGTGTGTTTGCCATATAAAAAAAACTAAGTATTTTTTGACAAAAAGAGCATTCAAAAAAACAAAAACATGTATAAATAAATACAGGTAATCGAGAGATTCAAGCTTTGAAAGTAAAAAAAAATTATAAATACATATCACTTATTTTTTTGCACTTTTATGAGTGGGATGTTTTTTGGATCCCTAAGAATTTGAGTGTTTTTTTTTTTGTTTTTTTTACTGTTTGTGCTCAAAAATATAATGTATTAAAATCCTAAGTTGTTTGGAATTATTGACCTATTTAAAGCAAATATTCACTTTGAAATTTTGGGGAAAAATATTGCGTATTTTCACAAAAAGAGCATTGAAAAATATAAAAAAAATAAAAACTGTATTGATCTGAAATTGATCTAGAGATTTAAGCTCTAAAAGCAAAAATACATAAATATGTATGACTTATTTTAAACACTTTTATGAGTGGGACCCTTTTGGATCCCTAAGAATATTAGTGGGATTTTTTTTTAAACTGTCATTGCTCCAAAAAATAACAAAAAATCAAAGTTGTTAATATTTATTGCCCTATTTTAGGCTCCAAGTTAGTTCACATCAATTATTACACTTTAAAATGTTTTTGGGGGAATATATTGCATATCTTGTGTGTTTGCCATATAAAAAAAAACTAAGTATTTTTTTTGACAAAAAGAGCATTAAAAAAAACAAAAAAAAAACAGATAATCGAGAGATTTAAGCTTTGAAAGTAAAAAAAAAAATTATAAATACATATCACTTATTTTTTACACTTTTATGAGTGGGGACGTTTTTGGATCCCTAAGAATTTGAGTGTTTTATTTTTTTTTTTTTTTACTGTTTTTGCTCAGAAAATATAATGATGTATTAAAATCCAAAGTTGTTTTGAATTATTGACCTATTTAAAGCAAATATTCAGTTTGAAATTTTGGGGAAAATACTGCGTATTTTGACAAAAAGAGCATTGAAAAAAAATAAACAAAATAAAAACTGTATTGATCTGAAATTTATTTAGAGATTTAAGCTTTAAAAGCAAAAATCCATAAATATGTAAGACTTATTTTAAACACTTTTTATGAGTGGGACCCTTTTGGATCCCTAAAAATATTAGTGGGATTTTTTTTAAATGATTTAAAATCAAAGAGGTTATGAATTATTGACATATTTAAGACTCCAATTAGTTCACATTTAATATTTCACTTTGAAATATTTTTGGGTCAGATATTGCATAGTTTGTGTGTTAACCATACAAAAAACAAAGTTTTCTCTGACAAAAAAGGCATGAAAAAAAAAGAAAAAAATTATAATAAAAACTTACAATCAACAGATACTGTAGATCTGAAGTTGATCTGGAGATTTAAGCATTGAAAGTAAAAAAAAAATAAATTAATAAGCATGACTTATTTTTACATTTTATGAGATGGAACCCTTTTGGATCCCAAAGAATTTTAGTGTCAAATGTCTTTGCGCCAAAAAAACACAATTTTAAATCAATGCTGTTATGAATTATTGACCTATTTGAGGCTCTAATTACTTCACATCTAATATTCCACTTTGAAATGTTTTTTGGGGAATATGTTGCCTATTTTGTGTGTTAACCATACAAAAAACAAAGTTTTCTTTGACAAAAAAGGGCATGAAAAAAAAGAAGAAAAATATAATAATAAAAACGTATAATCGACAGATAGTGTAGATCTGAAGTTGATCTAGAGATTTAAACATTGAAAGTAAAAATAAATAAATATGCATGACTTATTTTAAAACTTTATGAGTGGGACCCTTTTGGATCCCAAATAAAAAAAATAAAACATTTAAAATCAATGTTGTAATATTCCACTTTGAATAGTTTTTAGAAGGTGAGAATATTGCATATTTTATGTTTTTGCTATAAAAAAAAAGAAGTTTTTCTTTAACAAAAATTTCATAAAACTTAAAAAAATAAAATAAAAAACTTTGTACAGACAGACAGATCTGAAGTTGATTGACAGATTCAAGCGTAGAATAATTAAAAAAAAGAGATTTAATATATGACTTATTTTGAACATTTTTAAGACAGAGACCCCTTAAGGGTCCCCGGACCAAATATGAGGGGAAAAAGGTAAAAAAATATATATTGTAAAAAAAAATAAAAAATAAATATCAAAATGGCCCCCGCATGCTTTGATTTTTCAGTGTGCGGCCCTCAGTGGAAAAAGTGTGGACACCCCTGGCATAAATAAAAAACATCTTTGTGTTTGCGTGAAAATATCTCAAGCTGCATTTAAAAGTCGATGGCTAAATTAGAGCCACTGAATATGTTAACGCTTTATAATCCGATTAGTCGACTAATCGTTAGGATAGTCGATGATTCGTGGATTTTCACATTAGTTTGTCACGTTTCATGTGTCGGGTAAACTGCGACAAACAGAGCCCTTTTCTACTTTACATTTTGTGGACGAGCCAGGAAAAGTCATGGATTAAAGTGTGCTTTGATGACATTGCTCCAATAAAGCAAACCAAAATAAGTAATCCAATAACAGTGTGTGAGCGTACCAAGCAGGAGAAGGAGTCGTTCATGCGGTGCTGCAGAGTTTGCTTCTGTAGAACGGTGAAGAGGCGAGCGTGGTCGAAGCGACACGGCGAGGCGGCGACCAGCTCCTCCACGCCCTGACGCTGCGAGGGACCCAAACCTGGAACACACCAGACCCCGGTCAAGGAGTTCTTCTACAGCAGACGCTCGGGACACAAGATGGTGGTCACGTGAACACACGCTGGCACCTCGCTTGGCAGGGAGACTCACGGCAGTCGCCGCCAACATGGCTGACGTTTGAGGAGGAAAACACCAGGAGCGGGCGGCCAGGAGGAGACGGTGTTACGTAACGGCAGGACACTTTTTGGCGTCACCTCCACAAAATGACAAGGAAATATGCAAATGCAGCAGTACTTGGGCGGGTACCACTTGTCTCTCGGGGGATTTTTTTTGCTTCAGGTCGCCAGCTAAGTTTGATGTTATGATTCTCTCCACCGCTAGTTGGCGTTGTGAATGTGGGAGCAAGAGCCGCGCTTACTCGCCAGTACAGGTGGGAATCTTTGGCCACCTAATGATGCCATGCCATCCCATTCCCATTCCCATGGAGACCATTCCGTTCAGAAACGGTATAATGAAACTTTTTCAAGGTTACAGGTTAGAAAATATCTTTCTGCTTGCATGGAGATGGCCTAAACACAGATGTTTTTAATCATGTATTTTTAATGAAAAACAAAACAATTTAAATCTATTTTGGAAAATTAAGAATCGAGTCGGAATCGGGATAAATTAGAATTGCGATTTCGGATGTGAATCAATTTAAAAATACATTTTTATTTGCAAAAATATATGATATATAGATAGATATATGATATATTTTTCTAAATTATGAAATGGAGTTTGGAATGAATAGAGATCGCGAATTTGGATGTGAATACAGTTTTAAAATGGTATGATATATTAGTATATTATATATATATATAGTATATAGTATATATATCATTTTAAAATGTATATAGTATGATAATAGATATAGTATGATATATTTAGTATATATAGTATATATACACACACACTGACATATACTGTAATATACTGTAATTATATATAGTATATATTAATATAGTATATATATATATATATATATATATATAGTATAGTATATATATACATACTTATACACATGTATACACATGTGAATACACGTATATATACATGTGTACACATATATATGTATATATATACACACAGCACAAATATGCATGTGTGTATACAGTTATACAGTATTACATATACATACATATACACACGCACATATACATGTGTGTATACATATACAGTATATACATAATATAGTACACACGACTAATATACATTGTGGTTGTTACATATATACCATATATTTATACACACACACACACACACACATCTACATATATATATTATACGAGTATACACACACACACATATATATATATATAGACACACACACAAACACACATATATAGCATACCTATATATATTACCTATATATATAATATATCCTATATATATATATATATATAGTATATATTATATTATATATATACATGACACACACACACATATATATATTAGATATAATATACACGCACACACACACACACAAATTTATATATATACACACACACTCGTGTGTGTAGATATATTATATAGTGTACATATATATATATATATAGCACACATGTATAGTATATATATATTACACATATATATATATATATATACACACATATATATATACATATATATATACAACTATATTAGTATATACATATATATATATATATATTACACATATATATATACACACACACATATATATATATACATTATATAATATAGTATACATATATATATATATGTGAGTATAGTACACATATATATATACACACATATATAATACATATATAAACACATATATATTATATACACATATATATCACACATATATAATATATATATATATATATAATACACATATATATATATAATACATATATATATATACATACATATATATATATATATACATATATATATATACATACATATATATATATAATATACATACATATATATTATATAATACATACATATATATATATATATACATACACATATATATATATACATACACATATATTACATATATATATACATACACATATATATATATATATATAATTATACATACACATATATATACATACACATATATATACATTACATATATATATATATATTAATATATATACATACACACACACATACACATAAAAGGCAAAATGTGAGATATTGGGAAAAAATATGTTTGTGTATTATATATTTAAGTACAATATGCTTCATTACTTAAAATGAAAATGGAAAAAAAAATTATATATATACTGTATATATTATATATATATATATATATATATATTATATATATATATATATATATATATATATTATATATATATATATATATAATATATATATAATTTTTTTTTAAAACAGCCATGAGTTACAAAAATTCAAAAGTACAAAAAGTGAGATATCAAAACAAATAGTGTTAGATATGATTAAAATCCAATATGTTTCATTACTTAAAATAAGAAAAAAAAAATATATAAATATGCAAAAAATAAAAAATAAAACATGATTTCAAGAAATTGAAAAAGACCAAGGTGAGATATTGAAATAAATAAGTTTGTGTAAGATATATTTAAGTCCAATATATGTTATTACCTAAAATAATCATGAAAAAAAGACTAAACAAATAAACAAAAAAAAGGAATAGAAGAAGCAAGCATGAGGTGAGATTTTGAAAGAAATAAGTAGCATGAAGAATGTTGTGGTTAGCAGAAAGTGGAGCGAGGAGAGGAGCACAAGTGCGGCCTGCAGCGTGGCGCCATGACAACAATGGCAGCGCAGGCCGATAAAGGGCGGCGAGGAGGCGTCATGCCCGAGCAAGGCTGGGTTCATTTCCAGTCCTTTCAGGCCTTCCTGTTAATGCCCCGCCAAATCAAAAGCCCGACACTCTGCGCATGGCCATTAGCGCGAGATGGGAAGTCGGCGAGCGTGACACATGGCCGCACAAAAGAACGCCGACGTCGGCGCCTGCGACGCCCGCGGCCCAGAGGAGCATTAGCTTTTTTGTCAACTCTACCATTTTGTTTTTTTGTTTGCACGCACAAGAGGCGACCCCCCCCCAAGACACACCCCCCTTCTTCTCGCACCCCCCCCCCCCCCACCCAGCTCGCTCTCTTTGTGGCTTTTGTCCCGGCGAGGAGAAAAAAGACAGCAAAAGTGAAATTTCCACAATCAACTTCCAATCGACGCTCGTCTTCTTGTCCGCCGGCTCCGCCTGCCCTTTGGCTCCAGGCGCCGCGCGTCCGATTCCGATGTAGGTCACTTTTACGTTTCAGGGATTGTCTTTGGAGACGGCAGCGCAGGAAGACCAAGACAAAGACTTATAGATTGGCGCTGATAGCGAGAGGCCAGAGAGCAGGGGGGGGGGGGGGGGGGGGGGCAGTATTGATTGGGGGGGCACAGATGCTTGTCAAGTTCAACTTTCAGTGGTTGTGTGTGCGTGGGGCGGGGGCCTCGTGGCACAGATGGCGTGTTTGGTCCGCATTGTGTCCACTCGGTGCTCCTCAATCAGGTTCTCAGCACTTGAAGGCACCACAAAGAAACAAAAGTGGGACGGAACTCCAGGCTATGAAGCCAACGTCTTATTAGCTAGCAGTTAGCTGGCGTGCTACTTTTCAATTGCAGTCTGATGCGGTCGCTGCAAATAACTATCGAGGTGTCTTTTTTAGACCAGTGTTTTTCAACCACCGTGCCGGGGCACACTACTGTGCCAACCAGTAATTATAGTCTGCAAATGATGTGTTGCTGTCTAGAGCTCGGCAGAGTAACCGTGTAATACTCTTCCATATCAGTAGGTGGCAGCCCGTAGCTAATTGCTTTGTAGACGTCGGAAACAGCGGGAATCAGCGTGCAGGTAAAAAGGTGTCTAATGCTTAAACCAAAAATAAACAAAAGGTGAGTGCCCCTAAGAAAAGGCATTGAAGCTTAGGGAAGGCTATGCAGAACGAAACTAAAACTGAACTGGCTACAAAGTCAACAAAAACAGAATGCTGGACGACAGCAAAGACTTACAAACTGTTCTTAGGGTAATTTATATTTGCTTTTTAAATGTGTATTTTTATTTCTGTTTTAAATGTTATTTTTTAGTCTGTCCTTTGCCTCTATTTCTTTGTGGTGTACAGCCCTTATTTTTTCAACTGTGCTTGTTTTTAAAGGGCTTTATAAATAAAGTTGGTATGGTATGGTATGGTATGGTACTGTGGAGCAAAGACGGTTATTTTGGTTCTTTTATGAATTTATTATGGGTCTACTGAAAATGTGAGCAAATCTGCTAGGTCAAAAGTATACATACAGCAATGTTAATATTTGCTTACATGTCCCTTGGCAAGTTTCACTGCAATAAGGCACTTTTGGTAGCCATCCACAAGCTTCTGCTTGAATTTTTGACCACTCCTCTTGACAAAATTGGTGCAGTTCAGCTAAATTTGTTGGTTTTCTGACATGGACTTGTTTCTTCAGCATTGTCCACACGTTTAAGGGAAGGCCATTCCAAAACCTTAATTCTAGCCTAATTTAGCCTTTCCTTTACCACTTTTGACGTGTGTTTGGGGTCATTGTCCTGTTGGAACACCCAACTGCGCCCAAGACCCAACCTCCAGGCTGATGATTTTAGCTTGTCCTGAATAATTTGGAGGTAATCCTCCTTTTTCATTGTCCCATTTACTCTCTGTAAAGCACCAGTGTCATTGACAGCAAAACAGGCCCAGAGCATAATACTACCACCACCATGCTTGACGGTAGGTATGGTGTTTCTGGGATAAAGGCCTCACCTTTTCTCCTCCAAACATATTGCTAGGTATTGTGGCCAAACACCTCAATTTTTGTTTCATCTAACAGAACTTTCCTCCAGAAGGTCTTATCTTTGTCCATGTGATGTCAGATGAAACAAAAATTGAGCTGTTGGGCCACAATACCCAGCAATATGTTTGGAGGAGAAAAG
>NC_084733.1:82895618-82955618 GCF_033978785.1 Entelurus aequoreus
GCAGGTCAAAGAGCGGCCAAAGTAGCCGAGATAGCGTCTAATGATGTTGTTTACCAAATATAAACGATGCCGGTGTGCGTGCTTTTATTCTGACGCCAGCTAGCGTGACCCTCAGCCGCCACGCGGCGTGTCAGCGGGGAAAAACAGCTTCATTATACGCCGGCGGAGACACACAAAGGAGACGTGTTGTCTTTTGTCTCACCTGCTCGCCCGCCTCATTAGCCTTCCAGCGGCGCCGCCATTTTCACACAGTTGACTTTTATTGTGGCGAGTTAGACTTTGTGTGTTTGCGCCACAAACGCTCATTAGTGGAACTTCACCCGCGTGAGTTAGGTAGTGTTGGAACACACACACAAAGCACTTAGGAGCAGTTTCATGGACACTTTGTATTTCCTGTGTGAAAGTGTAGCCATTAGCGTTTCAATCGTTCACATTAGACGCTAACAAGCGGCAGCGAGAGCGCGTCCTCGCGGAGCCGAGCGACACGAACGGGCGGCGTGATCGTCTCTCGGCGTGAGGCTCTTCATCTCACAATGCAGTGGCAGGAAAGTGAGGAGGAGGAGGAGGAGGAGGGGGGATGGAGACAACTATTTCCTGTCCTTCCGCAACTTCTATATCAGGGATGTCCAAACTTTCTCCACCAAGGTCCACATACGGAAAACTAGGGGTGTAACGGTACACAAAAATTTCGGTTCGGTACGTACCTCGGTTTAGAGGTCACGGTTCGGTTTATTTTCCATACAGTAAGAAAACCCCAGCATATATGGGCTCATTGTTCTTCCACCATAGAAGTGAGTCAAAATGTAGTTTTTAATGCAACATGGTCTTAAAGGCCTACTGAAAGCCACTACTACCGACCACGCAGTCTGATAGTTTATATATCAATGATGAAATCTTAACATTGCAACACATGCCAATACGGCCGGGTTAACTTATAAAGTGACATTTTAAATGTCCCGGGGAACTTCCGGTTCGATACGCCTCTGAGGATGACGTATGCGCGTGACGTAGCCCGGGGAACAGAGGTATGCCTTCCACATTGAAGCCAATACGAAATAGCTGTTTTCATCTCATTCTGGATGTATTCTGGACATCTGTGTTGGTGAATCTGTTGCAATTATGTTCATTGCATTATGGAGAAAGAAGCTGAGCAAGCAAAGAAGAAAGTTCTCGGTGCAAAACGGACGTATTTTGCGAAGGAAGTCAGCAGCAACACAACACAGCTGGTGTTTCATTGTTTACATTCCCGAAAGATGCAGTCAAGATCGAAGAACTCGGATAACAGAGACTCTAACCAGGAGGACTTTTGACTTCGATACACAGACGCCTGTAGAGAACTGGGACAACACAGACTCTTACCAGGATTTCTTTGATTTGGATGACAAAGACGCAGACGTGCTACCGTGAGTATGCAGCTTTGGCTTCCAAACATTTGATTGCTTGCACGTACGTGCGCGTCACGTACGTAACTTTGTTTAAATATATAAGCTTTATGAACCTTGGGTTAGGTGAACGGTCTTTTGGGCTGAGTGATTGTGTGTGTTGATCAGGTGTTTGAATTGTATTGGCGTGTTCTATGGAGCTAGGAGCTAGCAGAGGAGCTAGGAGCTAGCATAAACACCTAGGTGTTTTTATGCAGGATTAATTTGTGGCATATTAAATATAAGCCTGGTTGTGTTGTGGCTAATAGAGTATATATATGTCTTGTGTTTATTTACTGTTATAGTCATTCCCAGCCGAATATCAGGTACAGTGAGTAGCAGCTGCGCTTCCAAACATTTGATCGCTTGCCAGTACGTGCGCGTCACGTACGTTACTTTGTTTAAATATATAAGCTTTATGAACCTTGGGTTAGGTGAACGGTCTTTTGGGCTGAGTGATTGTGTGTGTTGTGCCGGTGTTTGAATTGGATTGGTGGCTTATATGGAGCTAGGAGCTAGCATAGCAAACACTT
The DNA here is from genome assembly GCF_033978785.1 of Entelurus aequoreus. NCBI lineage: Eukaryota > Metazoa > Chordata > Actinopteri > Syngnathiformes > Syngnathidae > Entelurus > Entelurus aequoreus. The sequence continues at coordinate 82,897,573 of NC_084733.1, forward strand.
AGGTGTTTTTATGCAGGATTAATTTGTGGCATATTAAATATAAGCCTGGTTGTGTTGTGGCTAATAGAGTATATATATGTCTTGTGTTTATTTACTGTTGTAGTCATTCCCAGCTGAATATCAGGTCCCACCCGCCTCTCACAGCATCTTCCCTACCTGAATCGCTTCCACTGCCCTCTAATCCTTCACTCTCACTTTCCTCATCCACGAATCTTTCATCCTCGCTCAAATTAATGGGGTGATCGTCGCTTTCTCGGTCCGAATCGCTCTCGCTGCTGGTGGCCATGATTGTAAACAATGTGCAGATGTGAGGAGCTCCACAACCTGTGACGTCACGCTACTTCCGGTACAGGCAAGGCTTTTTTATCAGCGACCAAAAGTTGCGAACTTTATCGTCGATGTTCTCTACTAAATCCTTTCAGCAAAAATATGGCAATATCGCGAAATGATCAAGTATGACACATAGAATGGACCTGCTATCCCCGTTTAAATAAGAAAATCTCATTTCAGTAGGCCTTTAAATCTGCGGCTATAAAAACATTTGTTATTGCTTTAGCCCTGCCTGACTCGCCGAGGAGAGGCTGCTCGAATGCGGTGGTGACGCTTCAAATGGGTTAGCATGTTTGACGTGTCGTCAGAAGCAGCTGCTGAACAATGTCGGCAAACCTCCATCCTCCATTGTTGTATCGCGCAGCCAAAGTGTTCCCAAACGGGAGATCTTAACGAGGCAGGAGGGTCTTCCAGCTCTGGCTTTTACATGTTGTCCAAGCCCGGTCGCTGCTAGCATGCCGTGTGTTGTGCCTCGGTGTGCATTGTTTACACAACGTGCGGTACGCTACTTAATATGTCCGTGTGGAAACTCGTTCGGTACACCTCCGAACCGAACCGAAACCCCCGTACCGAAACGGTTCAATACAAACATACGTACCGTTACACCCAATGTTCCCTCTAATTGTTCATGTGTGTGAGCAAACACAAAAACTCCCTGAGCATTCAGTGGAGCACATGTGAGCAACATCACACGTGGCAATACCAGCAGCACACCTGTCTCAAACCAATCTTTTATTATAACACTCAAATGAGAGGAGTCATTTTCATGAGATTATTTAGTAATATTAGTGATTTGGCCCACTTGTAATGAAAATAAAAGAAATCTTGTTTTTCATAAGCTATGGATTAGTATTATACAATATGTCTGGGTGGGGGTCCTGCTTTGGAAATCATTTGTACCCCTTTCAGAGATCAAATTTAGTTGCCCTTAAACATCCTCATGTTGCACAATGAAATGTAAGCATAGGATGAAGTGTGCATTCCTGTAACTTTCTCTAGTAACAGCATTCCATGATTAATATCAATAAATTAACATTAATAATAAATGACAGTAGAATAAGCACACGTATGACTGAGGAGTCAAAGTGTAACTTTGTGAGGTGTTTGAGTTGTCCGACTTTTTGTGTGGCCATAAACGCACCAGTGGCTTAGTGGTATGCGTGTTGGTGACAGATGACAAGTTGGTTTTGGCCTGGTTTGTACGGCAGAAAATGACTAGTTTTTCGAGATAGAAGTTTCTTACTCATGTTTTTGGTGTGGTTATGGCCCAATATGAACGGCTTTGCTCAATAAAGTGATCGATATAATTCCTGTCCTCGAAGCATCTCGATAGACGTTACAATAATTGAACGGTGTTCAATTGAACGGTGTTGACGAACACCGTTAGGGCCGCTTGTTGTCACTGTCACTCAGAGTTGCATTGCAAAATTACACAGAATAAATGTGTTTATTTTGTTTAGAATTCAGATGGGATTTGATTTGGTGCGCGGCATATATTTGCTGCGCGCAGAGGACGCTTGAGCAGTGCGCAATTGCGCAGGCGCGCACCTTAGAGGGAACGTTGCTTACACCCCTACCCCAAACACTTGTCAAAAGTGGTAAAGGAATGGCTAAATCAGGCTAGAATGAAGGTTTTAGAATGGCCTTCCCAAAGTCCTGACTTAAACATGTGGACAATGCTGAAGAAACAAGTCCATGTCAGAAAACCAACACATTTAGCTGAACTGCACTAATTTTGTCAAGAGGAGTGGTCAAAAATTCAAGCAGAAGCTTGTGGATGGCTACCAAAAGCGCCTTATTGCAGTGAAACTTGCCAAGGGATATCTAACAAAATATTAACATTGCTGTATGTAGGGGTGTAACGGTACGTGTATTTGTATTGAACCGTTTCGATACGGGGGTTTCGTTTCGGTTTGGAGGTGTACCGAACGAGTTTCCACACGGACATATTAAGTAGCACACCGCACGTTGTGTAAACAATCCATCCCGAGGCACAACACACGGCATGTTAGCAACGACCGGGCTACGACAACATATAAAAGCCAGAGCTGGAAGACCCTCCTGCCTCGTTAAGATCTCCCGTTTGGGAACACTTTTGCTGCGCGGTGCGATACAACAATGGAGGTTTGCCGACATTGTTCAGCAGCGGTAAGGTATGCTTCTGCCAACACGTCAAACATGCTAACCCATTTGAAGCGGCACCACCCCCAGGTGAACATCGCTTCAACAAAGATAAAGACGAGCAAACAGCTCCCACCGCATTCAAGCAGCCTCTCCTCGGCGAGTCAGGCAGGGCTAAAGCAATAACAAATGTTTTTATAGCAGCAGATTTAAGACCATATTGTTTTAAAAACTACATTTTGACCCACTTCTAAACTGTTTAATGTTGCACTTTTTATATGTAGAAGACAAGTTTTGTCATTTTATTTAATCTGAGCAACAACTTGAGGCAGTTTAATGTTGATTAACGTGGACCCCGAATTAAACAAGTTGAAAAACTTATAGGGGTGTTACCATTTAGTGGTCAATTGTACGGAATATGTACTGCAGTGTGCAATCTACTAATAAAAGTGTCAATCAATCAATCAATCAAAAAACGCACTTTATATGTAGAAAGGTTTTGTTAGGAAACCATTCTGAGCCTTATCTTATTTAGTTTTTATTTGATATATGTTGACCACATCAACCCTGGCAATGGACCCTGTGTGTATATGTATGTTATGCCATTGTTTACAAATTTGGTAAATAAATAACCAAAAAATTTATATTTTGTTGTTTTCTTACTGTACCGAAAATGAACCGAACCGTGACCTCTAAACCGAGGTACGTACCGAACCGAAATTTTTGTGTACCGTTACACCCCTACCCCAAACACTTGTCAAAAGTGGTAAAGGAATGGCTAAATCAGGCTAGAATTAAGGTTTTAGAATGGCCTTCCCAAAGCCCTGATTTAAAGGCCTACTGAAAGCCACTACAACCGACCACGCAGTCTGATAGTTTATATATCAATGATGAAATCTTAACATTGCAACACATGCCAATACGGCCGGGTTAACTTATAAAGTGCAATTTTAAATTTCCCGCTAAACTTCCGGTTGAAAACGTCTTTGTATGATGACGTATGCGCGTGACGTAGTCAGTTAAACGGAAGTATTGGTACACCTTTGAATCCAATACAAAAAAGCTCTGTTTTCATCTCATAATTCCACAGTATTCTGGGCATCTGTGTTGGTGAATCTTTTGCAATTTGTTTAATGAAAAATGAAGACTGCAAAGAAGAAAGTTGTAGATGGGATCGGTGTATTAGCGGCTGGCTGCAGCAACACAACCAGGAGGACTTTGAGTTGGATAGCAGACGCGCTAGCCGATGCTAGCCGACGCTTGCCGATGCTAGCCGCCGACCGCACGGATGATCGGGTGAAGTCCTTCGTCCTTCCGTCGATCGCTGGAACGCAGGTGAGCACGGGTGTTGATGAGCAGGTGAGGGCTGGCTGGCGTAGGTGGAGCGCTAATGTTTTTATCATAGCTCTGTGAGGTCCCGTTGCTAAGTTAGCTTCAATGGCGTCGTTAGCAACAGCATTGTTAATCTTCGCCAAGCTGGAAAGCATTAACCGTGTATTTACATGTCCATGGTTTTATAGTATTGTTGATTTTCTGTATATCCTTCCAGTCAGGGGTTTATTTATTTTGTTTATATCTGCATTTGAGCCCGATGCGATCACGTTAGCTCCGTAGCTAAAGTGTTTCGCCGATGTATTGTCGTGGAGATAAAAGTCACTGTGAATGTCCATTTCGCGTTCTCGACTCTCATTTTCAAGAGGATATAGTATCCGAGGTGGTTTAAAATACAAATCCGTGATCCACAATAGAAAAAGGAGAAAGTGTGGAATCCAATGAACCCTTGTACCTAAGTTACGGTCAGAGCGAAAAAAGATACGTCCTGCACTGCACTATAGTCCTTCACTCTCACGTTCCTCATCCACGAATCTTTCATCCTCGGTCCGAATCTCTCTCGCTGCTGGTGTAAACAATAGGGAAATGTGAGCAGCACTCCAGCTTGTGACGTCACGCTACTTCCGGTAGGGGCAAGGCTTTTTTTTTTAATCAGCGACCAAAAGTTACGAACTTTATCGTCGTCGTTCTCTACTAAATCCTTTCAGCAAAAATATGGCAATATCGCAAAATGATCAAGTATGACACATAGAATGGATCTGCTATCCCCGTTTAAATTAAAAAAAAATCATTTCAGTAGGCCTTTAAACATGTGGACAATGCTGAAGAAACAAGTACATGTCAGAAAACCAACAAATTTAGCTGAATTGCACCAATTTTGTCAAGAGTGGTCAAAAATTCAAGCAGAAGCTTGTGGATGGCTACCAAAAGCGCCTTATTGCAGGGAAACTTGCCAAGGGACATGTAAGCAAATATTAACATTGCTGTATGTCAGGGGTCACCAACGTGGTGCCCGCGGGCACCAGGTAGCCCGTAAGGACCAGATGAGTAGCCCGCTGGCCTGTTCTAAAAATAGCAGCACTTACCAGTGAGCTGCCTCTATTTTTTAAATTTTATTTATTTACTAGCAAGCTGGTCTCGCTTTGCCCGACATTTTTAATTCTAAGAGAGACAAAACTCAAATAGAATTTGAAAATCCAAGAAAATATTTGAAAGACTTGGTCTTCACTTGTTTAAATAAATTCATTAATTTTTTTACTTTGCTTCTTATAACTTTCAGAAAGACAATTTTAGAGAAAAAATACAACCTTAAAAATGATTTTAGGATTTTTAAACACATATACCTTTTTACCTTTTAAATTCCTTCCTCTTCTTTCCTGACAATTTCAATCAATGTTCAAGTAAATTAATTGTTTTTATTGTAAAGAATAATAAATAAATTTTAATTTAATTCTTAATTTTAGCTTCTGTTTTTTCGACGAAGAATATTTGTGAAATATTTCTTCAAACTTATCATGTTTAAAATTCCAAAAAAATATTCTGGCAAATCTAGAAAATCTGTAGAATCAAATTTAAATCTTATTTCAAAGTCTTTTGAATTTCTTTTAAAATTTTTGTTCTGGAAAATCTAGAAGAAATAATGATTTGTCTTTGTTAGAAATATAGCTTGGTCCAATTTGTTATATATTCTAACAAAGTGTAGATTGGATTTTAACCTATTTAAAACATGTCATCAAAATTCTAAAATTAATCTTAATCAGGAAAAATTACTAATTATGTTCCATACATTATTTTTAAATTTTTTTCAAAAAGATTCGAATTAGCTAGTTTTTCTCTTCTTTTTTTCGGTTGAATTTTGAATTTTAAAGAGTCGAAATTGAAGATAAACTATGTTTCAAAATTTAATTGTCATTTTTTTTCGTGTTTTCTCCTATTTTAAACTGTTCAATCAAGCGTAAATATCATTAATTATTAATAATAACATAGAGTTAAAGGTAAATTGAGCAAATTGGCTATTTCTGGCAATTTATTTAAGTGTGTATCAAACTGGTAGCCCTTCGCATTAATCAGTACCCAAGAAGTAGCTCTGGGTTTCAAAAAGGTTGGTGACCCCTGCTGTATGTATACTTTTGACCCAGCACATTTGCTCACATTTTCAGTAGACCCATAATAAATTCATAAAAGAACCAAACTTCATGAATGCTTTTTTGTGACCAACAAGTATGTGCTCCAATCACTCTATCACAAAAAAATAAGAGTTGTAGAAATGATTGGAAACTCAAGACCGCCATGACATTATGTCCTTTACAAGTGTATGTCAACTTTTGACCATGACTGATAATATGGAAGTGGACGGTGAAAGAAGCAGGTCAACTTACTAATCGGCGACGCTGCTTTCTTGCTTCCTGCTCGACCCTTGGCGGTCTTGCTGAGGGGAGGGGGCGTGGGCTTGTAGGACTGTCCCGTGGCGCGGTACAAGGCCTGGACCCACAGCAGTCGGTCCTGCTCGTCGTCGCAGGCGTACACCACCGATTCGCCCTCTCTGACGGCGTTGAAGAAGACGTGCCCGCCCTGCAGGCCTGCGCGACAAGAGCGAGAACTTGAGCCATTCGCGGTGACGGCGTCTGCCAGTAGGGGGCGCCACTTACTCGGCTGGGGGTCGCAGTAGTCCACCGTGTAGCCCTCCAGCTGCATCAGCTCCTGAGGCTCCGCCTTCTTGTCTCTGTAGCTGCACATGGCGAAGGTGTACTGGCTCACCTGCGGATCAAAACCGACATGAAAGCTGGTGTTATGTTTTACCCTTTGAGTGCTGTGAGGTTAGCTTTAGCCACAGCACTCAGTCAGTCAGTAAATAACGCAAATAAAACCTTAAAAACAGTTTTGTAGTATTAGTACAATACAGGTGGACGCCATTACAAAATTGTGGTAGAATTTTATGAACATCTTTATTCAAAGAACAACAATAATTACATTGGATTTATATAGCACTTTTTTTGTAGAGACTCAAAGGGGGGTGACACTGAGAAGCCATCATTCAGTCACTCCAATTACATACATATAAATAATACACATATTGATGGTGGTAAGCTACATTTATACTAATACTAATGATAATGATAATAATAATAATAATAATAATAATAATAAAAAATAAACATAATGGTGGTAAGCTAAATTTAATACTAATATTAATTATAATAATGATAATAATTACCATGATGGTGATAAGCTACATGTAATGCTAATAATAATCAACATAATAATAATCACAGTGTAAACTACATTTATACTACTACTACTACTACTACTAATATTAATAATAATAATAAACACGATGGTGATAAGCTACATTTAATACAAATAATAATAATAATGCTAAACATGATGGTGGTAAGCTACATTTAATACAAATAATAATATTGATAAACATGATGGTGGTAAGCTACATTTATGCTAATACTAATGATAATAATAATAATAATAATAAACATGATGGTGATAAGCTACGTTTAATACAAATAATAATAATAATAATAAACATGATGGTGGACACCATTACAAAATTGTGCTAGAATTTTATGAACATCTTTATTCTAAATCTTTATTCTAAGAACAACAATAATACATTGGATTTATATAGCACTTTTTTGTAGAGACTCAAAGGGGGTGACACTGAGAAGCCATCATTCATTCACTCCACATACATACATATAAATTATAAACATTTTGATGGTGGTAAGCTACATTTATGCTAATACTAATAATAATAATAATAATAAATAAACATGATGTGGTAAGCTACATTTATACTAATACTTATGATAATGATAATAATAAATAACTACAAATGTGCGCTACATTCGTTAACCATGTTACAAAAAAGATCAGTTAGAATAATACATAATGTTGGATATAGAGAACATACAAACCCTTTATTTATTAGGTCAAAAATATTAAAGTTTGGTGATTTGGTAAAATTGCAAACAGCTAAAATGATGTACAAAGCAATCTATAACCTGCTACCAAAGAATGTACAACATTTCTTCTCAACTAAAGAGGAGAAATATAACCTTAGAGGAAAAAATAATTTAAAACATTTATATGCACGTACAACACTTAAAACTTTTAGCATAACAGTATGTGGAATTAAATTATGGAATGGATTAAGTAAAGAAGTTAAAAATTGTACTGACATGATCCAGTTTAAGAGGTTGTTTAAATTAATAGTGCTTACAAAGTACAAAGAAGAAGAATTATGAGAAAAACTTCCAACCTTATTGAAAATATTCTTCATCTCAGTATGTTAATAATGACTGAATTAATTAATTACATATTACAAACTGTTGTATATACTAATTCATAGATGTTATTTTATTATATAAAAAGGTCAGTAAATGATTTTATATAATTGTAAATGCTTTGAAGTGGGAAAGGGGTAGGATTAAATAAGCTTTGCTTCTTCCTACTCCTTTTCGGGCATGATGTAAATGAAATGATATGAAATTGTGTGATGTATTATGATGTAAATGTGTTCATGTTCGAAATAAACTAAAAGAAAGAAAGAAAGAAAGAAAGAAAGAAAGAAAGAATAATAAATAAAGATGATGGTGGTAAGCTAAATTGAATACTAATATTAATATTATTATAATAATGATAATAATTACCATGATGGTGATAACCACATTTATACTACTACTACTAGTACTACTACTAACATTAATAATAATAATAAACACGATGGTGATAAGCTACATTTAATACAAATAATAATAATAATGATAAACATGATGGTGGTAAGCTACATTTATGCTAATACTAATGATAATAATAATAATAAAAATAAATAAACATGATGGTGGTAAGCTAAATTGAATACTAATATTAATATTAATTATTATAATAATAATTACCATGATGGTGATAAGCTACATGTAATGCTAATATTAATAATAAACATAATAATAATAATCACGGCGTAAACCACATTTATACTGCTACTACTATTAATAATAATAATAAACACGATGGTGATAAGCTATATTTAATACAAATAATAATAATAATGATAAACATGATGGTGGTAAGCTACATTTATGCTAATACTAATGATAATAATAATAATAATAATAATAATACATAAACATGATGGTGGTAAGCTACATTTATACTAATACTAATGATAATGATAATAATAATAATAATAAATAAACATGATGGTGGTAAGCTAAATTGAATACCAATATTAATATTAATTATTATAATAATAATTACCATGATGGTGATAAGCTACATGTAATGCTAATATTAATAATAAACATAATAATAATTATCACGGTGTAAACCACATTTATACTACTACTACTACTACTACTAATATTAATAATAATAATAAACACGATGGTGATTAGCTACATTTAATACAAATAATAATAATAATGATAAAAATGATGGTGGTAAGCTACATTTATTGCTAATGATAATAATAATATTAATAAACCCGATGGTGGTAAGCTACATGTAATACTAATAATATTAATAATAAAAAACAATAAACACGATGGTGTTAAGCTACTATGATGCAGTACTATTAGCAGGTGTACAGTTGTCGTTACCTGAACCAAAACAAAGTATCTTCTCTTCCAGCGCTTCCACACGCGATGTCCAAGTGCGTACAAATACCTGCAACACAAAGAGCAACAAGATATCATTGGACATGCATAAAGTACATGAAAGTACACAAGAGGTGCAAAAGGAGCAACAGGAAGTGTCCATCATTTACTTCCTGTCTTGTCATCTTGCAAGAGACATGTACAAATAATGACAGAACAGTCCTATCATCATGGATATGATTACATTTTGTTTGCACGTCTTCCCATAATTTTACGGCACCTATTTGACATGCTGAAGAGTGTTCGCATTGTTTAGAAACAAAGTGACAAAATATGAAGCTTAAGTGTATTGATTACAGAAAGTCTTCTACAGTATACAAATTCATGTTTCCTATCATAAATTGTTGCGCTTTCAATATTTTTAGGATACATTTTATATTAATTAATTTTTTAAATATTTTTAAAAATAATTTATAATATATATATTTAAATATTTTTTGTAACAGCATATTATTTGTTAAGACTTTAGTGTAGAAGAAGACGTGTAAAAAAATTAATACAAAATTAAAAAAAACAAAAAACATGTATGCTATAAAAAATTATCAAAAAGAAAAAGTACAAGACGTGTACACTAAAAAAAACATTTTTATAACAAAAGAATGGAACAAGACATGTATGCAATAAAAATTAAACATTTTAAATCATTTAAAAAAAAAAGTGTATACTTTAAAACAAATACAAAAATACAATTAAAATGAAATATAATAGAACAAGACGGAGTACAGGAGTACACGGTAAAAATATTAATTACAAAAATAATTAAAATGAAATAAAACAAGACGTGTACACTGTAAGAAAAAAAATACAAATACAATACTAGAACAAGACGTGTACACTACAAATAATGAATTTAAAAAAAATTAATTTTATTTGAAATAAAATAGAACAAGATGTATACACTGTTAAAAAATAGAAATAAAATAAAAGTAAAATAATACAACAAGATGTGATTAAATAAAATTAAATAAAATACAATAAGGTGTACATTGTATAAAAATATTTAAAAATTAAAGAACAAGATGCGTACACTATGAAAAAATTAATAAAATTCAAATGAAAAAAAATAAAACAAAACATGTACACTCACTCTAAAAAAAAAAAGAAGAAAAAAATAGAACAAGACGTGTACGCAACAAAAAATGAATATAAAAAATTAAATTAAAATGAAACAAAACAGAACAAGATTTGTTCACTGTAAAAAAATAAAAAATAAAATAGAGACGTGTACACTATAAAACAAACATTCTGAAAAATAAATTAAAAGGAAATATAATAGAACAGGACGTGTACATTGTATAAAACATATTTAAAAAAATTAAAAGAACAAGACGTGTACACTTTACAAAATAAGTAAAATCAAAATGAAATAAAATAGAACAGCACCAGTACACAAAAAAAAAAATCTGTACATTTTATGGTAAAAGAAACAAAAAAAAACTGGCAGGTCAATGGCAATAATTTCACTGTAATTTAAAAAGGGTAACACTGTTATTTTCACAGTACAACTGTTAAATACTTTCCCCAGCAAACACGAAGAGTGCAAAGTGAGACATGAGTGAAAAAGGACGGAAGGACTTCTTTGTGTTCAAGGTCAACACAACGTCAACATGTGGAAGCTCTTCAACTACTTGAATCAATCATTTGGCCTCACAACAAGCAATCAGTTGAACAGTCGTCTTTTACTGCAGTTTCATTTCAACCAAACACTTCCTGCCAGTAACTTTGACTCTTGTGAAATCCCTGAAGATAAATTAAAACATTATCATTATATGACGTATTTATGAACTGTGACCTACATTTTAGTCCAATGAATAATTATTATTTGCCAGAATCAGGAAATAATGTTTATACTATCAATCAAATGTATTCCTTAATTTCAAGTGTCTCAAAGGAAGTCCCCAAATCCAAAACCACACTGGGACAAAGAAAAACTGAAAAAGCCTCTGAAGGGGATCAAGAAGGAAACATTGAGAAGGGATCACACATGTACGGAATTATTAATTTTAAATATCAAACCAGCTTGTATTATCATAATAAAAGTATTATTGTTTTTTATTATATATTTTAGTATTTAGATTGTTCTTATTGATATATTTATTCATGATATGTTAATGGTATTATTGTTACTATAATCGTTATTATATATTTTAGTATTTATATTGTTCTTATTAATATATTTATTCATGATATGTTAATGGTATTATTGTTACTATAATCGTTATTATATATTTTAGTATTTATATTGTTCTTATTAATATATTTATTCATGATTTGTTAATGGTATTATTGCTACTATAATCGTTATATATTTTAGTATTTATATTGTTCCTATTAATATATTTATTTATTATATATTAATAGTATTACTGTTATCGTAATAATTATATTTTGTTAGTATTCATATTATTATTAGTATCATTATTTATTATATAATATTATTGTAACTATAATCGTTATTTTAATATATTTTAGTATTTATATTGTTATTAGGATAATTATTTATTATATATTAATGGTATGTTTGGTATTATAATCATTATAATAATATGAAATATTAAGTATAAGTATTATATAATTATTATATAATATGGTATCATATTTTAGTATTTATAGTATTATGAATATACTTATTATATGATCATTAATATACTTATTCATGTATTAGATATTAATAGTGTTTATTATATATGAATTGTGATCATAATCATGAATATTTTACTATTCATATTATTAGTAAAATTATTATTATATTATATATAATTATTTGTATTATTATTATTATTATTAAATCAATTTTCTCTAATAACACGAGTTTTGTTGCTGGCAAACATTACAAATAAGTCAAATGAAGAATGAAAGTGAAAGGTGTTTCTCCTGAAAGCGACAAGAGGACACTCAGCAGGTGAACACTTGACAGGTGAAGTAGATGTGCGGCAGCCAACAGACTCACACTGCCCCCTGGTGGACACAAGATGCACAGCAACATCACTTGGTAACAAAGTGCTGCTTTGTGACCGTAGAAATGTTTTTTAAATGTCAACACAAAGTTTGAAGGCCAGGAACGAAGGATGACGTCATCATAAGAGGTTGACATAGACGCCATAAAACAAACAATAAACATAACGGCCAGTGACAGGACACTTTTTTTTTTTTATAAACAACGTCTTGCTGCCATCTTCTGGCAGACCACGGGAACTACATGTGATTGAACTCAAATGTACATGTTTGTCATAATACAGGTTTGCAAAACACATTAAAAAAAAGGTTGGCTTTGATTGGCTATCATTTTGTGCGTCTTGTACGCACGCCCACCAACAGGAGACCATTACAAAACAGATGCATGAGGGTTGTTTTTAAAAAGTCAAATACAAACCCCAAAAGCAGTGAAGTTGGCACGCCGTGTAAATGGTAAATAAAAACAAAATACAATGATTTGCAAATCCTTTTCAACCTATATTCAATGGAATAGACTGCAAAGACAAGATATTTAACATTCGAACTGGAAAACGTTATTTTTTGCAAATATTAGCTCATTTAGACTTTGATGCATGCAACATGTTGCCAAAAAGCTGGCACAAGTGGCAAAAAAGACTGAGAAAGTTGAGGAATGCTCATCAAACACTTATTTGGAACATCCCACAGGTGAACGGGCTAATTGGGAACAGGTGGGTGCCATGATTGGGTATAAAAGCAGCTTCCATGAAATGCTCAGTCATTCACAAACAAGGATGGGGCGAGGGTCACCACTTTGTCAACAAATGCGTGAGCAAATTGTTTAAGAACAACATTTCTCAACCAGCTATTGCAAGGAATTTAGGGATTTCACCATCTATTGTCCGTAATATCATCAAAAGGTTCAGAGAATCTGGAGAAATCACTTCACCACAGGTGGTACTGCATCAAAAGGCGACATCAGTGTGTAAAGGATATCACCACATAGGCTGAGGAACACTTCAGAAAAGCACTGGCAGTAACTACAGTTTGTCGCTACATCTGTAAGTGCAAGTTAAAACTCTACTATGCAAAGCGAAAGCCATTTATCAACAACACCCAGAAACGCCGCCGGCTTCGCTGGGCCCGAGCTCATCTAAGATGGACTGATGCAAAGTGAAAAAGTGTTCTGTGGTCTGACGAGTTCACATTTCAAACAGTTTTTGGAAACTGTGGACGTCGTGACCAAAGAGGAAAAGAACCATCCGGATTGTTCTAGGCGCAAAGTTGAAAAGCCAGCATGTGTGATGGTATGGGGGTGTATTAGTGCCCAAGGCATGGGTAACTTACACATCTGTGAAGGCACCATTAATGCTGAAAGGTACATACAGGTTTTGGAGCAACATATGTTGCCTTTCAAGCAACGTTATCATGGACGCCCCTGCTTATTTCAGCAAGACAATGCCAAGCCACGTGTTACAACAGCGTGGCTTCATAGTAAAAGAGTGCGGGTACTAGACTGGCCTGCCTGTAGTCCAGACCTGTCTCCCATTGAAAATGTGTGGTGCATTATGAAGCCTAAAATAACAACGGACTGTTAAACAACTTAAGCTGTACATCAAGCAAGAATGGGAAATAATTCCACTTGAAAAGCTTCAAAAATGTCTCCTCAGTTCCCAAACGTTTACAGAGTGTTGTTAAAAGGAAAGGCCATGTAACACAGTGGTGAAAATGCCCCCTGTGACAACTTTTTTGCAATGTGTTGCTGCCATTAAATTCTAAGTTAATGATTATTTGCACAAAAAAAATCATTTTCTCATTTCGAACATTAAATATCTTGTCTTTGCAGTCTATTCAATTGAATATAAGTTGAAAATGATTTGCAAATCATTGTATTCTGTTTTTATTTACCATTTACACAACGTGCCAACTTCACTGGTTTTGGCTTTTGTATTTTCATTGCCATTTTTGCATCATGCTAGGTTAACAACACTAGCATAGAGCTATGTAAGCTACATGCTAAAATACCATTTTAGCATCATGCTACGTTGACAACATTAACATAGCTAATGCATCAAACTCGGTGTTATGAATGATAGACATAGTAAAAGCTGTAATTACCTTATCTAAAGTTTCCCCCCATTATAAAATGTATGTTTTTGTTCTAAAAAGAGCATAAAAAAACATGACAAATATATAAAAACTGTATATCAATAGAAAGGAATGAAGCTGTTGAACAGAGCGCTGAAAGTAAAAAAAAAACATAAAATATAATTTTTGACTTTTTTGAGCGAGTCTGTTTTTGGGCTAAGGAAGGATAATAATAATAATGCATCAAAATCGGTGTTGTTATGAATCATTGACATATTAAAGGCTGTAATTATGTCATCCACTTTGCAACCCTTTTTTATATAATTAATAATAAATACAAAATGTGTTGTTTTTATACAAAGGGCATAAAACATAAAAAAAACATTACAAATATATAAAAACTTTAGGACCTAGGATAGGTCGGAAGCTGTTGAAAAATGTAAAGCGTTAATAAAATAAATATTTTTTTATGACTTATAACACTTTTTTGAGCGCGTCTGTCACTTACTACCCTTAACTTAGTTTTAAATTAAGTACACTCAAGAGTTTTTCATAGAGATGTCTGATAATGGCCTTTTTGGCGATATCCCGATATTGTCCGACTCTTAATTACCGATTCCGATATCAACCGATACCGATATATACAGTCGTGGAATTAACACATTATTTTGCCTAATTTTGTTGTGATGCCCCGCAGGATGCATTAAACAATGTAACAAAGGTTTTCCAAAATAAAACAACTCAAGTTATGGAAAACAATGGCAACATGGCACTGCCATATTTATTATTGAAGTCACAAAGTGCATTATTTTTCTTTTAACATGCCTCAAAACAGCAGCTTGGAATTTGGGACATGCTCTCCCTGAGAGAGCATGAGGAGGTTGAGGTGGGCATGGGTTGAGGTGGGGAGGTTTGGGGGGTGTATATTGTAGCGTCCCGGAAGAGTTAGTGCTGCAAGGGGTTCCGGGTATTTGTTCTGTTGTGTTTATGTTGTGTCACGGTGCGGATGTTCTCCCGAAATGTGTTTGTCATTCTTATTTGGTGTGGGTTCACAGTGTGGCGCATATTTGTAACAGTGTTAAAGTTGTTTATACGGCCACCCTCAGTGTGACCTGTATGGCTGTTGACCAAGTATGCATTGCATTCACTTATGTGTGTGTGAAAAGCCGTAGGTATTATGTGACTGGCTTTGCCTTTAAGGTTTATTGGCGCTCTGTACTTCTCCGTGTACACAGCGGCGTTTTAAAAAGTCACAAATTTTACTTTTTGAAACCGATACCGATCATTTTGAAACCGATACCGATAATTTACCATATTACATTTTAAAGCATTTATCGGCCCTAGTTTTTCCCTTCGTCAAACCAGAATAAAGGAGACAGGAAGCAAGTGAACAATGAAGAAAAGGGAGGAGTGACAATGTGGATGTACTTGCTTCCTTCAGCCAGTAGGGGGAGACTTCCATAACACTCACCCGCTGTGCTTCATGTTGGGGGGTTTGTCCATGCGCACGGCCAGCTTGATCTTCAGCTCCGTGTCCTGGCTGTTCTTGGGGACCACCATGCGGTGGAACTCGGCCTGCTTGGGGCCGTTGGTGGTCGGGGTGAGGACCACCTTGGACAGGAGCAAAAGGAGCAGTTAAACGTCACGCCGCTTCACCGTGGCTGCTGTGCCCGCCGGGACTCACTCGGCCCAGCTCCTTGTCCTCCAGAGCCAGGACCCCCGTGCTCTCCATGAAGAGCTTGACTTTGACCGAGGGCAGAGGATGATTCGTGCAGAAGTCGCCCTGAGTCGCCCACCTGAGACACACGAGCAACGTCACACAGCAAAAACTGAAATCTAAGTAAGATTAAAAATCTCAAATAAGGGTGATATTTGCTTATTTTCTGTCTGATAAGATAATTCTTCTCACTAAGCAGATTTTATGTTAGAGTCTTTTACTTGTTTTAAGTGTTTTGGTCCTAAATGATCTCAGTAAGATATTACAGCTTGAGATTTGATGACCTATATTGAGTAAAACATGCTTGAAACTAGAATATCAACTGTTGCAAAGCTGTGTCATTAACACTCACAAGCATAAAACTACTTTTTTCAAAGTAAACATGTCTTATTTCAAGCATGAAATAAAAAATCATGACTTTGACACAATTGTGTGTCATAATTAAAACAGATGACAGCCAAATGGACTTTTGCTGTTTTATTTTCACTGAAACAATAGAAAAGACGTACTCATGTAGTAGTACAGTTGGCACAGTACAGTAAACTGCCAGGTAATATTTAACATGTGACATTATAAACAATTTTGAACAGAAATAGTTCATGCACAAATATATATATGCGCACTAATGACTGAAAGAGCACGCACTTGGCGCGATGATGTCATGTTATCGATGGAAAAATGCATTTTTAGACAATATGATTTGCCTGAGCAGCTAGGAGACCCCGAGAGTAACAAGCGCTTGCCTTGTTGCCTTTCCATTAGCAAAAACAAACTAGTTTTTAGTATAAGTTTCCTGGTTTCAAGAAATGTAATGCCGAGCGCATATCATTATGTCAAGATAATGGCACTAGCATTTACTGCATTTAAGAATATTTTTCAACATATTGAGCAAAAAGGTCTCTTTTTTTTTTTTTTCTACCAAGAAAAGTGCACTTTTTATTAGTGAGAATATACTTCTTTTAAGGTATTTTGGGGTTCATTGAGGTTAGCTAATTTTACTTGTTTTGGAAAGTCTTGATAAGCCAAATTTTCTTGTTCTATTGGCAGATAATTTTGCTTAGTTCAAATAAAATACCCCTCATTTTTGTATTTTTTTTTCTTGTTTGTGAACACTGACTTTTTGCAGTGAAGGTGCGCAGTAGGATTATATTCATCATCAGTTTAGCAGCTTTATACAGCTCTGCATGCGCTATGAAACGTGTTGGTGTGAACGTCAAGTGCGTCAAACTGATACGGCACCTGGGGAATCGTTACCGGCACTAAACAGTACCAATTTTTGGGCACTTTTGTGTGTGTTAATACAACTTAATTGTTGTATAAAATTTGATTTTTAATGTAAAATTTTTAAAAATGAGCTGATAACTGTGCTGTCCACTTGTTTAGATCTTGTTTTATTATCACATTTGAGTCTCATTGGGGCAGCACGGCAGCACAGGGGTTAGTGCATGTGCCTCACAATACGAAGGTTCTGAGTAGTCCTGAGTTCAATCCCGGGCTCGGGATCTTTTTGTGTGGAGTTTGCATGTTCTCCCTGTGACTGCGTGGGTTCCCTCCGGGTACTCCTACTTCCTCCCACCGCCAAAAACATGCACTTGGGGGTTGATTGGCAACACTAAATTGGCCCTAATGTGTGAATGTGAGTGTGAATGTTGTCTGTCTATCTGTGTTGGCCCTGTGATGAGGTGGCGACTTGTCCAGGGTGTACCCCGCCTTCCGCCCGAAGGCAGCTGAGATAGGCTCCAGCACCATCCGCGACCCCAAAAGGGAAAAGCGGTAAAAAATAGATGGACTGATGGAGTCTCATTGGCAATGCAGTTGCACTTCCAAGACATTAGATGGCACTACTGCATAGGCATTCTATGGGATGTTGTCAACTAGGAAGTATCTTTTTCAAATGGAGCTGAATGGCGGGTCAAGAAAAAAAAAAAATTGATATTCGTATGAATTGCAATTTTTATTTGTAACGAAAAATTCAAAATTGATTACTTTTTTTTTTTTACACTCAGACAAATCATATTGTTGACGTAGATCAGAGGTGTCAAACTTGTTTCCATTGAGGGCCACGCCGCAGTCATGGCTGCCATTAGAGGGCCGCTTGTAACAGTAAATAATTAATGAATTAGCCTATGAATTTAAATATTTTTAAACATTTTTTACATAGAGAGTAATAAAAAACCTGTGGATTTTGACACGGTTTACAGAAAAAAATGGCAGCTTAGTTGCCAGACTTTTACTGTAAAATATATGGTGTTTTGTTTTTTTATTATTATTGTTTTCACAACATATTACTGTAAATAAAAATACAGTACCGCTGTTTAATTGTATTTTGGCAATTCAGCTGCCAGTTTTTTTACCATAATAAAATGTGGTACCATAATAAACAAAACAAAAAAATAACTGACAGCTCAGTCGACAGAATTTTACTGTAAAAAAACAAACATTGGCCGTTTTTTGCCAACTTACAGTAGTAATATGCTGTCAGAAAAACTCCCTAAAGTTTACAGTAAAATCTATTGGTCATTTTTATAGAGTACAATTTGATGTTTAACTTGCTTCCAAATAATAAGTTAAGCAGATATTTAAGTATTTATTTGGATTTAGACCAAAAAAGTTGGATAATATAATATTTGTTGCAATTTTGGACACAATTTTTTCCCCTGTCACACTAGAAAAAAAAAAAAAAGCCTAATACCTTTAGTAAGAAAATAAAGTAAAGAAAGAAAATACAAGGTATTTTATTGACACATTATTTCCTGGCTTTTGCGGGCCATATAAAATGACGTGGAGTACCAGATCTGGCTCGCGGGTCTTGAGTTTGATGTAGAGGATCTATATCAGCTGTACACATTTACTTTACAAAAGAGAAGTGTTGGATACTTCTTGTTGCCTTATTTGTATTTGACTTTATTTAATGTATGGGTAGAATTTTATTCAACAAATCCAGTTTTCTTTTAAGAGCTTTGTGTCTGTTTTATGGAGGAATGTAGTTCATCATAGAACTGGCAGCCAACGTTACTAAAAAAGTATTGATTTTGAATCAAGAATCAGTTTCAATCGAATCGTTACCTCCAAGAATTGAATGGAATCGTGTGGTGCCCAAAGATTCCCAGCCCCGTTGCTAAAAATTTTATGTTGCGCCCTACACAGTGTTTGTACTGTAAGTATTACACACCAGATGTTTGATTGTAACCTTCATCTTAGTCGTAGTTCTCATTACTGTTAGAATAATTATGTATATATTATCACACTAACTTTAGTATGCTTAAAGTCCGTTGCTTTAGTTATGTAGCTATTGTGCTCAAGTTGGACTTTTCTAATCTGTGCAAGGACAAAGACTTCTTGTCTGAGGGGTGGCCTCAGGCGTAGATGTTATCTTTGTTTTAGCCCGCTAACAGCCAAGGACTTCAACGACCTCAACGAAGATAAGATGACAGCACGCAGACGAAGCAGAGACTTCAAGGACCTCAACGAAGATAACATGACAACACGCAGATGAAGCGGGGACAAGGCGAAATCACAAGGCCCCCAGCACATTCCGTCACGTATCGTGCGTCCTGGACCTGCTTTGTATAATATATGTGACCACTCCTTTAAGAGGCGGCCTAGGTATTGTTGACTGTGGAACTCCTGAATAAATAGAGGGACGCAGGAGCTGAACCTTAGAGCGTAGGGCGAGACTGTGACTAAGTGTGCAGCTCCATGCGTTCCCCTCATGAGCTAAATTGAACTCTGTCTCTGCATGATTCCTTGCTTCTTGTCTGATTAATAGATGTCATCAGTGTTTGAACCTGACAATTACCAAATGTTGAGGTGTTGTAGTTGCCATGTGAGATCGCTAATGCTATTATTAGCATGTCTATGGCAAATCCAAAGCAAATTAGCATCAAGCTACAACTTTTTGGAAGAGTGGAGCCTTACTTTACATTGAGCCAGTGTTTAGACTGCAACCGGACGTGAAGTCACGTGCAACAAAAGTATGGAAATACAGCATTGTTGGATTTTACATGAATCGATACCCGGTAGTACCGATGGAATTCAGTCGGTGCCTTTAAATGTACACATCCCTACGAGTCGTACGGTTGTTTGCGATCAACTCGGCAGCCATTTCGAAGCCATTTAGCACTACCACAACATCGGTGGTGTTTTCCGCAATGCATTGTTATTTCATTGGTGCTGGGTTGTAATTATTCAGTGTGCAAGGGAAGGATTCCAAAAACACTGACTGTGGTCTGGAGGCCTCAGCCTGGTCCGTCTGCAGCTTCTCCCCGCCATCCACCTCCATGGTGCAGTACACGATCCTGTTGGGAGCCACCGACTTCAGACCCTCGACCTCCACGATCACCACCTGGACACATGTTCACACATTTGTCACAACAAACCAGGCATCCCAACTAGAGATCCACAGATACGTTTTTTTTTCAGGGCCGATACCGCTTATTAGTAGTCAATGAGTCTGAGAACGGATATTTGGAGCTGATATTCATTAGGAGTAAAAGTTATTTAAACATGGATATAATATGTTAGTAAACATCTGGACAAGGCTTTAAGTTGTTTTTTAACATTATTTGTTAGTAAAGGTGGGACCAGTAGCAATAATAATAATAATAATAATTAGGGATGTCCGATAATGGCTTTTTTGCCGATATCCGATATTCCAATATAGTCTAACTCTTAATTACCGATACTGATATCAACCGATACCGATATATACACATTATTGCGCCTAATTTGGACAACCAGGTATGGTGAAGATAAGGTCCTTTAAAAAAAAATAAAAAAAATAAAATAAGATAAATAAATTAAAAACATTTTCTTGAATAAAAAAAGAAAGTAAAACAATATAAAAACAGTTACATAGAAACTAGTAATTAATAAAAATTAGTAAAATTAACTGTTAAAGGTTAGTACTATTAGTGGACCAGCAGCACGCATAATCATGTGTGCTTACGGACTGTATCCCTTGCAGACTGTATTGTTATATATTGATATATAATGTAGGAACCAGAATATTAATAACAGAAATAAACAACCCTTTTGTGTGAATGAGTGTGAATGAGTGTAAATGGGGGAGGGGTTTTTTTTGGGTTGTTGCACTAATTGTAAGTGTATCTTGTGTTTTTTATGTTGATTTAATAAAAAAACAAAAAATAAAATAAAAAAACGATACCGATAAAAAAAAAAAACGATACCGATAATTTCCGATATTACATTTTAAAGCATTTATCGGCCGATAATATCGGTAGGCCGATATTATCGGACATCTCTAATAATAATAATAGATTTTATTTGTAAAAAGCACTTTCCATTGAGTAAACAACCTCAAAGTGCTACAGTGTATTAAAAAAAATAAAAATACAAATATAATGAAAAATAAATAAAATAAAAACTAGAACAGCCTAATAGCTAGAACTAGTATGCATATATTTAAAAAAATTGTTTTTTTTTTTAAAGAAGAGTTTTTAAGCCTTTTTTTAAAGCATCCACAGTCTGTGGTGCCCTCAGGTGGTCAGGGAGAGCGTTCCACAGACTGGGAGCGGCGGAGCAGAAAGCCCGGTCTCCCATTGTTCGCAGCTTTGTCCTCGGAGGTTGGAGGAGGTTAGCCTGTCCGGAGTGGAGGTGTCGTGTGGAGGATTTGGGGGTGAGTAGTTCTTTGAGGTAGAGGGGGGCATTTCCATGGAGGCACTGGTGGGTTAGTAGAGTTACTTTGTATTTAATCCTGAGTGGAACAGGAAGCCAGTGAAGGGATTTGAGAATTGGTGTGATATGGTCGTATTTCCACACTCTCATCAGGATCCTAGCAGCACTATTCTGTATGTATTGCAGCTTCTGGATGTTCTTGCTGGGGATCCCGACAAGAAGTGCGTTGCAGTAGTCTAGCGACATCATGTTTTATGCGGTGCCAACAGTGTGTTTAATTTAGCAGCAAAAAAACACCTTTATTACGTGTGTCTAAGAGGAGCATCACCATTTGCATTTGAAAATATACAAATAAAAATATTAGCTTAAATGATAGCTTTTTTTTTGGCAAATTTTGTAGGTATACACCTCTGTCATAGTTTGGTCCTTGATGCATGCCAACGTTAGCATGCTAGCATTTTAAACCTAGTGGTTAGAGTGTCCGCCCTGAGATCGGTAGGTTGTGGGTTCAAACCCCGGCCGAGTCATACCAAAGACTATAAAAAAATGGGACCCATTACCTCCCTGCTTGGCACTCAGCATCAAGGGTTGGAATTGGGGGTTAAATCACCAAAATGATTCCCGGGCGCGGCACCGCTGCTGCCCACTGCTCCCCTCACCTCCCAGGGGGTGAACAAGGGGATGGGTCAAATGCAGGACAAATTTCACCACACCTAGTGTGTGTGACAATCATTGGTACTTTAACTTTTAACTTTAACACATTTTTCAGGGAGACACCTCAGAGTAATATATTTTGGTCAGTTAGCATTTTAGCATGCTAACATTATCAATGCTTTTTTAATCTAATTTAGCAGGTGTAGTGGCATATATGTTGGTATTTCACAAATGCAACCTTAAACCATGCTATTGTTCGCATACTACATTTTTTAGTAGAGATGTTTGATATTATCGGCCGATAAATGCTTTAAAATGTAATATCGGAAATTATCGGTATCGGTTTCAAAAAGTAAAATGTATGACTTTTTAAAACGCCGCTGTGTACACGGACGTAGGGAGAAGTACAGAGCGCCAATAAACCTTAAAGGTACTGCCTTTGCGTGCCGGCCCAGTCACATAATACCTACGGCTTTTCACACACACAAGTGAACGCAAGGCATACTTGGTCAACAGCCATACAGGTCACACTGAGGGTGGCCGTATAAACAACTTTAACACTGTTACGAATATGCGCCACACTGTGAACCCACACCAAACAAGAATGACAAACACATTTCGGGAGAACATCCGCACCGCAACACAACATAAACACAACAGAACAAATACCCAGAACCCCTTGCAGCACTAACTCTTCCGGGACTACAATATACAACCCCGCTACATTTTACTTTTTGAAACCGATACCGATAATTTCCGATATGACATTTTAAAGCATTTAACGGCCGATAATATCAGACTGCCGATATTATCGGCCATCCCTACTCTCAGTGCTGCTGGAGTGATCGCAAACTGGGATACCATCACATGGCACCGTTGGATTGTATGTGAATCGATGCCCCGGTAGGACTGGCGTGATTCAATAGGTGCCAAAAAAAGCACCGGATTGGGTCCCTAGGTTGGACCAGTGAAATTCTGGTATGGCGCCAAAACAAACACGAGTTCACCTCCAGCGTGAAGGACAGCAACACGTCCGACTTGGACAGCACGTCCGCTTCGTCGCCCAGTTCGTAGAAGGAGTTGTTCATGGACGAGCGCTTGAGCTTCTGCTTGAAGTCGGGTCCTCCTTTGGCCACGGGAAGACTCTCCAGGTTGCCCATCAGCAGGTTGATGGAGGACCGCAGCTCCTCCACGTAGAGGACATCCATGTCGGCGGACACGAACTTGGGGTATCTCCTCTCCTGCAGGACAAACAGCCGCCACTCTGGCAAGCGAGTACAAAGAACTTTTCTCGGAAGTACCGGTGGATTCTCTCACCCTGGCGATCTTCTCCACCAGCTGCAGCCGTCCGTCCAGCTCTCTGCGGATCTGAGCCGCCTGCTCGTCCACGTTGTCCAGCTGGCGTTCAGACAAGGCAAAGTTAGACACAGCCGATCAATAATCCAATCAAGAAGCAGAAGTGATCGATCAATCAGTGTGTTACTGTCAGGTTCAAACACTGATGACATCTATTAAACAAGACAAGAGGCAAAGAATCAAACAGAGGCAGAATTCAATTTGGACTGAATATTGAGGAGAAAACGTGTCGACCTGTAACCTCTTACAGTGTCACCCACGCTCTGCCAAAAGACTGCACTCCTCCTTCTTTATTTGACTTTCTCCCCCCACCTGCTTCCAGAGGGAAGTGGGTCGTAAACAGCGTTGCCTTTGGTTACCGAACAGTTCAAAAGAAGATGTCGTAAAATAGTTCCATAAAATAGTTCAAAAAGGGTTTGTAAAATACTTCAAAAAAGAGTCGGTCTGGAAATTGGGCAGATCCTGCCATCTGTCCGCTTTGAAGTCACAGTGGAGTTTTACCAGCCTTCCTCCTGTTAGGCCCTAAAGACAGCTCCCGTCCCCCTGCCAGGAACTCAATGTAATACAAAGCTTTTGTGATAATTTAGAAACAATTATTCTAACAGTTACGTTGCTAATTGACTGATAGGAGGGAACAACGGTGTGAGCTGCACTTCCACTCACCACCACTTTAGTTTCTTTGAACCATAGTAGAAGTGCAGTTCAGTCTTTTAGCCGTCCATAGCGTTTCTACTCACATGGATTCTTCATTCATCGCTCCTAGCAACGTTTGTAAGTTTTACAATATAACTAAAACAACTCTTACTTACTAAACCGTCCCATGTGTGATGTCTGTAGGAGTGTTTCCATGCATTTTAGTATCTGCTACTATGTAATCAATCGCGTCATTAGCATTAGCAAATATTGCTAACACGTTTACGAGTGTCTATATTAGTATTATTAACTTACAATGGCATTCTTTTTGTATTGTTTCAGTTTCACAAATTCCTCAGTAAATTCATCAAAACGTCAAAGTGTAGTTATCGAGTCTGTTTAGCTGATTGGAGAGCTAGCTTCCGCAAATTGCAACATTACCAAGAGGTAGTTTGGCTGGGTCAGGTACCGTAAGCATGTCACCGTTGGATTTTACGTTGACCGGCGGGATTAGGTCGGTGTCAACAAAGTACCGGATCCCGGATACCAGTACCCCCCTTTAAGTGTACTGACTTTAGGATCCATGGCCAATATTACTGTAGTACTTGCATGTTTTATTTAGCCTTTTTTTTATCCTAGAAAAGACATATTTTAGGCCAAAAATACATTGAATAAAAACAAATTGGAAGAATAAAAAATCTACATTGGAGTGAAGCGTGATGTGACGAAGTACGACATGATGATGCAACACGTGGCCAGGAAGCAACCTGGGTGTTGTGGAGGATGCATATATGTTTAAGAGTTCTTTCTTTTTACATAGCCATGACTAGAGTAGTTAGTACTTTTCCTTTGTATATTCTACTAGTCTCTCTTTGTCTTCAGATTGTCTGTTTAGTGTCTTAAACCCCCAAATCTTCCTTATCAGTGTTGCGAGGGGGGGGGGGCTTTCTTTGTGTGCAAGAAGTTGGCTTTTCCGTTTGAATGTCAGATCAACTAGAGTAGCCGATATGAATGTATTGGTTAAGATGATCTCCTAAAGCTTTAGTAAAACTTGAAAATATTCCTATTCTGTCTTGATGGTCCTTTTTACTCGGCATATATGTCAGACCTGGGCAAATTAAGGCCCGGGGGCCGCATGCGGCCCGTTGAGCTTTCCCATCTGGCCCGCCGGACATTCCCAAAAATTTTTTTTAGATCTTTAAGATGGAAACAGTAGCTGCCATTATGCAGTCATGTTTTCAAATGACCGTAAGTCTTTAACTATACAAAGTATTTCAATGGTTGGAATCTGCGCTTATGGATGATATACTAGTTACTATGGTAATAAAGTTAGTTACTATGGTCATTTAATTAGTTACTATGATCATCTACGTCACAGCAGCTCAGACGAGGCACCAAGCAGTGTGGGCGGGAAGACTTTCCACAGACGCGGAAGGAGATTTTCACAACACAGTTCTAAAGCTTAGTGATATATAGAATGGAATAGAATAGAAAGTACTTTATTGATCCCTCGGGGAAATTCAGCAAATATCAGATATATCAAATTGTAGGTGGGTTTATTCTGTACCCTTTGCGTTCATATTTCACTGTTTGTTGCGTTTCACTTGATTGTAAAATATGTCGATCGAAAGGGGGTGTGACGTTCATATTTTGTCAATAGTCAGTGTTTTATCGTTCATAGAAAAATGTAAAAATTCCATTACGTTTTTTAGGGCGGTCCGTCATAACGTTTTTAAGCATTCAATCAGACATTATTGTGAGGTTTTGTATTAGTGTTCCTAAAAATAGATATACCGGCCCCCAGACACATTTTTTTCCCTAAATGTGGCCCCTGAGTCAAAATAATTGCCCAGGCCTGATATATGTCATCGAAAGAACTTGGGATTGACCAGTAACTTAGATTCCCTGGGAGGAAGAACTGGTCGACGCAACAGTGTGTAAAGAGCGAGCTGAAAGATGTTGACACGTTAACGTTTTGGCACGATCACAGTAAATAATTTTATTGATATTAAAATATTATAATTGTAATTTAATGGTGAAAAAAAAAATTACTTTTGGAAATGAGCTATTGTTATTTCGAGGGAGATGGCAGGCACTCCTAAATGTTTCCTCTCCGTCACTTAGTAAGCGAAGAAAGTGCAAAGATTAATGTGCCCAGCATGTTTCAAGTGTTATGCAGGATTGACTTCCACAAAGGGACGACTTGTCGGAGCTGAAAGCAGACGCTGACTGTGCGGTTTCCTGATGAACAGTGTGATATCACGAGCACGCTGTGATGAGCGCTGGAGCCCTCACAGCAGACAACAAAAGGAAAGTGTTAAAATTAGCTCTCGTTAAAAATACTCGGTCAGGAAAACGAAGACCTTTTGGTCTGATGGTGAACGAGCTATGTTATTCATTCATTTACTTGCTCAACACAAAGTCATTTTAAGTGAGTCCTGCAGGTTGATACGTAAGTATCTTACATTTTAGTACACACATGACTCAAGATACACAAACCGCACCAACAGAGTCAGAGCACACATCCAGTTAGTCCCAAGAAAAGTCATTTGGACTTGGATGTCAGTTTAAACTCCACTTTTTTGCAGGGTACACAAAAACTACTTCCACAGAATGAAATGAAGGACAAGCAAGAAGAAAATGACTTTTTGTGAACATAGGCAATGACTTCTAGGATTAAAATGAGCTCTGCTTCCTCCTACTCCTTTTCGGACATGTTAGAGTGTAAAACTGTAAACATCTTCACTGTATAAACTAGGGTAGTCAAACATTCTTATTTGTAAGGATTTTTAACCAATCAAAAAAACACATTTTGTATTTTATTTTATTTTTCAACATGTCCTGTCCAGACACTTAGACACATGGTATTGCTGATGTAGATTATCTATATCTGCTGTACACATCAGTGGCCATTACATCAATGTTAATATGTGCACAGCATTTACTTCAATGACCAAATCCAAACAACCTTCCCTAGTCATGGTGCAGAAAAAAAAAATTCAACAAGTGCAAAAATTCAACAAACATGGTCTCACATAACACAACCTGCTCATTGAACTTGGTGGATATTATAAAAAACGTCCAAATTAGCATACAAAAAATCTAAACTACACCCATGTAAATCCATTACAAAGGATGATGGTAGAAATGCAAAACACTCTCTCCACACTTATCCATGTTTGGCACATTTTAGCTGCTTGGTATTTCTGATTGATTAAAAAACTTTAAAGGCCTACTGAAAGCCACTACTACCGACCACGCAGTCTGATAGTTTATATATCAATGATGAAATCTTAACATTGCAACACATGCCAATACGGCCGGGTTAACTTATAAAGTGCAATTTTAAATTTCCCGGGAAACTTCCGGTTGAAAACGTCTATGTATGATGACGTTTGCGCGTGACGTCAATGGTTGAAGCGGAAATATTGGGACACATTGTATCCCAATACAAAAAGCTCTGTTTTCATCGCAAAATTCCACAGTATTCTGGACATCTGTTTTGGTGAATCTTTTGCAATTTGTTCAATTAACAATGAAGACTGCAAAGAAGAAAGCTGTAGGTGGGATCGGTGTATTAGCGGCCGGCTGCAGCAACACAACCAGGAGGACTTTGAGTTGGATAGCAGACGCGCTATCCGACGCTAGCCGCCGACCGCATCGATGATCGGGTGAAGTCCTTCGTCGCGCCGTCGATCGCCGGAACGCAGGTGAGCACGGGTGTTGATGAGCAGATGAGGGCTGGCGTAGGTGGAGAGCTAATGTTTTTAGCATAGCTCTGTCGAGGTCCGGTAGCTAAGTTAGCTTCAATGGGGTCCTTAGCAACAGCATTGCTAGGCGTCGCCAGGCGGTACAGCATTAACCGTGTATTTACATGTCCAGTGTTTGGTAGGATTGTTGATCTTCTGTCTATCCTTCCAGTCAGGGACTTATTTCTTTTGTTTCTATCTGCATTTAAGCACGATGCTATCACGTTAGCTCCGTAGCTAAAGTGCTTCGTCGATGTATTGTCGTGGAGATAAAAGTCACTGTGAATGTCCATTTCGCGTTCTCGACTCTCATTTTCAAGAGGATATAGTATCCGAGGTGGTTTGAAATACAAATCCGTGATCCACAATAGAAAAAGGAGAAAGTGTGGAATCAAATGAGCCCTTGTACCTAAGTTACGGTCAGAGCGAAAAAAGATATGTCTTGCACTGCATTCTAGTCCGTCACTCTAACGTTCCTCATCCACGAATCTTTCATCCTTGCTCAAATTAATGGGGTAATCGTCGCTTTCTCGGTCCGAATCGCTCTCGCAGCTGGTGTAAACAATGGGGAAATGTGAGGAGCCTTTCAACCTGCGACGTCACGCTACTTCCGGTACAGGCAAGGCTTTTTTTTATCAGCGACCAAAAGTTGCGAACTTTATCGTCGATGTTCTCTACTAAATCCTTTCAGCAAAAATATGGCAATATCGCGAAATGATCAAGTATGACACATAGAATGGATCTGCTATCCCCGTTTAAATAAGAACATTTCATTTCAGTAGGCCTTTAAGGAGGTCGTCACGGAAGTAAACAAGGTAGGAGTCAAACTTTCACATACTCTTAATAACCATTAATTATATATAATTGCACATAACATGGAATCATATACATAAAAGTACAGGCCAAAAGTTTGGACACACCTTCTCATTTCAATGCGTTTTCTTTCTTTTCATGACTATTTACATTGTCACTGAAGGCATGGAAACTATGACACCTGTGAAGTGAAAACCCTTTCAGGTGACTACTTTTTGAAGCTCATCGAGAGAATGCCAAGAGTGTGCAAAACAGTAATCAGAGCAAAGGGTGGCTATTTTGAAGAAACTAGAATATAAAACATGTTTTCAGTTATTTCACCTTTTTTTGTTGGTAAATAAAAACAAAATACAATGATTTGCAAATCATTTTCAATTTACAATCAATTGAATAGACTGCAAAGACAATATATTTAATGTTGAAACAGGAAAACGTTATTTTTTGCAAATATTAGCACATTTGGAATTGGATGCCTGCAACATGTTTCAAAAAAGCTGGCACAAGTGGCGAAAAAGACTGAGAAAGTTGAGGAATGCTCATCAAACACTTATTTGGAACATCCCACAGGTGAAGAGGATAATTGGGAACAGGTGGGTGCCATGATTGGGTATAAAAACAGCTTCCATGGAATGCTCAGTCATTCACAAACAAGGATGGGGGGAGGGTCACCAATTTGTCAACAAATGCGTGAGCAAATTGTCCAACAGTTTAAGAACAACATTTCTCAACGAGCTATTGCAAGGAATTTAGGGATTTCACCATCTACGGTCCGAAATATCATCAAAAGGTTCAGAGAATCTGGAGAAATCACTGCACCTCAGGTGGTACTACATCAAAAAGCGACATCAGTGTGTAAAGGATATCACCACACGGGCTCAGGAACACTTCAGAAAACCACTGTCAGTAACTACAGTTAGTTGCTACATCTGTAAGTGCAAGTTAAAACTCTACTAAGCAAAGCGAAAGCCATTTATCAACAACACCCAGAAACGCCGAGCAGAACATTCAATTGAATATAAGTTGAAAAAGATTTGCAAATCATTGTATTCTGTTTTTATTTACGAATTACACAACGTGCCAACTTCACTGGATTTGGGTTTTGTACACAACTCCACATGTGTTCATTCCTAGTTTTGATGCCTTCAAGTGACAAACTACAATGTAAATAGTCATGAACATAAAGAAAACCCATTGAATGAGAAGGTGTGTCCAAACTTTTGGCCTGTACTGTATATATTGTACAGTGTTTCCTATAAACTGCCAAGATACCTGTGGCGGTGGGGGTGTGGATATGGGCGTGGCTGTGGGCGTGGTCACCATGACTTCATCGAGTAATTTGCATAATTTACTACAATGATTTGATTTTCTCTAAAAAGGCTCAAAAAATGTATACTTACTAATTAATAATAAGAGTTTTGTTTTAAACGTCCATCCATCCATCCATCCATTTTACAATATAATTACAACACGTTATGTACATATTTATATACAGATTTGAACAATAAGTTATTAACTGAAATATATTTATTAATTGTGGTTCTTACAAAAAATATATCTTATAAAATATAAAAGCTAAAATGTCTCAAAGCTCTGCCCCTTTAATTAGTGCATACTAAATCATTTAACTTTAGATAGATAGATAGATAGATAGATAGATAGATAGATAGATAGATAGTACTTTATTGATTCCTTCAGGAGAGTTCCCTCAGGAAAATTAAAAT
The DNA here is from genome assembly GCF_033978785.1 of Entelurus aequoreus. Taxonomy (NCBI): domain Eukaryota; kingdom Metazoa; phylum Chordata; class Actinopteri; order Syngnathiformes; family Syngnathidae; genus Entelurus; species Entelurus aequoreus. The sequence goes on from NC_084733.1 coordinate 82,928,327, forward strand.
AGCCTACTACTACAACCATATTATTTACCAGCAACATAAAGTGAAACAGAGGCAGAGGTGTCCTGCCACAGTCAGTAACAAATAAACAGAAAACAGTAGTGGTGGTAGATAGACACAAAGCTTCATCAAACATCTGATCCACTGAACAAAGAGCTCCAAAAATCTTGATCCTACACTTCTCTTTTGTAAAGTAAATCTGAACAGCCGACATGGGCATCTACATAAACTATATGATTTGCCTGAGAAGTTGGACAGGACAAAAAATAAAATTAAAAATAAAAATTAAAAAATTAAAAAAATTTAAAAACAATTAAAAAAATTTTTTTTTTTGTTGCGGCCTTAATTCTTTCGTGGCGGGCCGCCACAAATAAATGAATGTGTGGGAAACACTGTATTGTATTAACCCGAATGTAAGAAAGCGTTTTCCTCTCTAGAAAATAGTCTGAAGGCTTCTTGAAAAACACAGAGAAAAGAAAGTGACTTGAAATTTTGAATGGTGCATAAAAACAATCATGCCAGGCCCATCCTTCCAAAGAAGTGTCGCTCACTTCAGCAAACAGACGATGGATGTGTGACGGCAGAATGTTGCTACAGTTTGGAAGAATAAATCAGCACAAGGTGCACTGTCGCTGTTATTTATCCTCCAAGTCCAAATGACTGGAACACCTGGACGCCCCCCAACTAGACCACCTGCTCGGCCCTCCCACCTCTCAGCCTCATTAGACACAGGCATTGGTCTTGGTTGGAGGACAATACTAATTAGGAAATATGACTTATGAGCAACTGTGGCCCTTCTTTTGTCATTTGTGCATACTTGCCAACCTCGAGACCTCCGAATTCGGGAGATATATATATTTATATATATATAAAAATAATCAGTTCATGAATGAGTATATCCGTGCGACCACCGTGTTCAATCAATGGAGAAGTCTGATCTACAAAATGTGCAGGCCGCATACCCCTTCACCTTCGAGCTGTCCTGGATGAACTGAAATTATTTTTTCCAATCATTTTGGAACTTGCAAGCGTACTTCTTCTTACTCGTCGTCGCCATGTCTCTTCTTCGTTCTTCTGCTTCGTCTCTGTTATGTTTTTGGACATTACTACTTGCCATAGTTTTGAAGCAATGCATGATGGGAATCCGGATGTCGTGTGTCAGTGTATTAACGTGGCGGCTAGAATAAACAAACGCTGAGAAATAGCTCCGTGCCTGCCTACTTTATTGGTTATAGATAAACCTATGGATAACGGAGACATATATACCGTATTTCCTTGAATAGCCGCAGGGGCGCTAATTAATTTAAAACCCTCTTCTCACTCCTGCGGTTACCAAAACCATGCGGAATGGGCAAGCATGCGCTAATTATTTTAAAACCTCTTCTCACTCCGGTGCTTACCTTATCATGAAAAGCACATTTAATTAAAAAAACGTTATTATGATCTTACCTTTACTTGTAAATGGGTCCATATGGTGCTGCTTCTGATCAAAGGCAGTCTTTCTTATCTTTCTTCAGTTTTAAAAGTCTCTGGAGATATTCCTTTAATTATTACCTCCTGCTTCGATTGAAAGTCCAGTTTAGAAAACTGTTTTATTTTAGATATGTAATCATCCATGTTAAAAGTGCAAGCAAACAATCGCTGCTCATGCTTGCTGCTTGTTGTCTTCTTCTGCAGTACCGGTCTCCTGCAGTACTGGTAGTCGCAAGAAGGATCACTAGCGCCCTCTACCACCAGGAGGCGGGAGTCATTTAATGACTCATATTTGACCCGGCGGAAGTGCCAAGCATGCGCTAATTATTTTGCGAAACGAGTTTGACCCGGCTGTAATTCCAGGCAGGCGAATAATATATTCCCGGCGCCAATTCAAGGAAATACGGTAATAGTCTCCTTTTCAGGTGAGAGAGGATGCTAAAGACAGTACCTTTAAGGCACGCCCCCAATATTGTTGTCCGGCTGGAAATCGGGAGAAATTCAGGAGAATGGTTGCCCCGGGAGATTTTTGGGAGGGGCACTGAAATTTGGGAGTCTCCCGGGAAAATCGGGAGGGTCGGCAAGTATGTTTGTGAGCAGCTAACAATGGTAGCACACAGCAGGGGTCTCAACTCGCATAGCTCTCGAGCTACTTTGGCAAAAAAGGTGAGATACAACTCACTAAGGACGGGAACTGTCTCTCAGTTGATTGGTATGCTTTAAATACTGGCAGAAAGTTGAGGTATGAGCCTCCACACCACTAGTTGGCGTAGTGAATGTCACAGTGAAGAGCCGACCAAAACGTCTTACTTGGTAGCATTAGCTTATAGCTACAAGAAAATTAAAAAAAGGTTCAAACAAAATAATTCTTACTTACTGAACCGTCCCATGTGTGACGTCTGTGGGAGTGTTTTCATGCATATGTGTACGTGCTATCGTAATGCAATCAAGTTAGCGTCGTTAGCATTAACGGATATGCTAACACGTTTACAACAATTTAGGTATGTAAAATAAACATTTACAAAATCTTTCGTACCGGTGTATATCTGCGGCTATTAGTCCGATGCGGTGAATATAGTAAAAATATTTATTTCTTCTAAAATGTGTTGGGTGTGGCGCTATAGCCAGGATATTTTATTCATTTAAATATCTCTCAATAAAATATTTTCAAGGTAGGAGCTGCGTCACGGAAATGATTAAATCTGGTATAGCGAGATGTTACTGTACTTTTAAATGCGTGTTGAAAATATGCATTCCCGTTTTGTGCCTTGAACCGGAAGTACAACCGTCCACAGCGTTTCAGCTCGAATGGATTCTTCATTCATCGCTGCAAGCAACGTTTGTAAGTTTTACAATATAACTAAAACTATTATTTCTTACTAAGAAGCGTCCAGTGTGTGACGCTGTAGGAGTGTTCATGCATAATTGTATGTGCTATCGTAATGTAATGAAGTTAGCTTCGTTAGCATTAGTGAATGGGCACAGTGAACCCTGTAACATCCGGTCTTACTTGCTAGCATTGGCTTATAGCTAAAAATGGACATTATTTTGTTTTTCAACGCATGGGAAAGAGGAATGTGAGTATGAAGGAGAGTGCTGAGAGGAAGAATCATTTTTATTAAAAAAATAAATAAAATAAAAAAAAATAAAAATACGTTTTTGGGAAAATTATGACTGGTTTTAGACTCGAATGAATAAGAATCGCGATTCAGATGTGAATCGATTTTTCTACATTGGTTCATAAAAGTACATTACTAGTGAGTGCTACATTATATTGCATTGTACAATATTTATTATCTAAAAGTTTTCCCTTTTGAAAAAAGCGTTACTTGTTAAAATTGTAATGTTTTGAGGGTACAAACAGATTAAACTGATTAAATTAAAACTTTTTGAGCTAGTTTTGCAACCGTTTACCCCAGAGTCATATAACTTGGTACGTGACACTTATAAACTGTTAGCATGCTAACATTAAAGTGCTAACTTTTTTTTGTGCTAAATTTACTCTTTTTTTCTCTAATTCCCCCAGCCATACATCTTAGAGCAGTGGTCCGTAACCTGGGTTCGATCGAACCCTAGGGGTTCGGCGGAGGTGAAAACACACCCGACTCATCGTGTAAATACAAACTTCTCCCTATCGGCGTATTACGGATACGGCAACAGCTGACTGGCTTGCAGGTGTGTAATTTGTTGTGAGTTTATGCACTGTGTTGGTTTTGTTGTTTGAACAAGGTGATGTTCATGCATGGTTCATTTTGTGCACCAGTAAAAAAAAAAACATGGTAACACTTTAGTATGGGGAACATATTCACCATTAATTAGTTGCTTATTAACATGCAAATTAGTAACATATTGGCTCTTAACTAGTCATTATTAAGTACTTATTAATGCCTTATTCGGCATGGCCTTATTATAACCTTAACCCTCTAACCCTGACCTGAACCCTAACCAAATAACTCTAAATTATGTCTTTGTTATTTAGAATATGTTCCCCATACTAAAGTGTTACCAAAAACATATAACTTTGTCTTGAATTTGAAAAAAAATAAAAAAAATATTTTTCACTAAAGAAGGGTTCGGTAAATGCGCATATGAAACTGGTGGGGTTCGGTACCTCCAAAAAGGTTAAGAACCACTGCCTTAGAGTCATATAACTTGGTATGTGACACAAGCTAAATATTATCATGCTCACGTTAGCTTGCTAGCATGCTAACATTGGCAAACTAACCTTTTGAGCTAGTTTTGCAACCGTTTAACCCAGAGTCATATAACTTGGTATGTGACACTTGTTACCTGTAAGCATGCAAACGATAGCATGCTAACTTAAGCACGCTAACTTTTTCATCTAATTTTACACTTTTTTTGTTCTATTTCCGCAGCCATACACCTTTAAGTCATATAACTTGGTATATGAAACATGCTGACTGCTATCATGCTATCGTTAGCATTTTTATGTAAACATGCTACTGCCACCTAAAACTCACGGATTCACCATCCAATAAGTACGCCGGCTTCCGGCGACCCCCGGCCAGAAGTCCAGGGCACAGATAGCAGGCCCATCAAAATTTCCGTGGGAATTTTCTAGTATTAATAATAATAATAATAATAATGGATTAGATTTATATAGCGCTTTTCTATACACTCAAAGCGCTTCACAGAGAAGTGAGAACCCATCAGTCATTCACACCTGGTGGTTGTAAGCTACTTTCGTAGCCACAGCTGCCCTGGGGTAGACTGACGGAAGTATGGCTGCCAGTTTGCGCTTACGGCCCCTCTGACCACCACCTATCATTCATCATTCATTCACCAGTGTGAGCGGCACCTGGGGCAATGGTGAAGTGTCCTGCCCTAGGACACAACGGCAGCGATTTGGATGGTAAGAGGCGGGGAGCGAACCTGCAACCCTCAGGTTTCTGACACGGGCGTTCTACCCAGTATGCCAGACCTGGGCAAATTAAGGCCCGGGGGCCGCATGCGGCCCGTTGAGCTTTTCAATATGGACATTCCTAAATAATTGTTTTAGATGTTTAAGATGGAAAGTGTAGCTGCCATTATGATGTGCAGTGATGTTTTCAAATGACTGTAAGTCTTCAACTATACTAAGTCTTTCAATGCTTGGAATCTGCATGATATACTAGTTACTATGGTCATCTAATAAGTTACTATGGTCATCTAATTAGTTACTTTGGTCACTATGAGATCTCAGATTGTAGGTGGGGGTTTTTTTCGCGTTCATATTTCACTATGTTTGTTGCATTTTGGTTGTGTTTCGGTTGATTGTAAACTATGTTGTCAATATTCAGTGTAGGGCTGCAACAACTAATCGATTAAATCGATTAAAATCGATTATTAAAATAGTTGCCGATTAATTTAGTCATCGATTCGTTGGATCTATGCTATGCGCATGCGCAGAGTTTTTAAAAAAAAAAAAGATTTTTATTTTTTTTTTATTTTTTAAATAAACCTTTATTTATAAACTGCAGCATTTACAAACAGCTGAGAAACAATAATCAAAATAAGTATGGTGCCAGTATGCTGTTTTTTTCCCAATAAAATACTGGATAGGATAGAAATGTAGTTTGTCTCTTTTATCCGATTATTAATCGATTAATCGAAGTAATAATCGACAGATTAATCGATTATCAAATTAATCGTTAGTTGCAGCCCTAATTCAGTGTTTTATCCTTCATAGTTAATATTGTAAATCCCACATTCTTTATTTTCATGTACATTCTGGGTGTCTCATTCAGTAAAAAAATGTCAAATTCCATTCTGTTTTTTAAGGCGGTCAGTCATAAAATTTTAGCTTTCAATCATTATTGTGAGGTTTTGTATTAGTGTTCCTAAAAATAGATATACCGGCCCCCAGACACACTTTTTTATCTAAATCTGGCCCCCCGGAGTCAAATAGTTGCCCAGGCCTGCACTACGCCATGCCGCCCCAAATTGTATTATTGTACAATGTTTATTATCTAAAAGTTACATGTTAAAATTGTGATGTTTTGGGGGTACAAACAGATTAAACTGATTAAATTCATTTTAATGGGTGATGCCGTTTTCTTTTAGGTATGAGCTGCGTCACAAAACTCATTATCCCGAGGTACTGCAGTATTTCTACGACTGGCAGCGTTTCAATGGCGATAAGCGTGTGAATAAAGAGGTGAAGAAGTCGTAATTGGGACGTGAGGCAGAAGAGAAAGAGATCTAATTAAATGTTTTCCAAACTCATAAAAGCTGATAAACGATGCTTTGCTGGCTTTTAACTGCATAAAAAAGCTTCACCTGCATCATCAGCAGCTTGAGAAAAACAAGTGCACGTTTATGCCTGTATTAAAATACGAGCGGTGAAGTCGTTTGGGTTTTACGCAAAGAACTTGACGGGCACCGGAAATTTCACAGTCGCAGGGGCTCGGCGCACTGATTGGTTGCTTGGCAACAAGAATGTGTAGTAGCTTGTGAATGTAAACATGTCAACACTGTAACCTTCCCTTACATCACTCTCATCCATGGAGGAAATACAACTGTTATGAGCATCCGCACCAGTAGTTGGCGTAGTGAAAGTCACAGTGAATCCCGTCAGATCCGAAGGAAACATCCGGTTAGCTAGTTGTTTGTACTACATTCTATTGTATTCTTTTTCCTTATCCTAAAGTTAATTTTTCTTTTTAAAAGGCATGTTACATGTTTAAAATTGTAATATTTTGGGGGGCAAGGCGGCAGTTAAATTGATTTTACTGTATTTTCCACTACATTTTCCCCAAGCTTTGAACCCTGCGGCTAATTTATGGATTCTTCTTCACTAGAGGCCATAATGGAGTTTTCATGTAACGCCGACAGAGACACTGAAAAGGTGTGTGGCGCCACCTTTTGGACGGGTTCGCTCACTGCAGGTGCTACGGGTTGAAAATATGCTTCCTGTTTCGTGCCTTGAACCGGAAGTACAACCGTCCATAGCATTTCAGCTCGAATGGATTCTTCATTCACCACTCCAAGCAACGTTTGTAAGTTTTACAATATAACTAAAACAATTCTTACTTACTAAACCGTCCCATGTGTGACGTCTGTAGGAGTGTTTTCATGCATATTTGTACGTGCTGTCGAAATGCAATCAAGCTAGCATCTATAGCAGGGGTAGGGAACCTATGGCTCTAAAGCCAGATGTGGCTCTTTTGATGACTGCATCTGGCTCTCAGATAAATCTTAGCTGACATTGCTCAACACAATAAGTAATGAATAATTCCGCTGGTAATCACAGTGTTAAAAATAACGTACAAAATATAAAACATTCTCATGCATTTTAATCCATCCATCCGTTTTCTACCACACCTGTTCAAGAAGTCGCATTAAATAAGTATTTTATTTATTATTGGTTAGCTTCAGAATAACAATGTTATTAAAAAGAATAAGAGACTTATTATACTCTAAAAATGTTGGCCTTACTTAAAAATGCACGCATTTAGTTGTGTTCAGTGTTAAAAAATATTATATGGCTCTCACGGAAATACATTTTAAAATATTTGACTTTCATGGCTCTCTCAGCCAAAAAGGTTCCCGACCCCTGATCTATAGCATTAGCCAATTTGCTAACACGTTTACAACAATTTAGGTATGTAAACAAACAGTATGTAAACAACAGTACAGTTGTGCTCATAAGTTTACGTACCCTGGGAGAATTTATGATTTCTTGGCCATTCTTCAGAGAATATGAATGATAACACAATAACCTTTCTGCCACTCATGCTTAATGGTTGTGTGAAGCTATTTATTGGCAAACAACTGTGTTTAGTCTTTTTACATCAAAATAATAAATAATAAATCCACAAATAACTTCGGCTGAAATACAGGACTCTCTGAAAAATTGTGGTGTGGCTGTTTCAAGATGCCCAATAAGGAGGCACTTGAAGAAAAATGGGTTGCATGGTCGAGTCGCCAGAAGAAAGCCATTTCTGCGCAAATGTCACAAAGTATCCTGCTTACATTACACCAAACAGCACAGAGACAAGCCTCAAAACTTCTGGAACAAAGTAATTTGGAGCGATGAGACCAAAATTGAACTTTTCGACCCCTCGACCATGCAGCCCATTTTTCTTCAAGTGCCTCCTTATTGTGCATCTTCAAACAGCCACACCACAATTTTTCAGAGAGTCCTGTGTTTCAGCTGAAGTTATTTGTGGATTTTTCTTTGCATCTCGAACAATTTTCCTGGCAGTTGTGGCTGAAATCTTTGCTGGTCTACCTGAATCCCTCATTCTCCACTTCTTAATCAGCGTTTGAACACTGCTGATTGGCATCCTCAATTCCTTGGATATCTTTTTATACACCTTTCCTGTTTTATGCAGTCCAATTACCTTTTCTCGCAGATTCTTTGACAATTATTTTGCCTTCCTTATGACTCAGAATCCAGAAACATCTGTGCAGCACTGGATGAAAGATGCAATGGTCTGTCAGAAGCTCAGAAACTCACTGACCTTTTATACACACACATTAATTACAAACAAACAGGTCACAGGTGAGGATTGGAACCTTGATTAGCCATTCAAACCTGTTTGTGTCAACTTTTGTGCATGTTATCAGATCAAAGTCACTGGGGTATGTAAACTTTTGATCAGGGTCATTTGGGTACTTTCTTTTGTAATTTTGATTTAAAAAGACTAAACACAGTTGTTTGCCAATAAATAGATTCACACAACCATTAAGCATATTGTGTTATCATTCATATTTTATGAAGAATGGCCAAGAAATCATAAATTCTCCCAGGGTATGTAAACTTATGAGCACGACTGTATCTGCAATGCGGTGAATATTTGTAATAATATGGGTGTGGCCTAATTACTGGTGCGCTATATAGCCAGGAAATTTGAATTAATTTCAATATTTCGCAATAAAAGCTTTTCAAGGTACAAACTGCGTCACAGAATTGATTAATCTCGTATAGCGAGACGTTACTGTACTTTTAAATGCGTGTTGAAAACGCGCTTCCTGTTCCGTGCCTTAAACAGGAAGTACAACCGTCCATAGTGTTTCAGCTCGAATGGATTCTTCATTCATCACTCCAAGCAACGTTTTTAAGTTTCCACAATATAACAAACAATTCTTACTTTACTGAACCGTCCCATGTGTGACGTCTGTAGGAGTGTGTTCATGCATATTTGTTTGTGCTACCGTAATGTAATCAAGTTAGCGTCGTTAGCATTAGCTAATTTGCTAACACGTTTACAACAATTTAGGTATGTGAATAAACATTTACACATTTTTTCGTACCTGTACATATCTGCGGTTAATAGTTTGATGCGGTGAATGTATGTAAAAATATGGGTGCGTTATTGTCAGAATAATTGTATATAAGTTATCACACAACTTGTTTGCTTGCAGTTCTGGTTGCCCTGCGTGAAGACCGGTTGCCCTGGTTACTATCCACTGGTGCTTAAAAAGCTGCCTTGAAGCTTATCAAACAAAAGGCGGACAGCTTGTAAATCTCCACTGTGTGCGATGGAATGTGCCGTAGAGGTGTCGGTTTCTCAGATCTGGACAACCACGGGAAGGCAAGCAGAGAGGGGGCAAACCTGACACCGCTCCAAGCACCCTTTGTTTTAACTGTTTATGACCCAGTGCAGCTGCTGCATAATGAGACCCCTCCCCTTAGAAGCAGCTGCAACTATGTAATCAGGGAATGCCCAAATAAATGGGGAGGCGTGGAACTTTTTCCTCAGAGCGTGGTGTGACACTGTACAAAGATGCAGGTCCACGCGCTCTCGTCATGAGCTAAATTGAATCCTGTCTCGGTTTGATTCCTTGCTTCTTGTCCTGTTTAATAGATAGTTCGGTGTTTGAACCTGACAGCTATATAGCCAGGAAATTTTAATTTATTTAAATATTTCGCAATACAAGTTTTTCAAGGTAGGAGCTGTGTCACAGAATTGATTAAAATCTCATACAGCGAGATGTTACTGTACTTTTAAAGGTGTGTTGAAAATGTGTTTCCTGTTCCGTGCCCTAAACCGGAAGTATAACCGTCCATAGCGTTTCAGCTCGAATGGATTCTTCATTCATCACTGCAAGCAACGTTTGTAAGTTTTACAATATAACTAAAACTATTCTTACTTACTAAACCGTCCCATGTGTGACGTCTGTAGGAGTGTTTTCATGCATATTTTTACGTGCTATCGTAATGTAATCAAGGTAGCGTCGTTAGCATTAGCTAATTTGCTAACACGTTTACAACAATTTAGGTATGTAAATATCTGCAGTTAATAGTTTGATGCGGTGAATATATGTAAAAATATGGGTGCGTTATTGTCAGAATAATTGTATATAAGTTATCACATAACTTGTTTGCTTGCAGTTAAGGTTGCCCTGGTTACTAACTACTGGTGCTTAAAAAGCTGTCTTTGATCTTATCAAGCAAAAGGCGGACAGCTTGTAAATATCCACTGTGTGCGATGGAACGCACCGTAGAGGTGTCGGTTTCTCAGATATGTACAGCCACGGGAAGGGCCTTATCGGGACTAGCAGAGAGGGGGCAAACCTGACACCGCTCCAAGCACCCTTTGTTTTAACTGTTTATGACCCAGTGCAGCTGCTGCATAATGAGACCCCTTCCCTTAGAAGCAGCTGCAACTATGTAATCAGGGAATGCCCAAATAAATGGGGAGGCGTGGAACTTTTTCCTCAGAGCGTGGGGTGACACTGTACGAGGATGCAGGTCCACGCGCTCTCGTCATGAGCTAAATTGAATCCTGTCTCGGTTTGATTCCTTGCTTCTTGTCCTGTTTAATAGATAGTTTGGTGTTTAAACCTGACAGCTAAATAGCCAGGAAATTTTAATTCATTTAAATATTTCGCAATACAAGTTTTTCAAGGTACAAACTGCGTCAAAAAATTGATTAATCTCATATAGAGAGATGTTACTGTACTTTTAAATGCGTGTTGAAAATGTGCTTCCTGTTCCGTGCCCTAAACCGGAAGTATAACCGTCCATAGCGTTTCAGTTCGAACGTTTGTAAGTTTTACAATATAACTAAAACTATTCTTACTTACTAAACCGTCCCACGTGTGACGTCTGTAGGAATGTTTTCATGCATTTTTGTCCGTGTTGTCGTAATGTAGTCAAGCTAGCATCGTTAGCATTAGCTAATTTGCTGACACGTTTACAACAATTTAGGTATGTAAATAAACAGAATTGATTATTCTCGTATAGCGAGATGTTACTGTGCTTTAAATGGTCAAAACCTCCTAAATCCTGTAGAAAGTCTGCCTGGAAGAGTGGATCTTGCTGCAAAAACGTCCCCATTTCTTCACTTCCTGTAAGAGTTACTTGTACTATTTCAGTGTCAAAGTGGGCGGCTCACCTGGCAGGCGTTGTACAGCAGCTGGTGCTCAAACTTGCGGACGCCGAGGATCTGCTGGAACATCTCGTAGAGCTGCTCCTTGCTGAGGATAAGCCCTGACACGGCGCTCATGTGCGCCCGCTGGGGCTGGCGCCGCATGTCCTCGTCGCCCCTGTAGATGGCGTCGTACTTGGCGATCCACGAGGTCAGCACCGTCTCCTTGCTCAGGCCGTCGATCTCCGGCAGGCCGCGCACGCGGCGCTCGATGTTCTTCTTGAACACCTCGCGGAAGTCGCCGGCCGAGTAGCCGCCGCCCTGGACCATCTTGGAGACGCGCTCGCTCTTCAGGAAGCCCTGAGGACACGGAGACCAGAACCATGACACGCCATGTATGAAGAGTCAGGCAAAGTCGTGGTCTGTTGTGAGAATTGCCTTGTTTGACCATCCTAGACCTCCGTAGGTCACGTGAGGCGTCTGCGTCACGAGAGTTGCTAATGTTAGCCAAGTTAGCTCACGTGTTGTGGAGAATGCATATATGTTTAAGAGTTCTTTCTTTATTCATAGTCATGTTTGGAGCAGCTAGTATTTTTCCATGTATACTCTGTATACCAGTTTCTCATTGTCTACAGAGGTCTGTGTAGTGTTTTAGGCTTTGGAATGTGAAAAGGATGCATCCCCCTCCTTATCAGTGCTGGGGAAGGGGGAGGCATTCCTTTCTGGGGGGGACTGCTTTCCGATTCAAGAGGTAGTTTCTTTCCGTTTGAATGTTAGACCATCCCGAGATGACGGTATGCCTGTATTGATGTGGGCTGGTCTCCTGAAGCTTCAGTAAAACTTGTTAATATTCCTATTCTGTCTTGATGGTCCTTCTTACTCTGCATATATGTCATCTGAAAGAATTTTGGATTGACCAGTGACATTAATTCCCTGAGAGGGAATACTGGGCAGACGCAACCGTGTGTTGAAGAGGAGACTGAAATAAAGGAGTCGTGTATGAAACAAGCTCAGCTTCCTCATGAACATGACATGGTGTCGGAGTTAAGGACTACACACCTAATGTCACCAAAGAATGGCAAAGTTTTGTGCCCCGAGAGCCCTTTCTTTTTGCCGTCCAGCGGAGCGGGCGATAGTGAGGCAGGGATTTAACGCTTTAGGACATTACAAGACCTTGTGTTTATAGTTTTAAAGCCAGAGACGAAGACAAACACACAGACGGAAGAGGGAGGCATTCCTTTCTGGGGGGCCTGCTTTCCGATTCAAGAGGTAGTTTCTCTCCGTTTGAATGTTAGACCATCCCGAGATGACGGTATGCCTGTATTGATGTGGACTGGTCTCCTGAAGCTTCAGTAAAACTTGTTAATATTCCTATTCTGTCTTGATGGTCCTTCTTACTCTGCATATATGTCATCTGAAAGAACTTGGGATTGACCAGTGACTTTTATTCCTTGAGAGGGAGTACTGGGCAGACGCAACAGTGTGTTGAAGTGGAGACTGAAATAAAGGAGTCGTGTATGAAACAAGCTCAGCTTCCTCATGAACATGACATGGTGTCGGAGTTAAGGACTACACACCTAATGTCACCAAAGAATGGCAAAGTTTGTGCCCCGAGAGCCCTTTCTTTTTGCCGTCCAGCGGAGCGGGCGATAGTGAGGCAGGGGTTTTAACGCTTTCGGACATTACAAGACCTTGTGTTTATAGTTTTAAAGCCAGAGACGAGGACAAGAAACACACAGACGTAGCAATTTCTCAATGACCGCAACGTTATTAAGTTAATTTTCATTTATTGTTTGATGAAGTCCTACAGTTTGTATTACACTCCCTTATAATTAGTGTTTTTATGTTTCATCATAGCATTTTTGCTAATTTTGTACGTTCAAACCTAAATGTCATGGATTTTGATATTTGGTACATTCTTAGAAGTACGCTAACTTTTACTATGTTAGCATGCTTATATTTTATGCTAGCAATTTAAGTAATTTTACTCATTTAAACAAACCTATAAATCATGGTTTGTGATACTTGGTGCCACTTTAGAAGTATGTTAACTTTTCTTACGTCATCATGCTAACGTTAGCATTCTAACACTTTATGCTAGCATTTTAACGAATTTTGTCCATATAAACTTGAATATTATGGAAATTTGGCACTTGGCAGCATCTTACAAGTACGTTAACTTTTCCTATGTTAGCATTCTATGGTTTCATGCCAGTATTTTAACAAGTTGTATTTATGTAACCCTAAAAACCATGGACTGGATTGTTCCTATAGTAACATGTTAATGTTAGCATGCTAATTATACCAGCATTTTAACTCATTCTGTACGTTGGAACCTAAAAATCATTCATTTTGATACTTGGCGCCATCTTGGAAGTATGCTAACTCTTCCTATGTTATCATACTAATGTAAACGTTTCATCATAGCATTTTTGCTAATTTTCTACGTTCAAACCTAAATGTCATGGATTTTGATACTTGGTAGATTCTTAGAAGTACGCTAACTTTTTTTTTTAAATTGCTCATTTTATACTAGCAATTTAAGTAATTTTACTCGTTCAAACAAACCTATAAATCATGGTTTATGATACTTGGCGCCATTTTAGAAGTATGTTAACTTTTCCTATGTCATCATGCTAACACTTTATACAAGCATTTTAACGAATGTTGTCTATATGAACTTAAAAATTATGGAAATTTGACACTTGGCAGCATCTTACGAGTATGCTAACTTTTCCTATGTTAGCATTCTATGGTTTTATGCTAGTATTTTAACAAATTGTATTTATGTAACCCTAAAAACCATGGACTGGATTGTTCTTATAGTAACATGTTAATGTTAGCATGCTAGTTATACCAGCATTTTAGCTCATTCTGTACGTTGGAACCTAAAAATCATTCATTTTGATACTTGGCGCCATCTTGGAAGTATGCTAACTCTTCCTATATGTTATCATACTAATGTTAACGTTTCATCATAGCATTTTTGCTAATTTTGTACGTTCAAACCTAAATGTCATGGATTTTGATACTTGGTACTTTCTTAGAAGTACGCTAACTTTTACCATGTTAGCATGCTTACATTTTATATTAGCAATTTAAGTAATTTTACTCGTTCAAACAAACCTATAAATCATGGTTTATGATACTTGCCGCCATTTTAGAAGTATGTTAACTTTTCCTATGTCATCATGCTAACACTTTATACAAGCATTTTAACGAATGTTGTCTATATGAACTTAAAAATTATGGAAGTATGACACTTGGCAGCATCTTACGAGTACGCCAACATTTCCTATGTTAGCATTCTATGGTTTCATGCCAGTATTTTAACAAATTGTATTTATGTATCCCTAAAAACCATGGACTGGATTGTTCCTATAGTAACATGTTAATGTTAGCATGCTAATTATACCAGCATTTTAGCTCATTCTGTACGTTGGAACCTAAAAATAATTCATTTTGATACTTGGCGCCATCTTGGAAGTATGCTAACTCTTCCTATGTTATCATACTAATGTTAACGTTTCATCATAGCATTTTTGCTAATTTTGTACGTTCAAACCTAAATGTCATGGATTTTGATACTTGGTACATTCTTAGAAGTACGCTAACTTTTACTATGTTAGCATGCTTATATTTTATACTAGCAATTTAAGTAATTTTACTCGTTTAAACAAACCTATAAATCATGGTTTATGATACTTGGCGCCATTTTAGAAGTATGTTAACTTTTCCTATGTCATCATGCTAACACTTTATACAAGCATTTTAACGAATGTTGTCTATATGAACTTAAAAATTATGGAAATTTGACACTTGGCAGCATCTTACGAGTACGCTAGCTTTTCCTATGTTAGCATTCTATGGTTTTATGCTAGTATTTTAACAAATTGTATTTTTGTAACCCTAAACCATGGACTGGATTGTTCCTATAGTAACATGTTAATGTTAGCATGCTAATTATACCAGCATTTTAGCTCATTCTGTACGTTGGAACCTAAAAATCATTCATTTTGATACTTGGCGCCATCTTGGAAGTATGCTAACTCTTCCTATGTTATCATACTAATGTAAACGTTTCATCATAGCATTTTTGCTAATTTTGTACGTTCAAACCTTAATGTCATGGATTTTGATACTTGGTAGATTCTTAGAAGTACGCTAACTTTTTTTTTTAAATTGCTCATTTTATACTAGCAATTTAAGTAATTTTACTCGTTTAAACAAACCTATAAATCATGGTTTATGATACTTGGCGCCATTTTAGAAGTATGTTAACTTTTCCTATGTCATCATGCTAACACTTTATACAAGCATTTTAACGAATATTGTCTATATGAACTTAAAAATTATGGAAGTATGACACTTGGCAGCATCTTACGAGTACGCCAACATTTCCTATGTTAGCATTCTATGGTTTCATGCCAGTATTTTAACAAATTGTATTTATGTAACCCTAAAAACCATGGACTGGATTGTTCCTATAGTAACATGTTAATGTTAGCATGCTAATTATACCAGCATTTTAGCTCATTCTGTACGTTGGAACCTAAAAATCATTCATTTTGATACTTGGCGCCATCTTGGAAGTATGCTAACTCTTCCTATGTTATCATACTAATGTTAACGTTTCATCATAGCATTTTTGCCAATTTTGTACGTTCAAACCTAAATGTCATGGATTTTGATACTTGGTACATTCTTAGAAGTACGCTAACTTTTACTATGTTAGCATGCTTATATTTTATACTAGCAATTTAAGTAATTTTACTCGTTTAAACAAGCCTATAAATCATGGTTTATGATACTTGGCGCCATTTTAGAAGTATGTTAACTTTTCCTATGTCATCATGCTAACACTTTATACAAGCATTTTAACGAATGTTGTCTATATGAACTTAAAAATTATGGAAATTTTACATTTGGCAGCATCTTACGAGTACGCTAACTTTTCCTATGTTAGCATTCTATGGTTTTATGCTGGTATTTTAACAAATTGTATTTATGTAACCCTAAAAACCATGGACTGGATTGTTCCTATAGTAACATGTTAATGTTAGCATGCTAATTATACCAGCATTTTAGCTCATTCTGTACGTTGGAACCTAAAAATCATTCATTTTGATACTTGGCGCCATCTTGGAAGTATGCTAACTCTTCCTATGCTATCATACTAATGTTAGCATGTTCATGTTTTATGCTGGCATTTTTACTCATTTGATCATCTGAACTTAAACTTCATGGGTTTTGAAACATGTCTCCGTCTCGCAAGTATGCCAACTGTTCCTGCTATAACAAGCTAACATTTGCATGCTAATATTCAATGCTAGCTTTTTAGCTTCAATCAGTGCCCAGCAAATATCGCTGAGGTCGTCTGATGTCAACATGGCGACTGAAAATAAATAGATCAAAGGAGAAAATGAGTTTGATGTATTGGCATAAAGTTCCTCTCTCGCGTCGTTAAGCGAGAGGCTGTGAGTCACACTGCGGCGTTCTCCTCTCTGTTATCTGGCCGCGTTAATGTCAGCCATTATTACTAATGAATAGATCGGCAGGGGGGCTCTTCCCTCCCCTGCTGCTCCATTTAATTGGGGTTTAAAAATGTCACTAAATTATTTACACGGCAGCAGAGCAGGGGCCTCTAAGGTAGAAAATGAAAAAAGGTGTCGACAGATGCTCCGCAACAAGTTTGTAACATCCCAAATTTATTTGACTGACTTGCAGTTTTAAAAAATGCTTTATGCTACGAGGATGGGCGACATTGAAATTTGTATGGCTGTCTTGAGTTTCCAATCATTTGTACAACTCTTATTTTTTTGTGATAGAGTGATTGGAGCACATACTTGTTGGTCACAAAAAACATTCATGAAGTTTGGTTCTTTTATGAATTTATTATGGGTCTACTGAAAATGTGAGCAAATCTGCTGGGTCAAAAGTATACATACAGCAATGTTAATATTTGCTTACATGTCCCTTGGCAAGTTTCACTGCAATAAGGTGCTTTTGGTAGCCATCCACAAGCTTCTGGTTGAATTTTTGACCACTCCTCTTGACAAAATTGGTGCAGTTCAGCTAAATTTGTTGGTTTTCTGACATGGACTTGTTTCTTCAGCATTGTCCACACGTTTAAGTCAGGACTTTGGGAAGACCATTCTAAAACCTTAATTCCTTTACCACTTTTGACGTGTGTTTGGGGTCATTGTCCTGTTGGAACACCCAACTGTGCCCAAGACCCAACCTCCGGGCTGATGATTTTAGGTTGTCCTGAAGAATTTGGAGGTAATCCTCCTTTCTCATTGTCCCATTTTAAGCACCAGTTCCGTTGGCAGCAAAACAGGCCCAGAGCATAATACTACCACCACCATGGTTGACGGTAGGCATGATGTTCCTGGGATTAAAGGCCTCACCTTTTCTCCTCCAAACATCTTGCTGGGTATTGTGGCCAAACAGCTCAATTTTTGTTTCATCTGACATCACATGGACAAAGATAAGACCTTCTGGAGGAAAGTTCTGTGGTCAGATGAAACAAAAATTATTTATATATAAATTATTTATATATAAATATAGTTAAGTTAGGGCTGTCAAATGATTAACATTTTTATGGCGATTAATCGCATTATTCATAGGTAACTCAAAATTAAGCATGATTAATCGCAGAAAATAATTTTCCGTCATTGATAAGTGTACCCTCGACAGGTAATTCTTAAGTTTTTAATACCATGAACAGACAATTAATTTGCTTTCATGAAATGTTTTTAAACATTATGCTTTTTGAAACAGCTCAACACAAAAAGGATATAAACACGCTTTTAAAAATAATTTAAAAAAACGACATGGTGTCTTGTTAGAGTTTGTAGGAATACCGAATTTAGCACTTGCATTTAGAGGAGAGGAGCTACACTTCCATGTTTCGATAGCAGTTTCACGCATTAGTAACACAAAATGTGAATTGTTACGATCATGCTTTAATTGTCAAAGATGTTTGGTGATGTTTTTTCTACCTAATAAATGTTTCTGATATTCTGTACTTTACATGTTGTACAAGTTAATGGCATTCATATCTCAATACTTTACCCTTCTCTACCTACTTATTAATAAAATGTAATATTCCGCCTGTTTAAAATTCTGTAATTGCAGACTATCAATCAGAACAGGTTATGAAAGAATACACCATAGCAATGGTAATATTGTGTAGTCAACTGTAATTACCCGACGTGGGCTGCAGAGGGCAGTGGCGGGCATGCCCGCAGTATTAAACCTAGTCTAGAAGACGACCTTGTTCAAAGACAATCTTCCTCCTTCATATCGCAGCTGCCATTACAATACACTTAACTTCAATCTGCCAGAAAACATTTATTTAGGTAGAAATATCACAGAATAACAAAATAGCATGATCAGATTTTAGGACAATTTTTCGTTGTTTTGTTGGTTAGACAGGATGTGAAGCATAACGCTATTATTGAGAAGCCACCAACCGGGCGTGTGTGATTGGAATGAGAAAAAACTTGACATGTTTTGACGAAAATCTCCGATAAAAGTGACTTTTAGACGTCCTCACTACCGTCTTTGGTTCTGCTGAGCTTGTATTCCATCCCACTAAAGCAGTTCGTGTAGCAATCTACATTTTATGTTTTCAGTGCACTTAACTGTACTCCAAACACGGACAAGAAGCTTCTCTTCACTACAATCAACAATGCTCGTCTCACGGCAATTGAAGGTCAAATTGTCTTGTCGACTTGCCATGGCTTTGGATCTGAGATTTCCCATCGGGTCTGTGGAGGGGGGCGTGGCCTGCGGGCCTGCAGCGGAACGGGGCGTGCCAGGACCGGCCTCGAAGTCAGCGACAGGTGCGTAGATGGCCCAGGTGGGCCTGATTATCTAATCATCTGTCACTCTGTTTAAGCAGCAGCCTGGAGGAGAGTGTTAGCTGGAGCTGGCGTGAGAGCGAGAGCGTGCCTGTCACCGTCACAAAAAGACAATTGCTGGAAAGCAACAGAGAGACTTGATTGGAAAATAAAACTATATTGAACCATGTCGGTGCTTGGTGGTCCAAAGAACCCACTGGGGGGCAACCTCCACAGGGTCCCCATTTTTTTTCGAGCTTGCGGCTCAACAGTAACTGGACGCCGTTACACATTTGCTCAAACTACGGGCCTACCGAGGGTCAAAAACGTTAATGGCACTTTAAAAAAATATATCTTTGTCAAAGGAACTTATTGTTAAAGGCCTACTGAAAGCCACTACTACCGACCACGCAGTCTGATAGTTTATATATCAATGATGAAATCTTAACATTGCAACACATGCCAATACGGCCGGGTTAACTTATAAAGTGCAATTTTAAATTTCCCGCTAAACTTCCGGTTGAAAACGTCTATGTATGATGGCGTGTGCGCATGACGTCACTAGATAAACGGAAGTATTGGTACCCCATTGAATCCAATACAAAAAATCTCTGTTTTCATTTCAAAATTCCACAGTATTCTGGACATCTGTGTTGGTGAATCTTTTGCAATTTGTTTAATGAACAATGGAGACTGCAAAGAAGAAAGTTGTAGGTGGGATCGGTGTATTAGCGGCTGGCTGCAGCAACACAACCAGGAGGACTTTGACTTGGATAGCAGACGCGCTATCCGACGCTAGCCGCCGACCGCATCGATGATCGGGTGAAGTCCTTCGTCGCTCCGTCGATCGCTGGAACGCAGGTGAGCACAGGTGTTGATGAGCAGATGAGGGCTGGCTGGCGTAGGTGGATAGCTAATGTTTTTAGCATAGCTCTGTGAGGTCCCGTAGCTAAGTTAGCTTCAATGGCATCGTTAGCAACAGCATTGTTAAGCTTTGCCAGGCTGGAAAGCATTAACCGTGTATTTACAGGTCCATGGTTTAATAGTATTGTTGATTTTCTGTCTATCCTTCCAGTCAGGGGTTTATTTATTTTGTTTCTATCTGCAGTTAAGCCCGATGCTATCACGTTAGCTCAGTAGCTAAAGTGCTTCGCTAAAGGGGAGATAAAAGTCACTGTGAATGTCCATTTCGCGTTCTCAACTCTCATTTTCAAGAGGATATAGTATCCGAGGTGGTTTAAAATACAAATCCGTGATCCACAATAGAAAAAGGAGAGAGTGTGGAATCCAATGAGCCAGCTTGTACCTAAGTTACGGTCAGAGCCAAAAATGATACGTCCTGCACTGCACTCTAATCCTTCACTCTCACGTTCCTCATCCACAAATCTTTCATCCTCGCTCAAATTAATGGGGTAATCGTCGCTTTCTCGGTCCGAATCGCTCTCGCTGCTGGTGTAAACAACGGGGAAATGTGAGGAGCCTTTCAACCTGCGACGTCACGCTACTTCCGGTACAGGCAAGGCTTTTTTTTTTATCAGCAACCAAAAGTTGCGAACTTTATCGTCGATGTTCTCTACTAAATCCTTTCAGCAAAAATATGGCAATATCGCGAAATGATCAAGTATGACACATAGAATGGATCTGCTATCCCCGTTTAAATTTAAAAAATTCATTTCAGTAGGCCTTTAAATGATGGCCACAGTTTGACCCTGGACCAGGCGATTTCTACTTGCATTGTTTTCTATGGATGAAAATATAATTTCTTCATAGGTAATTATCTTTGTGAATTAAACGTTCGTCACTTCAGCGCTCCAACAAAAGCTTCATGTGGCGAGTACGTCACCATGGCGATGAGTCAGCGGCGGCAATTACGACTTCATGCCATGTGAACACGCTGATGCGCACATCAAGGGCCAACAAAAAAGCCTGACAATCCGGCAAAATGTTTGACCGACTGGACAAAACCAAACCTGCTGCTTTTAATCTTTTACTTCCTCCTTAAATTATTGACGTTAAGATGAACAAAGATGTTTGTCAAGAAACCTTTGCAATAATCAGTCGGATAATTATGGTGGCGCTCGCGTCCATGAGTGCTGCCAGCACTGGGGAGCTGTGGTTCACCGACAACATCGACCAAGAGGCATCGACAATATCTTCATGAGTCAATGTGAACACGCATGTGTAATAATTAGTGCTGTCAAACCATTAACATATTAATCGCAGTTTGTTATAGTAACTCACAATTAATTGCCATTAATCACAAATAAATATAGTTTTTCATCAATAATAAGTGTGCCATGGACACATCGTTTCCAAATTTTTAAAACCACGACCGGACAATTAGTTTGCTTGAATTATTTATTTCTAAATCATTCTACCTTTTTAAACAGCTCAACACAAAAAGGATATAAACACACTTTTAATGTAAAAACATTTTTTTAAATTACCTGCAGTGCGTTGGTGTCTTGTCAGATTTTGTATCATGTCGGAATACAGAATTTGTATTGCTGCTGTAGGAGCACTTGCATTCAGAGGAGGAGCTACATCAGGTTTAGATACCAGTTTCACGCACTACTAACACAAACCGTGGATTGCAGTAAAACTCGGAGATGTTTGTTAATGCAGTCTGTGATATTTCTACCTGAATAAATATTCTGTACATTACATGTTGTACAAGTAAATAGTATTCATATCTCCGCATGACAATGTTTTAATATTCTCTATGTATTAATACAATGTAATATTCAGCCTGTTAAGCGTTCCGTAATTGAGAACTTGTTAGAATAATTATGTATATATTATCACACGACTCTTATGCTTAAAGGCCTACTGAAATGACATGTTCTTATTTAAACGGGGATAGCAGATCCATTCTATGTGTCATACTTGATCATTTTGCGATATTGCCATATTTTTGCTGAAAGGATTTAGTAGAGAACATCGACGATAAAGTTCGCAACTTTTGCTCGCTGATAAAAAAAGGCCTTGCCTGTACCGGAAGTAGCGTGACGTCGCAGGTTGAAAGGCTCCTCACATTTCCCCATTGTTTACACCAGCAGCGAGAGCGATTTGGACCGAGAAAGCGACGATTACCCCATTAATAAGAGCGAGGATGAAAGATTCGTGGATGAGGAACGCGAGAGCGAAGGACTAGAGTGCAGTGCAGGACGTATCTTTTTTCGCTCTGACCGTAACTTAGGTAAAAGCTGGCTCATTGGATTCCACACTCTCTCCTTTTTCTATTGTGGATCACGGATTTGTATTTCAAACCACCTCGGATACTATATCCTCTTGAAAATGAGAGTCGAGAACGCGAAATGGACATTCACAGTGACTTTTATCTCCACGACAATACATCGGCGAAGCCCTTTAGCTACGGAGCTAACGTGATAGCATCGTGCTTAAATGCAGATAGAAACAAAAGAAATAAACCCCTGACTGGAAGGATAGACAGAAGATCAACAATACTACCAAACTCTGGACCTGTAACCACACGGTTAATGCTGTACCGCCTGGCGAAGCCTAGCAATGCTGTTGCTAACAACGCCATTGAAGCTAACTTAGCTACAGGACCTCGACAGAGCTATGCTAAAAACATTAGCTATCCACCTACGCCAGCCCTCATCTGCTCATCAACACCCGTGCTCACCTGCGTTCCAGCGATCCACGGCGCGACGAAGGACTTCACCCGATCATCGATGCGGTCGGCGGCTAGCGTCGGATAGCGCGTCTGCTATCCAACTCAAAGTCCTCCTGGTTGTGTTGCTGCAGCCAGCCGCTAATACACCGATCCCACCTACAGCTTTCTTCTTTGCAGTCTCCATTGTTCATTAAACAAATTGCAAAAGATTCACCGACACAGATGTCCAGAATACTGTGAAATTTTGCGATGAAAACAGAGCTGTTTGTATTGGGATACAATGTGTCCCAATACTTCCGCTTCAACCATTGACGTCACGTGCAAACGTCATCATACATAGACGTTTTCAACCGGAAGTTTCCCGGGAAATGTAAAATGTCACTTTATAAGTTAACCCGGCCGTATTGGCATGTGTTGCAATGTTAAGATTTCATCATTGATATATAAACTATCAGACTGCGTGGTCGGTAGTAGTGGGTTTCAGTAGGCCTTTAAGGGCCATTGCTATAGTTATTATCAATTGTGCTGAAGTTGTACTTTTCTATCTGTGCAAAGCCAGTCTCGTATCAGTGTTTGTTTCCAGAATCTTTCCAGTCTGCTGACTGCCAAGGCCGAACATCGAGTGCAGTGACGCAGACAGAGCAGAGACGAGGCGATATCACGAGTATCAACACATTTGCATTTCATTAATAGTCATATATTGTGTCTAACTGGAGCTGTCGAGATTGCCCCCTTCCCTCAGCGACAGCTTCAGTGATGTAACCAGGGACCTCCCAAATAAATAGAGGAAGCACGTGGGCTTGACTTTAGAGCGTAGTTTGGATCTGTAACTAGAGTACAACCCCAAAAAACGTCTCTCCTCAATTGAGCAAAATTTAACTCTGTCTCTGCATGATTCCTTGCTTCTTGTCTGTTTAATAGAACTATCAGTCAGAACTTGTTATAAAAGAATATATATACACTTTATTTCATTCTACCATAGTCCTCAACTGATGTATGAGCATTTAACGAGGCAGAAGTATCACAGATTACATTACAAACATTTTTTGACAAAGCATGATCGTATTTAGGGCTGTGAATCTTTAGGCACCACACGATTCAATTCTTGGGGGTAACGATTCGATTCTCGATTCAAAATCAATACTTTTTGATAACATCGGGTGCCAGTTCTATGATTAACCACATTCCTCCATAAAATAGACAAACAGCTCTGATCAATGTCTATATTACTCAAAAGAAAACTGATTTTGTATACAAAAATGCTTCCCAAACATTTGATAAAGTCGAATACAAATAAGGCAACAAGAAAAGTAAATCTGTACAGCAGATATGTTCATAAATCTGTGGCTGGACAGGACAGATTAAAAAAATAAATACATTTTAAATGGATTAAGAATCGTTACAAATAAAAGCGATTCAATCAAAAAAAATTTTTTTTTTGACAAACCTATCCATCCATCCATCTTCTTCCGCTTACCCGAGGTCGGGTCGCGGGGGCAGCAGCCTAAGCAGGGAAGCCCAGACTTCCCTCTCCCCAGCCATTTCGTCCAGCTCTTCCCGGGGTATCCAGAGGCGTTCCCAGGCCAGCCGGGAGACATAGTCTTCCCAACGTGTCCTGGGTCTTCCCCATGGCCTCTTACCGGTCGGATGTGCCCGAAACACCTCCCTAGGGAGGCGTTCGGGTGGCATCCTGACCAGATGCCCGAACCACCTCATCTGGCTCCTCTCCATGTGGAAGAGCAGCGGCTTTACTCTGAGTTCCCCCCGGATGACAGAGCTTCTCACCCTATCTCTAAGGGAGAGACCCGCCACCCGGCGGAGGAAACTCATTTCGGCCGCTTGTACCCGTGATCTTGTCCTTTCGGTCATAACCCAAAGCTCATGACCATAGGTGAGGATGGGAACGTAGATCGACCGGTAAATGGAGAGCTTTGCCTTCCGGCTCAGATCCTTCTTTACCACAACGGATCGATACAGCGTCCGCATTACTGAAGACGCCGCACCGATCCGCCTGTCGACCTCACGATCCACTCTTCCCTCACTCGTGAACAAGACTCCGAGCTACTTGAAGTCCTCCACTTGGGGCAGGATCTCCTCCGCAACCCAGAGATGGCACTCCACCCTTTTCCGGGCGAGAACCATGGACTCGGACTTGGGAGGTGCTGATTCTCATCCCAGTCGCTTCACACTCAGCTGCGAACAGATCCAGTGAGAGCTGAAGATCCTGGCCAGATGAAGCCATCAGGACCACATAATATGCAAAAAGCAGAGACCTAATCCTGCAGCCACCAAACCAGATCACCTCAACGCCTTGACTGCGCCTAGAAATTCTGTCCATAAAAGTTAAGAACAGAATCTTGACACACCTAAACGTAATGAATTTTTTTTTTTTTTAAATTTTGTCATGTAGGTAGACCGGATGTGCAGTTATTGAGTCTGTTTAGCTGATTGGACAGCTAGCTTGCGCAGCAAGTGGGTCCATGACGATGACTTCTGTTTTGTTGGATCAGCCGTTTTACTGCCGTGTTACAGACACAGTTTGTAAACAAAGTATGTAAATACACATTTACAGAATATTTCTGTAAAATAACTCATTTCACAACGTATATATCTGCGGCTTACAGTACGGTGCGGCTAATATACGAAAACTAGAGATGTCGATAAATGCTTTAAAATGTAATATCGGAAATTATCGGTATCGGTTTCAAAAAGTAACATTTATGACTTTTTAAAACGCCGCTGTGTACACGAACGTAGGGAGGAGTACAGAGCGCCAATAAACCTTAAAGTCACATAATATCATCGACTTTTCACACACACAATTGAATGCACCGCATACCTGGTCAACAGCCATACAGGTCACACTGAGGGTAGCCGTGTAAACAACTTTAACACTGTTACAAATACGCGCCACACTCTGAACTCACACCAAACAAGAACGACAAACACATTTCGGGAGAACATCCGCACCGTAACACAACATAAACACAACAGAACAAATACCCAGAAACCCTTGCAGCACTAACTCTCCCGGGACGCTACCCTCAAACCCCCCCCACCTCAACCTCCTCATGCTCTCTCAGGGAGAGCATGTCCCAAATTCCAAGCTGCTGTTTTGAGGCATGTTATAAAAAAAAAAAGCACTTTGTGACTTCAATAATAAATATGGCAGTGCCATGTTGGTATTTTTTTCCATTACTTGAGTTGATTTATTTTGAAAAACCTTGTTACATTGTTTAATGCATCCAGCGGAGCATCACAACAAAATTAGGCATAATAATGAGTTAATTCCACGACTGTATATATCAGTATCGGTTGATATAGGAATCGGTAATTAAGAGTTGGACGATATCGGAATATCGGCAAAAAAGCCATTATCGGACATCTCTAACGAAAACATATTTTTTCCTTCTATAATTTAGTGGGTGTGGCCTGTACGGAACATTGTTTCTTATGGAGAAATGTGCTTCACTATACAAACTTTCCCATTTAGGAACCATGTTCAAGAACCAATTAAGTTTGTAAGTGGAGGTTCCACTGTATCTGTCTTGAGAAGCAGGAAGTTATCTGTATGGTCTTGAAAAAAAAAAAAAAAGATTGTGCATGACTATTGAGAGATAATCTCTGCTATTTCCATGCGGGAATCGCGTTCGCCGCCGCTGGGCTCCATTTAAGACGGCTGGTGATTGCGTCATCACTTCTGGCTCCATTACACGTTTTTCATGCCACATTTCACGCACTTATGCAGCAATGATGGGTGAGAAATGAGCTCCTGGAGTGGCACCTCCAGCTATGGCTCGGCGCTGGCGTGCAGGGGGAGAACGTCTGCACGGTTGGCATTATGGGATGTCGGGAGTGACTGATAAGACCGGCGTCAGCGTCCCCTCTGGCCTTTTAAGTAAAAATATCAAACACTTTAATCGGTCGCTTAATGTCGTCGCCTATCCTTCCTCTGCTGGCGTCGCCATGCCGACCACCGGGAGAAGCAGAATATAGATCATGTGACGTTTTCCCAGCGAGACTGCCCGCCTCCATCCATCATGTGGCCTCCCGGCCTGCCATCAACGCGCTTCGTCTCGTTTTGTTCCGCCGCCGCCCGCCATGGAGAGTTGGCATGGAAGCGGTCTTGTTTGAGGACTACAGCTCACACTGGACGAGAAGTTCTAGACCAGGGGTGTCCAAACTACGGCACGCGGGCGTCTTCCATTTGGCCTGTGAGACGTCATGAGTTAAATAATCAAAGTCAATTGTGACCACTTAGCGTTTGAATGAAACAAAGCGGAGCATTTACGTCTACGACCCAATGCAAACAACATTCCCTAGTCATGGTACAGAAAAAAAAAATGCCAACAGACATGGTCACACGCAACACAATTTGTTTTTGATTGATACTAAAAGATCCACTTTTCAAAAAATGCGTTAGCTTGATGCTAATTTACATTGGATGTGCCATATACCAGGGTTAGGCGAAAACTGGGCTGAAAACTGTATCACGATATGCCTTTTTTATATTGATC